>NC_138203.1:187592786-188192786 GCF_964194415.1 Vipera berus | reverse complement strand
TAACTTTTGTACTTTTGTAGTTTTAAGATATGCCCTGTTCACCGCCCTGAGTCCTTCGGGAGAAGGGCGGTATAAAAATTTAATAAATAAATAAATAAATAAATATGCTTTATATACATTTGTATAAGCCTGTTTCTTCAGAATTCCTTAACGCATATCTTTCTCATGCTGGGGGATGAAGGGGTTCCTCACCAGCATTTAAAGAATGATTTATGTTATTCATTTATAACCATTTCCACAACTCAAAGGGCAGTGAGCCACTGGCCCATCCTTTCCCTTTGGTAAGAGCTTTCCTTTTCTAGCTAGGTTCAGTTATACAGGACTACTATAGCCCAGTAGGATGAATGGGAAAGAAAGGAGGATTTTACAAGGTGATGTGTAAGATAAGAGCAAAAAGGACGAATGTTCCGTCTTTATACATTTGGTCTAAATTCCCACATGTGATCATGGATTCTCTGTAGTGGAAGGCCTGGATCTGCTTCTTCATATGTCTCAGAGAAGTCATCTAGTTTTCTGAACAAATAACATCTGACATGCTTTCAGATTTTGAAAAAAAGCTGTAACCTGTACTTGAAAAGAATAATTTGAGAAACAAATTGATTATAGGACTTACCCTGAGCTTTCTTCCAAACACAGTAACTTTTCCTTTAATTTGCTCCTTTCTGAGGCGCCACTCTATTGAATTTAAGCCGTTTTCCATTGGCAGTGAAATATTGCATCGTCCTATTACTGGGGTGACAGTCCCAGCTAGGACATGTGGTTCACTGTGGAAACTAATACTCATCCCATTTGCATACATCACTCGCAGGGTGCCATTACTGTAGAGCTGATAGCTGTTTCTCACTTGATCTGGATCAATCATTGGGAAGAAAAGAAATATTCTGTAAATCTTACAAATAAATGTTTTACCTAACTAGCAAGGTTTTCATGATCTCTCTCTCTAGCTGTCAGATGACATATTCCTACAATTACTATTTGTGTTTAGGTAAGGCAGATATTTCCAATGTTATTGATTTATGTAGCGAGAAATACGATGAAATATTTGAAGCCTAAAGGCATATCAGGTTATTAGAATTAAATTTTCTGTTTGCTCCTTAGTGGTAAATCACATATCAATTGATTATTATAATTATTATTTTGCAAAATTGTGAATACATATATAATTTGAAAAAAAGTTGGTGGCAAATGATTTAATTGAAGTGTTGGGTCAGCAAGATATCTATTCAACCCAGAAATATCAAAAGAAGTAGCTACAGCTTTTTTTTTTAGACAAAAGACAGATTTGTCTCTGTTCTTTCTATACTGCCTTCAGTGCTCCCTTAACAGATATATAGCTCAGTTATAGATTAGGTTTCAGTACTTAAGGCATGATGCTCACACAGAATGAGCTGCCAGAGTCAATCTTTTGTATGAGTGTCACTTTTCATTCTGCCTTAAAGAAACATTACTAGCCAGCCTGACATCTGGCTTTTTATTGACTGGCAGAAGTTTCAAAAATAAAACTTGATATTTATGACTGTTATATTCTTGACTGGCTGATCTAGTTTTCAGAATAGTAAAAAGGAAACTCCTGCAAGATAGTAGACAGCAGAGTGAGCAGCTGCCAGCAAAGAACCACTATCATCTTGTTATATATATATATATATATATATATATATATATATATATATATATATATATATATATATATATATATATATATATATATATATATATATATATATATATATATATATATATATATATATATATATATATATATATATATATATATATATAATCTGCTAGAGAGAAATGAAAATTCATAACCCTGGAAAATAGTCACTGGTTTGTGAGGAGGTTATTGTCCCATAACAATATTTATTTTAATGGCACTATTTTAAATTTTAAAACAATCATCCGCAAAAGTCTTTTCATTCTAGTTTAGTTAACAGTGTCACACTGCATAGGCAGCATTGGATAATTTCTTTAAGGTTTCCATTATCTTCTTTGGAGAGCTTTGCCAGTGATTACATTTAAACTTGTCTTCTTAAGTTGAGAAATTTAATTACCTCCAAACAGAACGACTAAGATGGTTCTCTTGGCAAATGTCTCTTGAGCAAACATATTGCCAGAAAATGGGCTCTTTAATGTGCCTAGGCAAGAGTTAATACAGAGAAGAAACAAGAATACAAGTGATTTCTTTTGTCATTATCTATGTCACAAGGTTTCTATTTCTGTACCAACCATGCCATGGGAATTTTTAAGAATAGAGATCCCAGAAAACAGAATACCCTACACAACTACAATAATAAAAAAATGGAAAATAAAAGACACCTTTAGAAGGAGTTATCTGACTACAAACAACTCTAGTGTTCTTTTAGATGTCCTTTTTCAGATCTTTGTAAAACCACATATATGAAAAATTGCCAGGCTAACAGTCTTGAAGTATAGTTTTACTGAAGACAGCATCAAACTTTGCATGCACACTTTGCAGATGGAAGATTTTACTAACAGTAGCAAATTGGATGAAATCAGCTCCCTATAATTACAGATTGCTCTGAAGAAAGCAAAAAGGCAAATAGGGTCCTTTGATGCTTATTATGATAGCATCAACTATTTATCCTTAATTTGTTAACTTCATATAATGAATTTAAATTCTCATCATTTTGGCTCAACAGGGCTAATAAGATTTTCTTTATATATATAAAAACACAACCTTTTGTTCTGCCTCATCTTGGCAGCATGTGCTCAGATTACATGGTTTTCAGTCCTTCTACTGTAACTGAATTAATCATAATTAAAAGACTGCCTTAAATGATAAATAATGCAAATACATGCAGCTCTGGGTGTAATTGGTTTTGTATTCATACATCTTCAGGACTGTTGAGCAACTATCACAGGAAATAACAATTTTCTAACAATTTTAAGGAAACAGTTCAAAACAAATCAATAAGGGAATTACAAAGATTGTAACTGAAGATGCAAACCAGATAAGTAAATTTGCAAAGGGATAATAGAACCTTTAAATATGTACATAACAAATGTAGCTCAGGATTCAGTATACTGAGGTTATGGAGTGAGGAGCATAGGATTTCCTTGTTGCAATCTGCTTGAGAAGAATTGCTTAATTTTTTTCACAAAGCCATATAAATCTTCCAAGGAGTGATATTTAATATTCATGCTCTGGGATGAAGAACTGTGCCCAGTTTATATAATAAATATCTGATGTTTTTGGTGTGCATAGTAGATGGACCTGATTTAGCAAGAATTTATACAATAACAATGGAATGAGAGAGATAGGGAAATATATATGTGAGAAAACTATTCTTTGAAAATGTGAGTTGTTGCTTAAAGAAGGGGAAATCCCATTCTTTCTTATTGCAGAAAATGTGCTTTGGTATCCTGAGTTTATATACATACATATGTTGATATAGGAAAGGATTCTAGAAAATAAAAAATGGAATAATACAGTAATATGTAAAGGCCCAATTATGAACCACTTCTTTAGGTTCTGAGAGTATTAGAGGTGTTTTGTCCTTGTGACTGTTGTTAAGATGATCTATTGATTTATGATTTTTTTTTAGGTTCAGGATACTGTGTATGTTCTAACAAACTTTTCATATTGTGAAAGCTGCAACAAGTCCATATTTGTGATGGGTTATAAATGTGTAAATAACTAAGCAATTCTCTTTCTATAAAATCATAACAGTTGTCTTGAAATTTTCGCTAGTGAGAATAAAGTCACCAAAATAGTTTCTACCACAATAAAATCACTTATTTTACAGGCATGCACATTGGCTGACATAATAGGTAGTTTTCTAATGATTTAATATCCACTAAATAAATTGATTGAAAAGAGTTTCAGGAACCTCACTCAATCACCTGTACAACTGACTTTCTTTATATCTGAACTAGACTGTATTGTTTCTCTGGGACACACATATGTGTGTGTGTGTGTATTGGGTATATGCATAATTTATTTTATTTATTTATTTTTTGTCATGTTTATGCAGTATATATTGGAGATGGTTACCCCTTGAGAGCTGTATGCAACGAAATCTCATTTTAATGTATGCTGATTAGCGTACATTTAAAATGATAATAAAGTTATTATTCTCTTCTATTTGATTCAGAACTAGACAAGGCACACAGCATACACAATCAAGAATTTCACCTGTAAATTGAGCACACTGAGTGGACAATTGATATGATTTGTTTGTATTGATGCAGAGACACAAAGCTTGAAATAGGTGAAATATTTGTATTAACCAATGAAAAATGTCAATGGATATCTTTAACCAACTTCAGTTGTCTCTCCATATGGAAAAATTCTGACGATTGGTTTAGAAAATGTATATATAACTCTAGGTAGTGGTATATATAACTCTGGGTAGTGATATAGTTCAATTGTAAAAAAGGCATTATTTCAAAGATAATCCAAGAAATTTTAAACTGGAAGTAACAAGTTTCTATTTTGTATCATGTTACAAGTAGAACTTGAATAGGAATAGGACATAGAGAAAACAAGATGGTGCCTACAGACCAGGCAAGTAATCCCTGAGATCATGAATCTTTTGATAGCTGTTAAAATCAGGCTGGAGACTTTATGTTTTTCTAGAGTCACAGACAGAAATGTGAACTGAAGAAACACTGACATGGGTCAAGAAGCTTATTTGATTACAAAATACTAGAGATTTCTGCATTTGGAATGTTAAAGGTCAAAAATTGCCACAGATCTCTAATTATGAGAAAGAAAGTAATGAATAGTGTGTGACAATTGTATTAGAGCATACTTTCTCCATGCAAAGCTTTTTCAAATTTTGGCAACTTGTGCAAGCCTCATTCAAAATAACTTTAATGTACAGTAATTCTGATTTCATTTTAAGACCCCTAAGTCCTAAATAATTTTTTGTCTGGGTACATAAAACGATAGGATTTTTGGAAGAAGAAAAAGACCATATCTATCAAAAGATGTTTTGACTGATGATCAAATGATGATGTTATTGTTTATTCTCATGCCAATAATATTAAAAAATCTGTAATGAATTTCAGACACATTATCTACATTTAGTCTCCAGAGAATTTTAAGTTAAATGCTGAAAAGGCATTTGTTGTTGAAAGGAAGATAATCTATATGAGATTTGATTTAGACAGGAAAGCAGTCAAGGGAAGCCAAGCATACAGGTGCAACACAAAAAGAGTCTATCATTTGTCATATAGTAATAATATGTTCATTTGTCAAACAAGAAACGTCAGCCAGGGCCCGCATGGAAATTTCACAAAGTAATTTAGCAACTGAAATGAACAGAACATATTTCCCATTTACGTAGTTATACTGATCAACTCTCTGTCACCCAGTTCTTTTAGGATATCATCAGGATATTGATAAATTCTAATGAAAAAGTGGACTATTTCCTCAATGATCGGTCTTAGCTGGAATAATTTTTTCAGCAGATCTAACAAATAATAGGCAAGTAAATTATTAAGATTAAAGGTGAATAGAGGATGAAACTGCAATCTTCTCTTCAAAGAAATAAGACAGTTGAAACACTGGAAAAAACAGGATTCTGTATTTCAAACATTATAGAATATTATTTAGATGGAGATGCTAATAGAGCGCATGGATAATTGGCTTGAGTAACTCATATTGGCTTTAGTGATTGAAATGGAGTAAATGTCAATCATGTAATCAACAATAAAATTGGGTGTTGGCCTTATGTGGAAATACAGTAGATGCTTCAGCTGGAATGGACAGTGAAGTTTACATTTCTAGGACGCACTTCGTCCCTTCCTCCTCTTTCAATTGGTGAAACTAGAACCTGACAATATGAAACATAAAATTGGCTCCATTGGTTTTGTAATCCTTTAATTACTGCCATGATTATTAAGTTATTTAGCATTTGAAATTGCCTAAAAATAAAACAATTAAAATGGTTTTTCCATAGAAGCTAGAGGTTAATCCCACTACTGTTACTGCTGCAATTAAATATCATGGATGGGATTGTAAGCTATTTCTCTGCTATTAAGATCAGAGGCCTTCAAAGATCACTTCCTGAGGAAGGGCCCCAAATGAACAATAATTTCTATGAATTTGATTTATCAATTTCTGACAATGAGCATAGGAGAAACCTTATACCTTTGACATGGACAAAGTAACTATAAAAAATATGTGCCTTAATTCTACAGCTGCAAAACTTGCTGTACATTAAACATATTAAAAATAAATAAAAATGGTTGCATTTATAGCCCCTGGAAAAAGTCCATGAGACTGACAGTTCTTCCTAGGAAAGAAATGATGTGAAATAGAACCATATTTTTGTTTGCTTGCTTGCTTTGCTTGTATTTGGCTTTAGTTGGCAAAGGAGTACAACTACATTTGTACTGAAACAGAACACGTATTGCCATGCTCTTCTACAAAAGGTGGCAGGAATGAAGGGAAGTCTTCTGAACCAAGAAATAATGATGATCTTTGAATTAATATTAAATAAAAGTTAGAAATATCAAGTTTTTAAGCAGACCAAGGGGTACTTAAACATTTGCCCACTGGCTGTTGGGCAATTTCAGTATATTCATCTGCTGCCGGGAACAAATTCCCATCGTCCAGTACGCTCACACAGAGAAGGCCTCCTCAGGGTACCGTCAGCTAGGCAATGTCGGCTGGCGACCCCCAGGGGGAGGGCCTTCTCTGTGGGAGCGCCAGCCCTATGGAATCAGCTCCCCCCTGAGCTTCGGATGGCCCAAAACCTCCAATCCTTTCGCCGCGGCCTCAAAACACTCCTGTTCCACCAGGCTGACCTGGACTGACAGGCATTTTAATTAATTATATTTAGAATTTTTAATTTATTTTTTAATCTTTAATTTTAATTTATTGCACAGATGATTTCAATTTTATTTTTATCTTGATTTCTGTACTTATTATATGTTTTGTTGTTAGCCGCCCTGAGTCCTTCGGGAGATAGGGCGGGATATAAATCCCATAAATAAATAAATAAATAAATAAATAAATAAATAAATAAATAAATAAATAAATAAATAAATAAATATTTCTCTTCTGCTGTTGGTTATATTTCTCTTATTGTTACTCATACAAACTGTGTAAAGTCTGTGGGAAGTGTATCTCTGTACCTTGAACAACTGTGTAGGATGCCTCCACAGAGGAGAGATTGGTAATTACTGTGACATCATCATCACGGTTGGAGTTTTCAATATCTATAGTAATAGACTTTTCCATTTCACGATGAAGGCTGGTTACTACACCGGTAGGGCGAGTTACATTGGTAAGGCGTCCTTCATGGTCATAACTAAAAAAAAAGAAAAAAGAAGAAGAGAAATCTCATATAAATGGCTGAATCTGAGCTAAATCATACATGCACTACCTGGACTTTAAAACAAATATTAAACAGATAATGAAACAAATCTATTAATCAAAGACAAATAATTGGAATAAAATCTTTAGTATCAAAAAATTACACAATTTTAAGAATACACTATTAAGTTCACAAACCAAAGAAAATTGGATGTATGATCAAAAAGATGATTTACTGGAGCTAGATATCTTTGGGAATTTCTTTCCCCCCCCAAATAATCATCCCTGGAAAATTATTATTGAACCCTTCTGATATATTTACAAAATGTAATCACATCTCCCATTCTTCTATTATTTGTTCTTTTTACATCTCAAAATAAATATAGCAATCTTCCCCATACCAGACATTCATTCCTTTCTTCTTTTAAACATAGGCCGTCAGTATTTCATACAGTATATCCATCTTGCAAATAGGTTCAATTATTTCACAGGCAATTCAACTAGGCAGGCAGAACCAAAACCATGCTGACAAAACATAGAGACTAAAATGGAAGATATGTAACTTGAGCTGGCCACGAACAAGGAGCATATATCGGAGGTGGTGACCCTTTGAAAGCTGTATGCAACAAAATTTCATTTTGAGGTATGCCGATTGGTGTATATTCAAAGTGACAATAAAGTTGTTGTTGTTGTTGTTATTATTGTTATTGTTGTTGTTGTTGTTATTATTATTATTATTATTATTATTATTATTATTATTATTATTATTATTATTATTATTATCCAAAGCTGCCTTTAGAATGCCCCCTTTTTTGCTATCAATACCCTATAAATGGTGGAAGGGGAACACTCATCTGCCTAAGGGCCTTGGTCACTGATTCATCCAATGGCTCCAAAGGCCCTTTAAAGGATACAATATTAGAGCGCTAAATAATAACCAAAGGCTGCAATTCTATAGTCCCTAGTCTTTTTCCTCACTAGGATTTAATGTTATATAGGAAATGTATGGAACCAATAAAGTGACTTGAGATATAAGCTCACATAACAATTTTTTGAAATGCAGAGGTAAATAATAGGGTGACTAAAACTGGTACCCCAAAATTCCAGATGACCACTAGACAGTAAACGGCAACACAGAAAAACACAACTCTGCTAACATCTGTTGGTCATTGATATTTTTGTATTTCAGATCAAGTAGTACTACTATATTTGCTATTTTTGCAAGAGAATGACCTTAAATACCAGCAATTCCTCTCTTGTCAGGAGAAATAAATAATTTTGATATTTCTTTTTCAATTTAGCAATTTTGGGGGTAGTATGTATGTATGTATGTATGTATGTATGTATAAAGCTTTGAAAAGAAGGAAGGAAAAGAAGGGAAATAGTGAAATATTAATGACGTACTAATAATAGATAGTAGCAAATTATACAATTGTGTAAACTCCTTGAGATATGGGGATAGAGAATTGTCCAGACAGAAAAGGAAACAACAGACTGAATATCATATGGGAAGAGCAGATGACCTGGAAAAAAAAATCTTGCCATCAGGTGGGAAAAGTGTTCCCTGACTAGTTTGCAGCAGAAGCTGGACAATATGACTTAATTATCCAATGGATTGAGGCAGGAGGCAGCTGTAAAGCATTTATTGCGCACAGTAAGTATGATGGAGCAGGGATCTGATGAGTGCATGGGAGGAATCAGCAGCCACGAGACATGAGAGAGCTATTAAAATGCCACGATTAAGGTATATTCCTAAAGGAGGGAATCATATGGGATAGTCACAGTCAGTATATTATGTTTATTTCTAAAATATGTGACAATTATTGCTTCGGGTGTTTCTAATGCATATTATGCTTGTCTATGTTTTATTCGGAGACTTGCAATGTTTAGTAAAGATTCATGAGTTATGTCTACGCTAGTGGGATGAGCCAATAGTCATTTCAGAATGAAAAATTGCAGAGGACTTGGCAGAATTTCTGCAATAGGACTACATGGTTTGCTCCTGTTCCAAAGCAAAAAGGAAGGCTCTACGCCATTCTTTTCTGCATAATTTTACTCAACTACATTTAATTTTTTCAACATTTCAAAATAATAATAATAATAATAATCAGATGCCATCCATTCTTCTCATTGGCACCTTATTCTTCAGGTTAACAATTTGTGTGTCTTTTAAAAGTAACGCACACACATACACCCACCCACACACCATTTACCAGTGTTCTGCATGAATCTGCTACCTAACTATTATTTTAATTGTAAATCTTGGCTGCTCATTTTAAAAAAAATCACTTTATTTACCTTTATTGAGGTTGTTTTTTTTTGTGCACTGCCCAGAGTCACTTTTGGTGAAATGGGTGGTTAGATAATTTTTTAAAATAAATAAATAAATAAAATTAAATAATCTGACAGCTGAGGAATTGAACATCTGTATGCCTAAACTAATAAAGCTAAAAAAAATCCAAATAAAAGCTAAACAAAGAAAACCATAATCTATGCATTCTTCTTTCTTCTCCTTTGTTGTTCAAAAACAGTATTTTGTGCTATATTGGATGAATGTCACAGATACATCATAAGCCAGTCTTGCAACCCAGGTATATTGGGAAGTTACCCATGTCACCCCTTTAATACTCTTGAAAGATATATTGCAACTTTATTAGTAAGAGCCACGGAAGCTATGCTCCTATTTAGTATTATTTTACAAACTGACCTGCAGATGGCACTGCTCAACTGCTCCAGTGACAAATTTCATCAAAGTAACAAAAATGAGAAGAGCCTTCGAAAATACTATTTTTCAATCATACCAGACATATGATTATTTATGCTCTCAAATTACATTTGTTTGGTATGAGAGTCATACATTAAAGAAAAGAACCAGGCAGCCATTAATAGTCAAAATGAAAGAAATGCTTCTTTTAGTTCATCAAACAGCATTCACAGAACATATTTGCAACAGCCATTTCTTCTGAAAAGTATAATTCTCATATCCTAGATCTGCCTACTTGAACCCACTTCTTGTACCAAGCAGTGCAAACATCATAACAACTTAGCTGTGCTAATACTAAAACAATGTTTCCTTCTTTAATCTAATAGCATTGCATTCAAGAGCAGCCACAAGGTTTACATAATCTCTTGCATTTTGCTTCGTAATATGTGGTTGAAAAACCAAGTGTAAAGTAATGGGTGGGATCTGTGCTCATTGGCTGATGCCTCTGGCCCCTCATTCGGCTGTCATTTGGCTGCTGTCTAACTAAAGAGCTGGAGGTAACAGCATTGTGCCAGTTGTCAAATAAAGACTTTATTTCAGTCATTGACCAGCATAGCTGCCGATCAGGTATGGGTAGATAACTCAGCAATGGAGAAAGGTCCTTAGATGCATGTTCCTCAGGTAACTGTTATGTAAACAGACTGGTTTAGTCTCATGTAAAACAACTATAATTAAGATCAGAATTGACAAACTAAGTCTATACAGTTCTCCTCTCACTTCTCTTTGTTTTCTGCCTCCCCTGTGGCAGAAAACACTGCATTTTGGTGTTTAAATCATCACTTTTTGAAAGAAACTGGCCAAAAGTTAAAAAAATGTTGGTTTATTAAAAAATCTTGGCTTATTGAAATTAGATAGATTTTGCTTTGGTTCAAATGTAATTAATTATAAGCTGATCTAATGATAAACTATGAACTATGGTGCTGGAGAAGACTCCTGCGAGTCCTTTGGACTGCAAGGTGTTCAAACCAGTCAGTCCTAGAGGAGATCAACCCTGACTGCTCTTTAGAAGGCCAGATCCTCAAGTTGAAACTCAAATACTTTGGCCACCTTATGAGAAGGAAGGACTCACTGGAGAAGAGCCAGTGGAAAAGATTGAGGGCAAGAGAAGAAGGAGACAACAGAGAATGAGGTGGCTGGATGAAGTCACTGAAGCAGTAGGCGTGAGCCTAAATGGACTCCAGAAGATGGTAGAGGACAGGAAGGTCTAGAGGAACATTGTCCATGGGGTCGCGATGGTTCAGACATGACTTCGCAACTAACAACAACAACAATGATAAACTAAGGATCTGAAGCTTCTAATCTTATTGTGGCTGAACCCAAGGAGAAGAGGGAAGAAGAAAGTGATAACCTTTCCCCCCAAAAAATTCAATATTTTAGCATTAGATTCAGACTGGAACATTGTGAAGAACCAAGTGTACAAATGCTCATGTGAAACAGTAAGCTCCTTGTGAGTAGATCTGATTTTCCATCAGAATGGACAATTTCCTAACCTGCAAATGTACTATAGTTTGTCTATAGCAAATCTGTTCTTAAAAGAATATTCCACTTTGGACAGTGGGTCTGAACTTTTAGCAATAGAGTTAAATAAGTAGTGTAGCCTGATTCTTAGCACATAATGTTTGCAGTCTTTCTTACAAGTAGTTATTTTATTTTTGAGTGCAAGCTCTATGTGAAGGCTAAAAAACTAGCATAGATATGTATGTTAATATTTTATCCATTTCTATCTGTGAAATGATCTTTTTGCAAATTAGTGTTTTTCATCATCAATATTTGCAGAACGCCAATTAAAAATACCAGCTTTGCTTGTGTAGTTTTTTTTTAAAACACACACTTTATCTTTAATCTGTTGCAAATATATAGAAAAAACATTTTCTTTCTCATTTAATTCCTGAAGTAGGTGCAATTTTTGGACTCTCTAGAAATAGTATGTCAGATAGATTTTTTAAAAAATATATATATTAGGATGTGATTTCCTCACTATTTGCAAAAAACAAGCAATCGGTAAATTTTATTAATGCTTTATCTGCTTTTATAGAACATCATCCCACAATCCTGACATTTGAAGGGCAACCTGAATTCCAAAAGTAACTAATATTGATAATCCCTGTGGGGAGGAAGATTACTGGGGTGTAGCCACAGTCTACTAGACAGTATAAATAGGGCAAATAAATATCCTCTATCCTGACAGACAAGGTTAAGAAAGTTTTGTCCTACTAGTGCTGGACACCAACCAATAAATACTTTATGCATTTCAGTGCTCAAAATTACATCCACTTTTACCAAGCTCCATTTTCAGAATTACCTCAAAGTTGTTTTTCTCTGGGTTGCATAGTAAAGACTATGTGGCATCTTTTTTTTAAAAAAAAATTGTTGTTATCCCACCTTTATTATTTTTATAAATAACTCAAGGCAGTAAACATACCCATACTTCTTCCTCATCCTAATTTCTCCACAGTAACAATCCTGAGAAGTGACTTGGGTTGACAAAGAGTGATTGGCTCAGGCTCACTCAGATGGCTTTCATTCCTAAGGCAGGACCAGAATTAATAGTCGTCTGCTTTATATTCTGATGCCTAACTATTACATCAAATTGGTCTATATGCATTATTTTTTATAAGACATATATTACTGCACTCTTAATATAAATAAAAATGCTATAAATGAAATATAATGGTATTATTTTTCCCCCCATGAGGGAACCAGAGGACTGGTTAATTCACTGCATGTTCTCTTACCAATGTTTTACCGTTCTTTGGCTCCTTCGTTGATTCTGTTGATTTTTATTTTTCCATAAAACAATTCAAGCTATATGAAAACAAACCCATAATAACACAATAAGAGTAAACAAGAGAATGCCTGCAAAAATGAGCGCTCTGGTTCCCTTTGGGGACCACTCAGACCTGCCTTATTTGAGCCATCCTGCATGGAAAGAAAAAAAAACCACCTTACTACCTTATTCCTAATGAAGACATATAATTATTCAGATAGACAATTAATATGGACTATAAAGATATAGGTAAAGGTTCCCCCGCACATGCGTGCTAGTCATTTCCGACTCTAGGGGCCGGTGCTCATCTCCGTTTCAAAGCCGAAGAGCCAGCGCTTGTCCGAGGACGTCTCCGTGGTCATGTGGCCGGCATGACTAGATGCCAAAGGCACATGGAACGCTGTTACCTTCCCACCGTAGTGGTCCCTATTTTTCTACTTGCATTTTTACATGCTTTCGAACTGCTAGGTTGGCAGAAGGTGGGACGAGTAACAGGCGCTCACTCTGTTACGCGGCACTCGGGATTTGACCCACCAAACTGCCGACCTTCAGATCGACAAGCTCAGCATCCTAACCCACTGAGCCACCGCGTCCCTCAATATGCACTATACATTTGTCTAAAAAACAGCCTTACTCATAAAAGGTTGTCCATCCCGTTTCATCACTTTTTGTTGCCAGGAGACCACTGCTTCCATGATATGTCATTAATCCAAGTTCCAAGGTCTGGGTTGACACTGCTTTGAGACCACCGTTGGTGCTGACAGCAAGAGTCACAATTTGATTGTCAGGCATTAAAAAATGGCGTGCAGCTCCATTTGTGTCCCGCCTAATTTTCAGAGAGTTGCCATTATTATCAACCAACTCAGTCACATCGTTATCAGCACTATAGGTGAAATTATATAGATATTCCCCTGTGACAAGACTGAGCGTATACTGATGGATACCATCAATGTTGAAGATGTACAGCTCCTGCTCTCTTGGCGAAGCAATTTCATATTGGTTGAAAGAGTTGAGGATTGGTTTATTTTTGCTGACTGCTCTGATGCGTATGTTTCCAAGGTCTGCTATATAAATTGTACCATCTGGTGCTACTGCTAAGGACGACGGGGTGTTTAAGATGGCATCAGTTGCATAAGCATCATCCCCAGCATAGCAATTACAGTTGACGTCATTTTTGCAGTCACAGTCTGAAGCTGCCCCAGCCAGGAGACAAATCTCGCCATTCGTGGTGACCTGACGAAGCCGGTTAATTTTTTTCTCATCTGTTTCACTGATGTAAAGAATGCCAGCATGTGAGATGGCAATGGCACTGGCTGACTCCAAAGCAGAATGAATGGCCAGTTTACTAAGAGAGTAGTCTATCCCAGGAACCTGACAGTGCATTGGACGACCAGCAATAATGCTAACCTGATGGTTCTCAGTGATTCGCAAAATGACATTATTCTCCAAAACATACAGTGAGTTATCCATTGGATTGACAGCGAGATCAGTTGGCCATTCCAGTCGCACCTATAGAATAAGCAACATATTACAATTGCTTTCAAAACTTTTGATGAACAAAGGTTTGTGAGGAACAGCAAATAATTGGCCAGTTTTAACGGAGTTAGTCAAGAATCAAAGCTGTATGCAGTTGTCTTAGACAATATTATTTTCAGTATTCATTAAACCTACATGCAGTCAGCTCTCTGGATGCTTATGTAAAAGATTAATTGCCCCCTTTCCAGTTAAAGGATAACCAAAGCTAATTAAACCACATTAATGTATCACAGTTCTATTTTTCTGTTGTACATATATAGAAGCTTCTGCAAAGAAGGCTTGGCTTTTTTGTACTGCTAATTATGTTAAATATTATATGTTGTATAATCAGCAATAACGTTTTTCCCCAACAGGCTAAAACGTCTGGTGTATCTTGAAGATAACCACAAGACATTTATTCATCTGTTTTATTATCAGAAACAAATAACATTCTACCTGGGTGACATCCATGCTGGAATCACAGCTCAGTGGCCGAACAGCAGTTAGGTCGTTAGAGCCTAGCAGAGTTGATATGATACCATTCTGATCAACTTTCCTGATCATTGTTGCATCAACAAAGTACATAAGGCCATATTTATCCACTGCAATACCTGCCAACATGAAACATAAAGAAAAATAAGATTTTTGCTGAAATATTTCTGAAGAACTTAGATTATACTGTATACATCATCATCTATCATCTATCATTATATATCAACCATTCCCCTGAGAATTTATCCTTTTGATGATTTGTGCTTTCAGTTTTGGCCAATTAAAAGAGTATTAAAGTCCATTATATAAACATTTTTATTTTTAATATCTATAAATGTATTTCCATTCTAATCCTAATTCAATATGAATTCTTTTCTTTTTCCTTGTATTTAAAAAAGGTTATTTATTCTTTTTTTTCACAGTACAAACTACATTCAAATAAAACATAATTGGAATAAAGCTTTCATATTAAGTTCAGAAAATTCCACGGTCTGTGCCATTTGCTACCATGCCACCCTAAGCTTCTTCAGATTTCTTTTTGCCATTCTTCCCTATATGAAAGGGATATTCCAAGCAAACAGTAATGTTGCCTAGAATCTGAGATTTTTTATCTTCCTCAGTGTTCAACAAGCTCCCTATGCCACCCAATTTTATCTATTGCTTTGATCTGTTTTTTCTTTATTAAAAATAATTACATGGAAAGAGGACATTCTGCAAAGAAAAACACACATTTCCAGCATTACTTTTATTTCCAAGAATGCTTCTACACTTTGGTAAGTCCTATGGGTAGTGTTAAAAAATAAACATGGTAGGTGTGTGCAGCTCAGCATTTTGTTTGCAAATATGGTTACCTGTCTGAGGTTGGAGAAAGATAAAGAAGAGGGGTAGGAAGTGACAGAGAGTACGGGAATCAACTTTTGCTAAGTTCGCTTTTGGGTAAATGATTGTTTTGTGAGAGCATCCAAAATACATTTTTGAAACTAGTGATTTTCCCAATGATCCAAAAAGATTCTTGACCTACAACAGCCAAGGTAATCACTTATATGTTTGGAACTAGGAACAAAATTTAGTTTGAACAATTAAGGAAAGCTTACCATAACGGTACTTTCAATATAAGTTAAAATTATTTATTCATTCAATTTGGAAGCTAGAATTTATACATGGCCATTAGGTAGCAATTTATTTTATTTAGTATTTCTTTACAGTTCTTCTAGTGTTTTCATTAATTCCAAAGGTCTGAATAGCCAGAGTCTTAAACTGCAATCCTAGGGCCAATAAACAATATCTCAAGTAAATGTTTTATTTTTGGATTATGCTACCCAAATCAGCCATTTGCTACACAACAGCAGGTGGTGCCCCTTACCTCGAGGGCTCATTAATGTTGCATCTATTGCTTTCCCTCCATCACCACATCTGGCCTCATCAAAAGGCAGGCACTGCTCTCCTGTCCCTGCAACCACTTCTGAATTACCAGCCAGGTCTTTTGCACCAGTAAGGCTCTTGACTTTATAAATACGGCGACTGTTGGTATCCGAAACATAAAGAGAGCCTGAAACAGGATCCACAGCTAGATAGTATTTGTGGGCAGGATTGTTACTTGAGGAGAAAGAGAGAGAGAGAAAAAATGATAGCTTCAGAAAGTCTGGTATACAAAGAGATAATTGAGCAGACATATATTAATCCGTTTCAGCCCAGAAACATGAATTTGCCATCCTTCCATCTAAAAGCAACCCCATAGATACCCTGCCCTCGTACAACATGCCTAACCTAGTTTCCATTTCTGGATTCACACAATACACCAACCCAATTAACTAGCTTCACACAACATGCTAAGCCTTACAAGAGCTAACCCAGTTAAGCAAGCTTGGCATGCTGTGTCAAAGCATCTGCTAGCTCTCTACTTGTACTGGTTTCATAGCGTACCATGAGGTTTGGCAGCCCCAATTCCCACTTCCTTTTAGTTTGGCTAGAACAGGTAGAGTTAGGTTTGGGTGTGAGAAAACCACTGCTCTAAACTGGCATGACAGCCTGAAGAAATTTCCTCTTTACAGCCTCTCCAATTGCAGGACTGTGATTGTGCAAATCTGAGGGACAATAATGCCATTCTTTACCTATCACTTTGAATTCCTTGGATGAGGGGCAGATGGAAAAGTGGTAAATAAATAAACTTGGCAGGGGCTTTTACGTAAACCCCCTAGCTTTATTTTACTTTGGCGAATGTTGGTGGCATTTGTTTTTTTTTATCTCAAATTATTTCTGTAGTCCTGTTTACACCAACATGAGGCTGAGTACACCAATATCAGAGTAATATGAACTCAGTGAAATTTACTTCTGAGGTAATTTTGGAGTGTAAATGTTAGATTCAGTTCTTAACAGCTTAGCTCACTAGGAAGTTCCTGTCAATTACAAGACAAATCAACCTTGGTTTTTAATCAATCTTTCTTTGAACATTACATCATTCTATTTCCCCCACATGTCCAAAACTAGAATAGACTGATTTACATCTCACTAACAAGGGCAATGGAAACATATATGATTCTCATGAATTTCCATTTATGGATTTCCTTTTTTCCATCCATGAGAATCCATTTATTATACAAAGCATAAACATTTTGTTTTGGAACAGTGCTTTGAGAAATAATGTAACCACAAATGCAAAATATATGAGACCCGAATTTTAAATTGCTTTTGACAGGAGGCATATTTAGTTTAAAAATATATATATATAAAATACAGCATCTGTGCTGGCTTATAAAATCTTTATCCCATCTTCCTGCATTGCCAAATAATAGAGAATATTCCAAACTGCTCTAATGCTCTATAAAAGGTAGGTAAGCTCATAACTTTTAATTACACACATCCTTCCCTCTTAATAAAAAGAGCTTTTTTAGAAAGAGTTTTTATAGTGTGTTGGGCAGCCTGGGATGATTAGAAGTATAACACCTACATTTAGTATTCCAAAATAGTAACCAATGTCATAAGATTAGTTACTTTCAAGGTTAAAGCTGAAGTAGGGCAAAAATGTCTTTGTTATTAAAATAAAATCAAGGTGTTCTAAACAGGTTCTCTCTTCGAAGGTTTCCTGTTCAAAGCCCAAGCTTTGAAGTGCTTCACATTTCCCTTTGAGAAAAGGAGCAACATGCATTCAAAGTGTGTGGGAATGGCTTTGCTATTATTACTGATTGCCCAGAAAACAATATAAAAATGCATAGTGAAATAATTTCCGCTGTGTTTTATCTTAGTTACTGCTTGTTTGAAACAAAGCAGCTCAAAGTTACGGCTTAGGAAAATTGCTAAAATCAGTTGCATATTCATATTTGGCTGACAGCCTTTGATGGTGTCTCCAGAGAGATATAGCACAGGTAGTCCTTGACCTATGATCATTTGTTCAGCAACCATTTGAAGTTACAATAACAAAGAACAAATGATTAATCCTTGGAGTTCTGGCCATCCTAGGACTCTTCCCCCCCAACTGGCATGTGACCACAATTTGGGTGTTTGGCAACTGGTTTGCACTTATGACCGGTTGCAACGCCCCATGATCACATGATCACCTTTTGCAACTTTTGTTATCCTGCAGGGAAGATACCAAGTCGCTGGGGGAAACTTTCCCCACCTGCATAATATTCCATAGCCCCTTTGATTTCATGCTGTGCCAACCACTCACACACCCCCATGCACCCCTTCTGCACACTTCCTGAACTGTGCCATGCCTCTTGCACATCTCCTCACACCAACCTGTACCACATTTCTTGCACAGTACCCCTTTATCAACCCATGTCATGCCTGTCATGAACCTCATTGCATTCTTGCATCCCCTCATGCCCCTCCCTGACCCTCATGATGCCTCTGGTGCACACCTTTGCACCCACTTACACTCTCTCTATCTCCTGCATCCTTTGCCTTCACCCAGTAGCAGCCATTGACCTGTCTGTTGGCCTGAGACTTGCAACTTCCTGCTGGCTTCCTCATGGACTTTGGTTGTGGGAAGCCAGTAGGATGCTGCTTCACCTGATAACCATGGGATTCAGTTAACAATGGCAATCAGCATTGTAGGGATTGCCCTTGTTAAGGGAAGTGGTTATGTTTTATGATCGCATTGCTTAGCAGTGGAAATCTTAGTTCCAATTGCTGTTATAAGTCGAGGACTACCTGTATTTGAGAAGGTATGTTAGCACATGGACAATCTCTGCTCATTCCTGTCATGATAATGTGTGTTCTTGTAGATATTTGAATGTTGCCTGCCTTGCAGGTAGGGCCTACAAGTAAATGTGTAACTGCCACAGCCAGTTGCATGTGTCTAGGCTTGCGGCTTACACTCCTACTTGCTCTTCAGTCAGTTCATTTGGGTGGGTCTTGCCTACAGCCTTCAAGATAGAAGCTTTAGTCCAGCATCATAAGTAGTTTTTTTCCCATTACAACATAAATGAGCTTGGTGTATGTTTATCAATACTTCCCACTTTATAATTATTTCAAGGTAGGTAATTTGAACTTATGATCTGGAGAACCTTGGTTTAGATTGTATCTCTGCCATAGTGTCATTCAATGTGTATAAAGAGCAGGGGGCTCATTAAAAGAGTAAGAATGCCTCTGTTTTGAATAAGGAATGCATAGAACAGCCCTAGCTACTTTTTGGGAGGTTCAGTGGATGATTTAGTGATCTTACAATGGTTCACAAAGCACAAGGTATCTATTCAGTAAGTAAAATGTATGTAAAATAGACAATTTAATATCAAATGCTTTGGTTTTCTTTCCACGTATTCCTTATATCTCATAATATTGGGATCAACTTTAGCACTGGTACTGCAATTCCCAAGATTCAAGGAGGTAAAGCATTATGGGGTTCTTGGTGCTCTCTGAGCTTAGTTGTTTTCTTGCAGCAGCAGCAGCAGCTGCTGCTTGGTAACATCATAAACCTCTGCAAAAAAACAACCAACCTCAGAGAGCACCAAGGACCCCTCATTTCAACTCTGATCTGCAAATATTCTTTTTTATAGGCACAGCATTACTGCAGAGAAGGCTTTCATAATATTTTCACCCTCTAGAAGGCATTGTACGGACTAATTAGTTTCTAAGATTTCCTGAAACCATGACTGCCTCTTTCCTGTTCTCTTGTAAGATTAGCATTCTGAAATCTGCAGCTATCCTATAAACTCGTACATTTCGGCCAAGCACACAATAGTTTAGATTGTGGCAAATCTTTTCCTTTTTGCCTTCATAACAAATCAATCCCAAAATACTGCAGTGTTAATTCTGTATATGGTAATAACAAGTCCCTCAGATCTGACACAAAGCTAAGCTATTGTTTTGCTGAAATCCTTCTGCCTTATTTCATAGGGTCATTGAGTGTCTTGAGATATTAGAGGCTTTTTCTAATAAATCTATTTTGACAGGTGTTCAAGGTGTAGAGCAAGTGAACCACCTGCAAATTTAGAAATGTCAGCTTCAGCTATTCAAATAGACAACTGGACTAAATGGAGATACTCCTGCACAAACATCCCTGGGCTAACAGGCAGATGGAATGAGTATTTTAAATAAGATCTCTGCAGATGCCAGCCCTAGGTGACACAGGGCAAACTCCTTTAAAAGCCAAGAGAGTTTTTAAAAGACAGCAGAACAAAGACAGAAAATTAGGTTATTTTTTCTTAAGTAGATTTCTTGAGGGAGCAGAGTGAGATAAATAAAGCCAGCTCCACAATAAAAGATGTTTTGGCCAATTACATTAGGCATGGTTGCAAACTGGGATTTGATGATACTCAGATTGAATGATACCCTTGTGAATAAAGTTGTAAAAATGCAAAAAAAGCGCCATCTTTTGCTGATTTTTGTCATTAAAAGAGATGTTCAAGACGACATCCACAATAATGCAATCAAAGCTCTGTCCATTTTCAATGTGCATTCTGCATTGTGTGTGTGTGAGAGAGATACAACATTAGGAGAGGCAGAACTTTAATTGCACTGCCTTGACTTTTTTTTGACAATGCGAGTACCCTAAATTGACTATGATAATGTAAGATTCCTAGTATCGTGTAAGACTAAGTGAATTTATTAATAACACAGGTGAATTTAACTGGGGCAACAACTGTCTTGTATACTGGCACAAGTAACATTTAACTTAGAATCTTCCATTTTTATTTCAGCAGCTCAATTTCACAAATGCTAATTTGTGTTAGAGTAAGGACAATGCATTTGAGTTTAGCAGTTACAGCAAGAGACTTATAATGTATCCAGAATGAAACTTTATTTCTGGTATCAATATATCTAGCTTGGTCAAACTGGATCTATGGGATTTCATGTTTTTATGTTATGCCTTAATTATTCAAATGTGAAAACATTTTGCAAAAATGTATCTAGGAATTGCTAAAGTTACCAGGAAGCAAATGCCTGATTCTGTTTTATGGTTTTTCACATGTTTCTAGGGCAATGTCCAGAGATGTAGGGCAGATGAGCAAAACCATGCATCTAAAAAGTGAACAGCAATATATCTAGCTTGGTCAAACTGGATCTATGGGATTTCATGTTTTTATGTTATGCCTTAATTATTCAAATGTGAAAACATTTTGCAAAAAATTATCTAGGAATTGCAAAAGTTACCAGGAAGCAAATGCCTGATTGTATTTTATGGTTTTTCACATGTTTCTAGGGCAATGTCCAGAGATGTAGGGCAGATGAGCAAAACCATGCATCTAAAAAGTGAACAGCAAAAGGAATGAAACCCTTTGCAAAGAAATTTAAACTCACTTCAAAATAACTAATGAATTTGGTGATTGGATATAAACTGTTCAAAGTAACCTAATAATATTGAGTTAAAGGGTGAGATGGAATGGGAGAACAAATCTGGGGAAAAAAAATCCTTTAATGGATTGGAAATGAGTTTTTGACCCATTTCTAGTCCATTAGTGGTTTTCTAAATCCTTTTCAGCATTTACAAGAACCACTCCTGGAGTTTTCCTCAACCATTTAAACGAATTAGACACTACAGAGAAAAAGGTCATATTGAAGTTTACTTGGAGTTCATTATATTCTCATTCCACTAATTAATTCTTTGGTTGCTTTTTTTTTACTGCATTTGTATAACTACTACTGCTTACCATATTTCTAACACAAAATGAGAACACTAATATTGCTACACCTGATACATTAAAAACAGAACATTATACAAAAAAGCACAACACAAAAAGCAAACAAAATGGAGCAAGCAAGCTATAGCAAATGATAATAGGATTGCAAACTTGGCTTACCTATGTTTAAATTCTTTATTTCTTTACAGAAAGTAAACAGAAAAGAAACAAGGGGGGAGGGAGGGAAGAAAGAGAGAACAGTTAGCTGAAGAAGAGACCATGTAGCAAACATTACATATTGTCTTATTCTACAAGATGGCAAAAAGAAACCTGTTCCCAATGTATAATATTGACTTATTCAGGCATGAAGCCATATAGAAAGTGTTGCTGTCCCTGTATCTGCTGGGATGGACCCTTAAGACTTTTATTGTAAAAATACAATAGTCCATTCTGTCCCTTCCTCATACTCTTCTTAGTTTACAATGCAGTAGATGAAATTGGGTGCAGTACTCTAAAGGTGATTAGACTAATACTGAATTATTACTAAATACTGGGCTGGTGGCTCAGTGGGTTAGGATGCTGAGCTTGTCGATCAAAAGGTCGGCAGTTTGGTGGGTCAGATCCCGAGTGCCGCGTAACAGAGTGAGCGCCTGTTACTCATCCCAGCTTCTGCCAACCTAGCAGTTCGAAAGCACGTAAAAATGCAAGTAGAAAAATAGGGACCACTACGGTGGGAAGGTAACAGTGCACCGTGTGCCTTTGGCGTCTAGTCATGCCGGCCACATGACCATGGAGACGTCTTTGGACAAGCGCTGGCTCTTCAGCTTTGAAACGGAGATGAGCCCCGGCCCCTAGAGTTGGAAATGACTAGCACACATGTGCGGGGGAACGTTTACCCTTTACCTAAGGTTACTCCATTTTTTCTTGGAAGTTGTACTGATTGCCATTTCTTATTCAGTTTGAGATCTGTTAAGATGCACATAATTCTTATATCTGTAGTTCCCAAACCTGGCTATATTTATTTCAACTGAATTTAACCAAATGTAGGCATAGTTTAGGGATCGTTTTAAATCTTCCTCCTACCTTCTGTGTTGAAGCCTACAATTTCTAGCTTTATTTTATTTGCAATGTTGTTGTCCCTAATCCAGGACTAGGTCTACTACAGGTTCCTGGGGGCAGAGAAGTATCTCTCCATGCTAATGCAAACATTCATTGCATATGCCTGCTTAATTGACTGCTGATTCATGTAAAAGGAAAAAAACTCAACCCACCTTTTAAAATTCCACCAACCAAAATATTTGGAGAGATCTTCTAAATGCTATGCTGAAACCAAAGTATGTTCTTTCCATATTTTTTCCTAGTTTAGTGCCTACGTAAGATAGACTAGTCCAGGGGTCTTCAAACTTGGCACTTTTATGACTTGTGGACTTCAACTCCAGAATTCCTCAGCCAGTATGCCAGTATGCCTGGCTGAGGAATTCTAGGAGTTGAAGTCCACAAGTCATAAAAGGCCAAGTTTGAAGACCCCTAGACTAGAAGGAGGTTTGCTGGATCCCACATAAGCTATTATGGTTCCTAGAAATAAATTTATTATTCCACAGCTCTAATTAGTTTATAATTAACAAAATTGTGGACACAATCTAGGCATTCACAAAGGGGACTAGGATAAATATTACCCCCTAGCGTATTTTAGGCCATACCAATCCCAGTTGAATAATCAAAACATAGAAATTTATGGATATGAAAGACCAGCATTAATACAACTTTCCTGAATAAATTAACTTTCTTCTACAATGTGTTGGGTTCTTCACCTTTAAAGCCAGTATGTGTAGCTATACTGGGTATCGTCTGCTTTTTGTGATATTTCACAAATTTTGGAAGCTAAGTCATGTCTTGTGCTGGAACATAATTTGAATGAATCATTCATTGGTTCATAACTGAAGGTAATTCTCATTTAACCTCTAGTTTCTCACAATGATCAACTACCAAGTTCCGCCAGTCTTCTCCCAGAAATTCACAGTCAGCTTGCAACACTTCCTCTCTGAACATGGATGTCCCATTTAACTGGTAGAACTGAGAGCCATTTATAAGACTAAAAGGTAAAGGTAAAGGTTCCCCTGCAAATGCGTGCTAGTCGTTTCCGACTCTAGGGGCTGGTGCTCATCTCCGTTTCAAAGCCGAAGAGCCAGCGCTTGTCCGAGGATGTCTCTGTGGTCATGTGGCCGGTATGACTAGACACCAAAGGCGCACAGAGCGCTGTTACCTTCCCACTGTAGTGGTCCCTATTTTTCTACTTGCATTTTTATGTGCTTTCGAACTGCTAGGTTGGCAGAAGCTGGGACAAGTAACAGGTGCTCACTCTGTTACGTGGCACTCGGGATTCGACCCGCCAAACTGCCGACCTTCCGATCGACAAGCTCAGCGTCCTAACCCACTGAGCCACTGCGTCCCTATATTTTATAAGACTACTATCTGTTAATTTTTGCTATAATTATATTTTGCATCTGTAAATGTCACATGTCAAAATCTTTCTCTCTTGCTTATCCTTTTATTTTCTCAAAACTGTCATACATGGAAAATTAAAAGGAAATAGCTCCATCTCAATTTGGCACAGATAATTCAATTCAAGCCTATAGCAAGAATGTAATTCAATTTTGTGCCCCTGTGTGTTTCAGATTATATCATTTTGAATGCTTGGTCTAGATGAAGTTAGGAAAATGATGCACACTACAAGAATATCTTTTGTTTTCTGATAAACTAGATTAAGTTATAATTTCACTTATATTTTTGCATGGATTTGGAACACTTTGCTATTTCTTGTTTTACTGGCATTATTTTAAGTGTTCTGTTTTTGTATTTATTTAGAATGCATAGAAATTTGCAACAATATTAGTTCATATAATGGAGAACATCTGTGATAAATGTTTAGGCAGAATGTGATTTTGTGCAGAGAGGAAGGGTGATTAAAATGAGTAATGCCTCTTTTTGCATATGATGGCCATATTTGCCCACAAAATATTTTTTTTTCAGTAAAAGAAATCATTCAGTACATTAGGTCAGCCTATAATGCAATACAGAGAATGTAGTGACATAATATCTCAAGAGAAGAAAAAAATGATCTACAGCTGTAATATGGTTTGCTCATTATTAAATCCAGTACTCTTTTCTTTCTTCCACTCCATCCATTAAATATTATCAAATCTCCCCCCCCCACACACACACACTTTTGGCATAGCTGTAATATTGGTACTATGCTCTTCGGTATGATTATTAGAAAAAATGCTTTGTGTAGCTCTAAAATCAAAACAAAGTGGATTTAAATAAGAAATCTCATTCGTGCCAAAACTGGCAGGGCAAGTTGTTGCAAATAAACAGGCAGGTAATTTGCACTGATGATGTTGCCTTGTTGGGTAATGAAATGTCTGCAAGTTCAGAGAAGACCAAGAACTCTAAAGCAGGTTTAGCTCTGACAGTTCCACCTTTGTTAAAATACTTTCACCTCTGAGCTATTCTACCCTATCTCATGTTCCTAAACACCACTAATTATATTTGTTTATATGGGATCCATTCTTTGTTTCATTTCCATTAATGCAAAACTAAGACTTGTAGGACTCTTGAGAAGGCAACAAACACCTAACACTACATTATACTGAATTCAATCAGAATTCCACAGTGTCCAGTTGCCATGGACCTAATCAATGCTAGACAATACTGTATAAAAGTTCTAATGAAATCACTTTTAAAAATCTTAAGGAAACCAGTGGACAAAAGTTCGCCTCTTGTTTTGTATAATAATAATAATAATAATAATAATAATAATAATAATAATAATAATAATAATAATAATAATAATAATAATAATAATAATAATAATAATAATATTCTGCCTTTAAACAAACAATTATTAATATATTAGAATTAGCAAAAAATAATATTACATATAGCCTTGGTTTTCAGCACTTTGTATGTTTTAGGACAATGGATTCAATGATATGTATAATCAGAGCAGTTTTATCTACATGGAGTCTATGACTCCAGTTTTGAAGTTGCAAGCTAGAAATAGTAGAGCAGCATATAAGAATTAACAACAATGAAAGAAAAATTGCATTCTATTCCATATTCATAAATTATCTAGAAATCAGGAGAGAGATTATAGCTTTCACTAAAAAAGCTAAATATGGTTCAACAAAAGCAATTATAATATCATGCCACTGAAGTAGAAATATCCCAGTATCACAAGTATAACCAGAAGATTTAATTTGATTTAATAAAAGTGTCACCCCAATGGGAAATTGCTTTGAAAATGAGGGCTATCAAAGTATGATGATACCAGAGTATGGAAGAGTAACATTTTCAGATCCTCTTTTCTTCATTGTAGATCAGTTTAAGATATGAAGACTTAAGGTAACCATTTTGTCTTTAAAGCTCTGCCCAAAATATAAAAAGGGAAAAAATGAATTTAAAAATTTTAGCCCTACCCACTCTAAGGGCTTGGAAAAGGGGCATAGGAGTACTATGAATTGTACAACTGTGCCATAAAAATAGATGCAAATACACAGCTGATGAACACTTGCACTACTGTGCATAATTCAGTTTACTGCATCTAAAAATCCATAACATTGAATCAAAAAGAGACACAAAAGAGAAATCAAAATGTCTCAGAATTAGAACAACTCCACTTTAATGAAAAATGTTAAATGTTTTGGCCTTTGAACTTAAAAAAGATTGTGCAATAAAGATATGCGAAATTATGCACAGAATACGTGAGCATTATTTTTTCTCCTATTCTCATGCTACAACCCAGGATTAACCATTGAAACTGAATGATGAGAGGTTCATGACTTACTTGGGAATAGAAACAAGAATGAGCTACAGCCTTCATATTCTACTGATTGATTTCCAAAGCCATTTGATTGGCCAATATGGATATACAATGCTGGACTAAATATTTTATCAAAATCCTAACATTTATTATTTTTTATTCTCTTGCTTTGTTTTATTACCATTCCGTTCATACATACTTTCATTCACCCTTCTCCTTTTGTCCTTTCCCTTCCTTTTCTCCTACAATATTCTTTTGTATTCCTCTTCTTATTTATCAGTCCCACTACCATTTTCCTGCTTCCCAGTTCTGACCCGGTTCTTTTCTCTTTCCTGACCATTTTAACTGATTTAACAGTCTTTTGCTTTCTAATTTACTTTTCTCCTCTCCTAATTTAACTCCTTCCTCCCATTGCTGTTATGCCCAATTTCTCTTCTTCAGTCCCTTTTTAAAAAAACAAAACAAAAAAATTAACTTCCACCTAGATTCTTTTATAATAATGCTTAACCATCACTGCCCATTCTGATTCTTTAATGCTGAATTTCACAATTCACAGACTGCTTGAATTCCCATTATAATCTTCAAAGGAAGAGGGGGGGGGAAATGCAACTTTATGCCAGTTTTGATCCATCACTCGTGTTCACCTATCAATTGTGAACAGTGGATTGTGCTGAGGGCTACAAGCAACAACAGTCTAGAAAGCTATAAAGAAAATCACTTAGGAAAGCTTTTATAGTGGTGCTTTTAGCAGTGGCATTACCTTAGCTCCAAAATGCTGGTGACGTTCCTTGAGGGAAAGATGCGTCGAATGTAGTTGAAATCCCCAACAAACAGGCTCCCATCAATTCCCACCGCAAGTGCCACAGGAGCAAGAAGTTTGTTTCCTTCTGCAAGTCCATTGCAACTTGGACAGGAGATACTTCGACGACGACCATTTCCCATAATGCTGGTAATTACTGCTGGTTGCTGAGTTAAAAACTGATTCTCTCCACTACCTTTGTGTAGAATACCTAACAACATGCAGAAAAGCACACTACATTTTATTTTTATTCATGGCATGTTTTGGTTGCCAAATCCTGGGATTGGAATTCATCTGTCTTCAGAGTTTTATTACATGGTTCAGATTGTAAGGACATAGCTTATAAATTTCTGCTAGCCAATGTTTTCATTTTGCTAACTTTAACAAGTCACCTTAACCTTCACCAACATAATACCATCCAGATTTGACAGAGACAATGCTGGAAGGAGGTATAGAATTGAAGTCAGAGACGTTTGGGGGCACTATGTCTTGGGACTAATATAATCTATGTGATATCTAATTCATTTCCTGTATATGGTAACTCTTTGACTAACACAGCAAAAAAGAGACATGTTCTTTATTGAAATCAATAATGCTCACAATAAAATAGACAATTTAATAGATTTTCCTTAGATCTTTCCCATTCTAATTTCCTATTAAGATATGCACCATTTGGAATAGCATGAGGTTTTTTAATGAATTCAACCCTGAAACCCCACTCATTATCACTCTGAGATGCTAAAATCAACTTTGAATGTTTGGCAAGGGTATAATTGTTGGGAATTTTTCTCTTCCTTTTTCACAGACCAGGTGTGGTGAACATATTTAAGCCCTGGGAACTGATCAGCTTCTTTGTTCTTTTAAGTGAACGAGTTGAGAGAAAAAATTTCAACCATCCTCTAGCAAAGAGGAAGTCAGAGAATATGCCAAACAGACATTAAATAATGAATTACTTTAAAATGTGTTTCATACTTGACACTGGCAATTTAAACAGTAAAAATTCATTGCAAGGTAGTTTGAATTTTTTATGGAAAGGTGACAGTCAAATTTCAGTCAGCTGTTTTTTTTTGTTAACGTTTAATGTGTTTTATAACTTGAACAAAAATTTGGATATGTGAAATAAACTGTGAAAGTCAAATAATGTAATTTAAAGAAAAATAATAATTTTATTCATTCATTTATTTAAAGATTTATTTGGTGCCTGTGGGTGAGCCTTGCAGGGTCTTGATGATTTACAAGAATACATCAAAACATTCTTTAAAATCTAAGTCTGATATATAAATGTACCCTCTGCTGAGGAAATTTCAATGATACCTAGGATCCAACTTCTTTCAAATATCCTTTTCTCAACTGGTTTCACTGTTACAACATATACATCTGTATGTGAGTTAATTAACAGACATACAAAAATTTTCATTTTGGTCTGTTATTCTGTTAACTGAGATTCTCCATACTTACATTGTGTGCATATCCTTAGCACATTGCTAAACACAAAATCATATTTATGCATGAATGAATGAAACAAAAGTCAAGAGAGTCCTTCCCATATATCCTTGTTTGTTTGGATTTCGAGTCATTGTTTGTTTCCCACCTCAAACTTAAAGCTGACACAGATTTCTGGTCAGCTGTGACTGGAAAAGGATACAAGGGCTGCAAGTGCCCCTCCCTGGTTTAATACAGTAGCTATGTTCACTTAAGGCAGTTAATTAGACCAGCAAATACCTAGCAACTACATTCACATAACATGCTAACCTTAGTTAGTTCTAAGTTTAGTTTCATTTTTGAGGCTTAGCCAGTTTCACAGGCTCAATCCGCATGGTTCAATGCATTGTAAAAATCTACAAAAGGAATTGTATTATAAGATTAAGTAAGCTATGTGCATGCAGCTAATATCTCAACACAAACAATGCTTTTCAGAATAACACTAAAGGCATACTTTTCTTCATACATTTTAAATATTAAAATATGTTTTAAATATTGGCCCTACAGGGCCTTCTTATTGTTTAGCATCCATGAGATGTTAGCACAACCATTTCTTATTATTCCAAGCACACCTATGAGAATGGAACCTACAGGGATGGGAAAACAGATTTTGCTAAGCTACAATTCTCTGTATCCTTCAATATCAGTCATGTTGACTAAGTTTTCGAGAATTGTTCACCAACATCTTTAGGGCAACAGATTCCCTACCAAAAACCCCCCACAAATGAATATCAATAAACTTACCACTTTTTATATTAAGGACATGATGCTTATCCAACGACCAACCACCTAGATTTGAAGGGTCAAGTTCAAAGCCTTGCAGTAGAGCAGTCCTTTTCTCCCATAAAATCAGACTGGGACAGGTCTCATACTCAAAGCCCACAGACACTGAAATATATATAGACATATTTTATATTAATAACCATTGTTATGTGAATGACTTGCCATCTACTATGAAATGCAGTTCCCAAGGTATTTTATTTTATTCTACATTATTAAACTTAGATATTTGACTTCATTTGACCCTGAAATTTAACTTGATGTATACTCTGAAGAGCTGTACAAAGCTTTAAAGTTGCAGGAAATGATTGATTTAATAAAGGAAGGAGGGAAGTGATGATGACAGCCCAGATTCTATTTTTAATTAGCTGGCTGCTTCCAGCACTGAAAATACATATCTAAATTTAATACTGTACTTTTGTGTTCATGGAAAAAAGTACAGAATAAAACCCTGGAAATACGTTAAATAATGCACTAACCTGATACCCCATTATCCACTGAGTTATCAGATGGACATCTTGGAAAATATTAAATTATAGATTATTGTTCTTACCAAATTTATGGCTTTCTTGTTCCAATTTGAAAACAGCCTATTTATTATTCACTGTAAGGTTTACTGATTCCCATAAAGTTTCCACATATTATTACATATTGCAGAAACCAACAGGCAATGTCCTGACACATGGATTAGCATGACACATATTGGGAGTTACTGTGAGTAAAGTATGGAATTAGCAACAGGAAGTTCCAGATTCATCTTCACTTCCAGCTTGAGTGACTTGGTCAATATGGCAGACTGGAAGACTGGACAAGTTAGGGCTCAGGAGGTTAATAATACTGTGTCCAAAGACAAAGAGGGCCTAGAGAGTTGGTAAGATTTACTGTCAGGAAATTGCTCAGCCAGACCTCCAAGGAGCAGATGGGATAAAAGTATACTGGTAAAATGGCTGAAACAGCTTTTGAATAGACTATAATAGAACTGGAAGGGACCTTGGAGGTCTTCTAGTCCAGTCCCCTGCTCAAGCAGGAGAATCTATACCATCTCAGACAAGTGATTGTCTAGTCTCTTCTTAACCACTAGGTGGACAGAGGAGATAAAGATCAAGGAAAAGTCAATAAAGAAATAAAAGAACCACAATTAAAATCAGCATGAATGGAAGAGGAATAGAAAGTGGAGCAGAAGTTATAAGCTATATCAGGGTGGAGGAGATAGCCATTATATCAGACAGCATGGTTTTTGACAGACAACTGCCTTTGTAGGAGACCTAATGAAACTGACTTTATTTAAAATGGACCAATGGAGCTGTTTTCCTTTATATGGTAGTAGCAGAGATAGTGGGAAAACATACAGAGCAATGAAAGAGAAAAGAAAAAAATAAGTAGAACTACTGTTTACTTGAGTGAATGTTAGAAAAATGTTCATCCCTGGTATGAAAAGACAGGAGAGGGTAACCTACCACCATCTGACCTGCTAAGGAGATCTATAGGGGACTGGACAAGGGAAGGAGAAGACCCTTGGTAGGGAACTTGGTATGTGGCAATAGGAATGATTGGGAGTTGTGAGCTAGGTAGATAAGGGGGTGGACATGGAGACAGGATGATAATAATGATGGGAAGGAGGAAGTATGGCAGATGAGATGGTCCAGAGGAAGAAATATTGCAAAGTTGTGCCCATATCAAGACAACTAGACTGATAAGCAAGCCAAACTCAGGCACAATACTTCTGAATTCAAGATTTGTTTCCCATGAATGTAGTCTCAGAGATCTGGCTGGACGAGGGGGATTTTCTCTCACTGAAATTTATCAAACGGGGTTTTGTCACTTTCTTCAGTGCTGATGCCAAGATAGGGGAAGTACTGTGGCAGTTATGTACCAGAAGTACCTGTCTATTGTGAAGAGCTCTGTTCCACAGATGGCCAGATATGAGGCCATATTTGTAAAATTATATCCAAAGAACAAGCTTGGGGAGGGGGTTGGGGGGTGTTATTGTGCTGTCCAACCCTACATGGCAGCATCTCTCTCTGAGCTGCTTGATCTCCTTGCAAATATAATTATGGATTTACCCGTACTGTTAGTGCAAAATAATTGTCATGGCTGTCATAACAATCTGAAACTTTTTCTTGAGACAAACTACTTTGTTGGCCACATGGTAGATCTGCTTCATTTCAAAGCAGAGGAGACATGATCTGGTCCTGGAAGACATCTAAGTGATTTGTTTTTGCCATGTACTAATAATTTTCTAGTGATGATAGGGTTAACTGGATCCCTAACCTCCAAAGTAGGATAGTCCAAGTAAGATGCCTATCCTGATATCTGACAGATCTAATAGCTTTCCATACTTGAAAAGTGACATAGGAATCTGGAGAAATTATGTTAAATGTCTCATTGGCCTCTGGAATTCAACCTAGAACTAAGGAAAAGTGTCCTGACAATTAGAACAGTTAATCTGTGGAATGACTTGCCTCCAGAATTTGTGGGTGCTCCAACACTGGAGTTTTTAAAGAAGAGATTGGACAATAACTTGTTTGAAACAGTAAGAGTTTACTGTTTAAGCAGGGTTTTGGCTAGAAGACCTCCAAGGTCCCTTTCAACTCTGTTATTCTGTTAACCTATAACAGGCTTGCTTCTTAATGGCCTTTCCCTGTCCACTGATCCCAATGAGCAATTTGATTTTCTGAAGATTTTTAGAAAATCAAGTAGGTGAAGGAACACCTCAAACAATGCTGTTGGAAATCAAGAAATAAGTATAACTAGAAGAGGGATATGGGGTCATATTCCAGCTTCCTCCAGAAATGGCATCTGCTGATCCATAGTAATATATCAACAATATACTGATGATACTTGCATTTCTAACTCTAGCAAGTTAAATAGTTGCTAATTCAGAAACCTATTCATTCCAATATTATATCCTATGTAATTTGCAATGATACTGTGCTTCCCCAGAAAGGGTTAGGCTTGAAGTCTGGGAGTCCTGCAGACAAGTGAAGGCTGTTCCCGGGAAAGCACTCTCTCAACTTTTTATTCCAGGACAGGATAAACGTTTGCTCAGATAAGAGCTCATGTTCTTATGTTTTCTCAATTCTATGACTGTCATTCATTCTACATGAGGCTGACCTTGAAGATTACTCAACTGTTCCAAAATGCAGCAACCTGCATGTTTAACATTCAGTTCTAATCTTACTTTGTTAGACTACCAGTATATTTTCAAATGCAATTCAAGTGCTGTTTACCACCTTCAAGACCTTTAATGGCTTAGACGTACTTTGAAAGACTATCTTTTCCTGATAATTCTTGCCCAAACCAGACAGCTGGAGAACTTTTGCTTAAGGTCCCAAACTACCAGGAAATGCAATAGGAGTGACCTGATGGGGGTGGGTGGGAGTGGATGGGTGTTCTTTGTAAGGACTTCGTTTCTATGGAACAGGATATCTTCCAAGGCAAAGATGGACACTATGCCTTTGGCCATCTGAAAAGCTGTAAAGAACTGTTTTTTCCCCAAACATGATTCTGGACAAGACCTACTGATATAGGAATTAGGTTTATTACTGTATATATCTTGTGTTACTCTAGTAATGATACTACATTTTATTACACCTACTATAAACCACCTACCATCCAATTGGATTAAGGCAGTGTATACATTAAATAAATAAACAGCCATGTATACATTTTATGAATCTGGCTGCCTAGAAATATACTTCATCAGTTAGTTAGGATAGGGAGTGGATCAAAAAGAAGACTAGAAGAAATCTGATTGCATTTAGGAAGATCACTTGTATTTCAATAAAATTCAATAGCTTTCTCTAAGCTCCATCGATCATATCCCAGAAGAAGTGGGATAATCCCATACGCCAAGTTCTCTGACATAGATATGTGAGTCACCAACCAACTATGTCCTAGATGCACAATTAATAACAAAATCGGTTTAACACAAGCCAGGATTTGGCTTGAAAGTAGATGTAGATAGGGCTGTGTTGGTGAAGTGACTGAAGAGCACCTCTGCATCTGATCCTGAAGTTATCAGGCATCACATCCTATCTTATCAAAGACTTATCTGCTTTGAGGATCTCTTCTTATCATCTTGTATATACATACAGTATGCATGCACTGATGATACTTTCTCTGAGACTGCAGTTAAAAGTTTCCAACAGGACTGAAGAGTTGCTTTGATCATTTCCTGAAGAATTCTCAAGTTCCTCTAACAGCTCTTAAAGATATAGACAACCACTTCATAAATTCAGTTACGATGGAAGACTGGTAAAACTCCCTTATCTTTTACCCAAAAGAAAACATAAATGATGATCTGAGCTCACTGTGAGAAATGATCAATTATATCAAAATGTCATTTGAATGATTTTTCTTGTCCTCTCTGAAAACCTTGGGGAAACTCTGTAAATCAGGCTTTTATTGCCTAAACAATTGACTATTTACAGTCTTTTTCCCTAGTATGTAATAGTAATGTTAATAAAATACTGGAAAAAAGGTCACTGGGAGCGCTAGTGAATGTTTGAGTTTATTCCAGAAGTCACATCTCATGATGGCAATATGTTCATGGCCAACTTCAACCATGGCTCTGGTACATTATTCAAATTTCTATTTTGTATAAAAATTTTGTGATGATACCTTGTCTTGCTAGACTCAATTAGAAACTACAAATGCAGGAGCAAAGCATCCAGAAACATACTCCTGCCCCTTCTTCAATTCTCCTAGCATCTCACTGCCTTCTGTCCACACACACACAAACTTGTGTACTTTTCTTGGGATATAAAAGGAAAAGAAAAATAAATTGTGGATATCAATAAAGAAGGTATTGATTCCTATGTTCCCTATTTAATATTAAGGTAATAGGACTGCACAACCTTACTGGACTAGAGACCCATTTTGAATTATGAAAACATGTCATAGGAATTTATTTATTTTTTTAAAAAAATCTCTCATAAGTATTTCAGTTCACAGAATGATTGTGATAAGTAACTTAATCAATCAGAATAACTTCTCCAACAGATGCATCATATCATTCTTTCAATTCTTCTCCCCCCCCAATAGGTTAAATAAATGAATAGATTTTTGCCCCTGATCAATTATTTTTTCAACCATCATTTTTATGACAGCTTGGGGAACCAATTTGTGGCCCAGAGAAAATTCCAGCAAAATGAAGTTGAAAATATAATCTTCTTTTTTTGTAGTGTTCTCTTTTTCTCTTTTTCACCCCTTCTTTTTCTCTTTCTGTTTCTCTATCTCTGTCTGTCTGTCTTTGTCTCTCTTTGGGTATCAACCTAAAAAACAGGAGATCATGAGTTCTAGTCCTCCCTCAGGCACAAAGCCACTTGGGTGACCTATAGGCAATCTCTGAGAAACATACATGATTGAAGGAAGCACACACACACACACACACATACACACAGACACACACACAGAGTCAGGTATAACAGGAAGATTAGTGTTTATAAAGCAAAATAATAGCAGGAACACTGGTGCCCATAAGTGTTATATTGGGTACTCCTAGATAGAATGTTACATGCAATATCTATTAGATATTATAAACAAGTAATACATGTGTTATTTCAATAAGCCTTCAATAATAGTTATTTTGACTGAGGGCATCTATCACATGTACCGTATTTTGATTAGGGTACTTTTACTGTAACATTGTTGTTGTTTTTTAAAAAATGTTATTTGTATTATGCCCATTTTACTTTGTAATTGGGAAAGTTATAAATACTGTCTAATCAATAAACAAAATAAATGATAGCTGGAAAAATTGCTGCTATTGTGGAATAATGGAAGCTGTCTATAGGTATTTTCTATTGTCAGTACAGATCACAGATTTTTCTTTAACTTAAGAGCATTTGTTGAAAGCCAGCACTTAAAAGTTACATGATTTGAATCTAGTGATCATACCTACAGCATCCGAGAGCCCGTAAACATTCTGGCCATAGGCATCTGTTTTATCCCAAATGAAAGTATATGCCAAATTGGGAGATGCTTGGAATGACTTTTGGAAAAGATGCCCTTCCACTGCTACCATGAGATGAACTTTAATTAAGTTCAGAGGCACAAGAGATTGTGTCATGGTGATTTTAAGCAAGGATCTGTATCCAGCAGTACGGGAACTCAGATAGCAGAGCTTTATGTTGGCACCTGGAATCTCAATTTCTTCATGAAGAACCTAAATAAGGAAAGAGAGTTCATATTAAATGAGTGTGGTATGGAAGAGATTTATTTGGTTCGGCTCATGGGTTGTACTTGTAGGTTAAAGTAAATATGCTAGGAAATTTTAGCTTGCCTTCCTGCAATGGTAAGACTTAGGATAGGACTTCTGGATTAGTCATATTTTGGGCACTGTTATTGCTTCTTTTAAAATCCACACTGTTGGCAAAAGCATCAATAAGAATCACAGATCTGGTTGCTAGCTTTATGCAAGAAGGCCCCATGAAGCTGTAATGGTATGAAGTTACGACTACCACTGACAGTCATCTCAAAGTAGCAAGGATGCCTAAGGGGGTGGGTGGGAAAAGCAGAATAACAGTAGCAATGAAGATGATGGAACGCCCCCTTATCAGCTGGGTATGCCACATGCCTTAGCTGCATGTATTATGTTTTTGCAAACATGCCAAATAGGATGCTTGCTCAAACTTGAATCTGTGACAACTTCATGCAGAGCAAGAATGGAGATGGGAGATGTGTCAGGTTTTTGTTTAGATTAAAAGAGACATGTAGGCGAGAGGAACTGAACTCTCCCCATGCTACTCCTCACCTCTTCCCATAGCTCTTCTCCATAGCTCTCCTAGAAGTTCCCTTCTAGTACTGCATCTTGGCTGAGGAGAAGGTGCCTGGGCAGGCAAAGCTATTTGGGGGAGGAGGCTTCAGCACTTGTGTATCTGCTCTTTACACTCTAGAATCAACTCTTTTGCTATGTGATTGTGGCAAGGGGAAACTTGCCTGCTGGACTTATGCCTAGCTTGACCTGCTCAATGGGATTTTATAATCTAGGGAGAAAAACTGGATAAAGTTTAAGGTTTTCAGAAGAATCTGGTACACAAAATGAACAATTTTACATTTTACACAGGAACATTTCTGATGATTAATTTCTGCATTTATATCTAGAAGAAGCAAGTGCTAAATTAGGAATCTGATGCTACAGATAAAGGATTTGTCACGAACAATAGGTACAAAGTCAAAGAGATATATTCTATTAAAATGCTTTGAGACTCTCTGAAATTTGTGGGTAATACTTTTGTTGTCTTTATTAATGTGCTCAAGGCTTGGATTTTGAAAACCTTGGTTCCCAATTCAGCACATAAATGTAATATTCATGAAAAATGTCTAAGCAAGCTTTTGTCCCAGAATTGTACTTTTCCAAGTTCAAAGAATGGACAAATGCAACTGAATTTGTGTAGGTGTTTGTGACAAAGAATATACCCAAGCCAAATATTAATTAATATTGCCAAACACATCATAGCCATATACCAATATGTTCTGCCTTTATCTCTGAATGCATATATCTGCATCTGTTTTATATTTATGAAAAAAATGACAATATAAATATTCAAAATAAGTGGTATTATAAAATGCGAATTAAATTAATATAATTGTTATAGGGCTGTTATTAGAAAATAATTGTTATAGGGCTGTTATTAGAAAATAATAACAATTAGAAAATAATTGTAACTTTTTTTTTCATTTTTAGCATCTATGTTTGATACCTGAGTCTCTGGAACAATTGAATTTCGACCAGGGGCATCACTAAAAAAGGTGGAAAGTGGTGATGAAATTATAACAGGATCCGGTCTGATAAAACCACTTAAGTCACAGCTGGGAATAGAGTTCTCTTCAGTTTTCATAGTGAGGGTATCCATTGCATAGAAGCTATTCCACGGTAGCCACACTGTCCTCTCTTGACTCATGAATGGGGCTCGTTCAAAATGAAGAGTTAGAGATCCTCCTCCATTTGCAATCAAATCAAACCTAAAAGAAGTTGGAGTCTACATCATGAATAATTCTAGAACAAAGACCCAAACTAATCAATAAAACTAGAAAGAGGACCACACCCAATACAGTTCATTATACAATTTCTTAGATTACATTTTACTGTATTCAAAACTTTAGCAGGACAGAATTAGCTACACCCTAGTCCCCAAAATCATAACAACAAAGCAGGAAAAAAAATCCGTGGATCTCAAATGTAAAGATCACTCCAAAGTCCAACAGAACAAAAAACAAAATGTGAAGAAGCCATTCAGATATTCTGTTGCCAAGTTATTTAAAAGTTTATATCAAAGATGGACCGTCGATGACTCACGAATTCAGTATTTCTGACCCCAAATTTAGTATTTCTCACAGAGGCTCTTTTGGCTAGAGTTACTTGACAATGTAGTTCAACAATAATTGAAAGCCTACAAATTCCCCCTCCCTAAGTACTGTATAGCAATTCTACTGAGCTCAAAAACAGTTGGTAATCACTACAGTCTGCGTATGTATTCTGTAGTGTGATTGTACTGTGCATTCTATAAAACAATTGTGCTACTGCAATTCAGATTAGTTTCCAAAAGTCCTTTTAAGTCACCCTATAAATAGTATGTTAGAATGGCAAAAATGTACTCAGAAGTGATTAAGATATTTATTAAAAAAATCAGCTCTGCTTTTTCTAGAATAGGGTGCAAGAATCTTATAATTTAAAGCTAGGAAAAGGGTCTCTCTCTTTCTCTCTCTCTCTCTCTCTCTCTCTCTATCGATCTAAAAAGGTAAAGGTTCCCCCGCACGTGCGTGTTAGTCGTTTCCGACTCTAGGGGCCGGTGCTCGTCTCCGTTTCAAAGCCGAAGAGCTAGCGCTTGTCCGAGGTCGTCTCCGTGGTCATGTGGCCAGCATGACTGGACACCAAAGGCGCACGGAATGCTGTTACCTTCCCACCGGAGTGGTCCCTATTTTTCTACTTGCATTTTTACGTGCTTTCGAACTGCTAGGTTGGCAGAAGCTGGGACGAGTAACAGGCGCTCACTCTGTTACGCGGCACTCGGGATTCGACCTGCCAAACTGCCGACCTTCTGATCGACAGGCTCAGCGTCCTAACCCACTGAGCCACCGCGTCTCTATCTATCTATTTATCTATCTATCTATCTATCTATCTATCTATCTATCTATCTATCTATCTATTAATTAATGTAGCCTAATATACAGCAGGATAGATTAGTACTCTAAACAATGAATCCCCACATTCCTTTCACAATTGTGAAAAGTAACTGGCTTGTAATGGTTCAAATTATTAGTCAAACATAGATTTCAAGTGCTAGAAAGCACAGGACTAACAAACCAATATCAGATCTGAAATTAGCTAAAACTGTTGTGATTTAAACCCAGCAGCAGCAGAACTATCTTTACATACAAGTTTATGGCAAAGGGAAGAAAAATCTTAAATTTTCAAAATAGACACATTATTCTTTGTGCTGAATTAGTTCCAGAACTGGACAAATGTTTTGGTCTAAAAATTTAAAATAGTCGGTATTTGTTTCTAACAAAACCATCAATATTGTGGTTTTAGGACTCATAGGAATGAAAATATGTGTGAGAAAACTGAGCCCTTACAGCAGATATGTCAAACACAAGGCCCGGGGGCCGGATCCGGCCCGTGAATTGGTTTCATGCGGCCCACGAAGCCATCCTGGAAACAGGGAGGGAATGGTCCCCACTGCCTTGGCCCTGGCCCAGAGACCCTCAGATCTGTCCCACTCCTGCCCAGGCCCCCATAGGCACCCTTGATGTAGAGCTGGCCATGCCCACCCAGTAGGCCATATGCACTCTAGCCACACCCACCCAGTAGGCCACGCCCACCCTGGCCACACCAACCCGGCCCCCGAGGGCAACCGCAATGCTGATGCGGCCCTCAATGAAATTGAGTTTGACACCCCTGCCTTACAGCAACTGGGTGGGGCTGGAACAAAAAGAGCAATATGACTAAAGAGCTGTCACAATGCAAACCCTGCCCCATAGCTGACATTTTTGACCTTAACCCTTTTCAGTACTTACTGCACCTAAAGTAAGAGGTAACATCAAGGCTAATGTATTATGCTCAACTATGATTCGCTTAATCACTGTTTATTGAACAAACAGTGGAAACACCACCAACTAACTTTACAACACATGCTATAATATAAGCAAGGGCTTCAAAAGTACAAACATGCTAAGAGTTCAGAGGCAGGCAAAGCCAAATCAAAAGAAACCACATTATGGCTTATTCTGTCCAGTTCCTAAAACAAACAAACAAACAAACAACAAAGCAGTACCACAAATCATGTCTTGCTCTATAGGGAGAAGTAGAAAAAAAAATGAATATAGCTCATTAGTTTCCAAAAGTGCAACAAGTTTTTTGTTTCTCTTGGGTACTTTCTTGAACTATATTAAATTTATTTGTTAAGTGATATGGCTCAGGACTCTCTCTTTAATTCTGGTCTTCCTGATCGCAGGAGATTTAGAGCTGGTATCATCTGTAACACAATATCTTTTTCCTCCAAGCATACATAAAAAAGTTAACACGCTCATTCTCTTGACTCAGGGAAGTTTGTGATTAAGACCTCTGCTGTGAACCAAGATCTGTTATTAATGCAAATGTGGCCATGATATATCATAAAGCACTGTATGATGTGTGGTTTCCAACATAGAACTGCTATAAGCAGCCATTAAAACCATCACAAATGCCTCCATGCCATGTGGCAAAACTGAATGACAGCTTTGAGCAAACAATATTAGTAAATTTATAATGAATCACACAAAAGCCCTGAATCTCCATTATTGCTAAGATGTTCGTTAGCTCAGTGTTGAAGCAGTGACCCCAGCCCCCAACAATGGCCTTGTTATGGATCAGTGGAGAAGGAAATGGCAACCCACTCCAGTATCTTTGCCATGAAAACCCTATGGACAGTACCAAAAGGCAAAACGATATGACGCTGGAAGATGAGCCCCTCAGGTCGGAAGGCGTCCAATATGCTACTGGGGAAGAGCAGAGGGCTAGTACTAGTAGCGCCAGGAAGAATGAAGCGACTGGGCCAAAGCCGAAAGGACGCTCAGCTGTGGATATGTCTGGTGGTGAAAGGAAAGTCCGATGCTGTAAAGATTTTTTCTCCATAGGAACCTGGAATGTAAGATCCATGAATCAAGGAAAGCTGGACGTGGTCAAACAAGAGATGACAAGACTGAACATCGACATCTTAGGTATCAGCGAACTAAAATGGACAGGAATGGGTGAATTTAATTCAGATGACCATCAGGTATACTACTGCGGGCAAGAATCCCTCAGAAGAAATGGAGTAGCCTTCATAGTCAATAAAAGAGTAGGAAAATCAATACTGGGATACAATCCTCAAAATGACAGAATGATCTCAGTTCGAATCCAAGGCAAACCATTCAATATCACAGTAGTCCAAGTCTATGCCCCAACCACCAGTGCTGAAGAGGATGAAATTGACCGGTTCTATGAAGCCCTACAGCACCTTATAGAAGTAACACCAAAAAATGATGTCCTTATCATCATGGGGGATTGGAATGCTAAAGTAGGAAGCCAAAAGATAACTGGAATAACAGGCAAGTTTGGCCTTGGAGTACAAAATGAAGCAGGGCACAGGCTGATAGAATTTTGTCAAGAGAATACGATGGTCATAGCAAACACTCTTTTCCAACAACCCAAGAGACGGCTCTACACATGGACATCACCAGACGGTCAACACAGAAATCAGATTGACTATATGCTCTGCAGCCAAAGATGGAGAAGCTCTATACAGTCGGTAAAAACAAGACCAGGAGCTGACTGTGGCTCAGACCATGAGCTTCTCCTTGCAAAGTTTAGGCTTAAACTGAAGAAAGTAGGGAAAAGCACTAGGCCAGTCAGGTATGAATTAAATCATATCCCTGTTGAATATACAGTAGAGGTGACAAATAGATTTAAGGAATTAGATCTGATAGACAGAGTGCCTGAAGAACTATGGACAGAGGTTCGCGACATTGTACAACAGGTAGCAACCAAAACTATCCCAAAGAAAAAGAAATGCAAGAAAGCAAAATGGCTGTCTGAGGAAGCTTTGCAAATAGCTGAGGAAAGGAGGGAAGCGAAAGGCAAGGGAGAAAAACATAGATATGCCCAATTGAATGCAGAATTCCAGAGAATAGCTAGAAGAGATAAGAATGCCTTCTTAAATGAACAGTGCAAAGAAATAGAAGAAAACAATAGAATAGGGAGGACCAGAGATCTTTTCAAGAAAATTGAAGAGATGAAGGGAACGTTTAATGCAAAAATGGGCATGATAAAGGACCAAAATGGCAGGGACCTAACAGAGGCAGAAGAGATTAAGAAGAGGTGGCAAAATTACACAGAAGAACTATACAAGAATGAGCTTAACGTCCCAGATAATCACAATGATGTGGTCACTGACCTCGAGCCAGACATCCTAGAATGTGAGGTGAAGTGGGCCTTAGAAAAGCTGAGCAACAACAAAGCTAGTGGAGGTGACAGTATTCCAGCTGAGCTATTCAAAATCTTAAAAGACAGTGCAGTAAAAGTGCTACACTCAATTTGCCAGCAAATTTGGAAAACTCAACAGTGGCCACAGGATTGGAAAAGATCAGTTTACATTCCAATTCCAAAGAAAGGCAGTGCCAAAGAATGTTCAAACTACCGCACCATTGCACTCATTTCTCATGCTAGTAAAGTCATGCTTAAAATCCTACAAGCTAGACTTCAGCAGTATGTGGATCGAGAACTACCAGAAGTACAGGCAGGATTTCGAAGAGGCAGAGGAACTAGAGATCAAATTGCCAACATACGCTGGATCATGGAGAAAGCTAGGGAGTTCCAGAAAAACATCTACTTCTGCTTCATTGACTATGCTAAAGCCTTTGATTGTGTGGATCATAACAAACTGTGGCAAGTTCTTAAAGAGATGGGAGTACCAGACCATCTTATTTGTCTCTTGAGAAACCTATATGCGGGTCAAGAAGCAACAGTGAGAACTGGACACGGAACCACTGATTGGTTCAAAATTGGGAAAGGAGTCCGGCAAGGCTGTATACTGTCGCCCTGCCTATTTAACTTATATGCAGAGCACATCATGAGAAAGGCAGGGCTAGATGAATCAAAAGTTGGAATTAAGATTGCCGGAAGAAATATCAACAACCTAAGATACGCAGATGATACCACTCTAATGGCAGAAAGTGAAGAAGAACTAAAGAGCCTCTTGTTGCGGGTGAAGAAGGAGAGTGCAAAAGTTGGGTTGAAACTTAACATTAAGAAAACCAAGATCATGGCAACTGGCCCTCTCAATTCCTGGCAAATAGATGGGGAAGAAATGGAGGTAGTGACAGATTTTGTTTTCCTGGGCTCCAAGATCACTGCAGATGGGGACTGTAGCCAAGAAATTAAAAGACGCTTGCTCCTGGGGAGGAAAGCCATGGCAAATCTAGACAGCACACTAAAAAGCAGAGACATCACCCTGTCAACAAAAGTGCGTATAGTCAAGGCTATGGTCTTCCCAGTTGCAATGTATGGCAGTGAAAGTTGGACCATAAGAAAGGCTGAGCGCCAAAGAATTGAGGCCTTTGAACTATGGTGCTGGAGAAGACTCCTGCGAGTCCCTTGGACTGCAAGGCGATCAAACCGGTCAGTCCTAGAGGAGATCAATCCTGACTGCTCTTTAGAAGGCCAGATCCTGAAGCTAAAACTCAAGTACTTTGGCCACCTAATGAGAAGGAAGGACTCACTGGAGAAGAGCCTAATGCTGGGAAAGATCGAGGGCAATAGAAGAAGGGGACGACAGAGAATGAGGTGGCTGGATGGAGTCACTGAAGCAGTGGGCGTGAGCTTGAATGGACTCCAGAAGATGGCGGAGGACAGGAAGGCCTGGAGGAATCTTGTCCATAGGGTCGCGATGGGTCGGACACGACTTCGCAGCTAACAACAACAATGGATCAGTACTCCAATGACTTTTGTAGACTACAATTCACATGTACTGCAGCAAATAGTTGCAATGCATTATTTCATGTAAATATATCATTTTATTGTTACATCCAATTAATTAGATAAAGTATGACACAGTATTTTTGTTGGAGCTAATTCTATGTGCCTTTCCAATCGAATGATGAACAGAGAAACAGGACACGGCAGGGAATTGTCTACATTTATTCAATTACACCCTTTTAATATGTTTTGCCTCAAGAAACTCTAAATAGAGCTGATTTTTTTTAGAAAGGAATGGGACAATTGGGAAACTAAGAAATTGCACTGTTTTATGAGTCTCCTCCCCCCAAAAAATGAGTGTTAGCCTGCCTTGAATCTCAAAATTAAATGTTTCTGGGTCTCAGCTGGATACTACTGTAGTCCACAAATGTTTTTATAGATATAATACAGCTTCTGCAAGAAAAAGTCCAACTGCTATCACATTATTTTCAGAAGTCAATCCTTTCAAATTTACTTTCAGCAAGTCTTCAAAACACCATGTGAAAAATTACTTTCTGCTTTCATGATAGCCCTTTGCCCTAGTGGGAATTCTATGCATTATACCACATGGTTTCACTAGATAGCACCATCTGTTAATCTGCACAGTTATTGCTATACAAAATAGTTTTGTGAATGAAGTGAGTCAACTTACGTGCCATCCTGGCGAGTGATGGTGTAGCCATATTTTGGATACTTGACAAATGACACATTGACTCCAACAAGTGGGGTTCCATCTGTAGTCACCACTTGGCCCCTTATCAGAGATACCAGGCTGGAAAAGAAATGAAATTCAATGCCAGTGCTCAAGTAATACTTTGGGGAAGAAAATTATCACAGCTAGGTGAGTTTCTTCTGGCATAAAAAAATGTTCATTCTTGACTTAAAATGAATTTTGCTTGTTAAAAGCTATAGCAGCTAAATGAAACAGGAGTTGATCACTTCCCAAATGTAGATGGGCTTTAGAGCTATATACACTTTTATCTGAACAGCAATCCCTCCATTTCTCAGATATAAGTACTGGGCTGTAAGGAGAACTGCCTCTTTGTTTTCTAATGCTAAACATGAAGGGGTCTTAATAGACTAACATTTAAAATATAGAACATAGAATTGGAAGGGACCTTGGAGGTCTTTTAGTCTAACCCCCTGCTCAAGCAGGAGATCCTGTGCCATTTCAGACAAATGGTTATCCAGCCTCCAGTGATGGGGCACTTCTTCTGAAAACAGTGTTCAGCTGCTACTAAATTTCTCTTTAGTTAATTCCCATCATTTCTTGTCTTGCCTTTTGGTGCTTTGAAAAATAGTTTGACCCCCCCTCCTTTGTCTTTCTGGAGCCCCTCAAATATCGGAACACCGCTATTATGTCTCTCCTAGTTTATTTATTAATGCTACATTCAGATTCCTATGAAGAATAACTCAGAAGGATTCAATCGTTTCTAATCAGTGGCTACGCTCTTGACTAAGATGAAGATGTATTGCAGCTACTGCAGGCTAAAAGCCTTCTTTTCAAAAGTTATCATAACTGTACAAAGTGATATGTATTGTTCAGGTTCCTGTTTGGAAAATGAAATAAATTTAAAGAAATTTAGTTTAGAGCCCACTGAATTAACGATTGGGTTATCTGGATTAATGTCTTTGCTAATATTATCTACATGCTCTGTCAGAAACATTGACTCCAGAAACATCAATTACCTTTCAAAGAATAAAGCAATTCACAGTCCATAAAATTTTGTCATCATATTTAATTAGTGATTTTTTAAAAAGAACCAATTGTTTGCCCTTAGGTTTTCAACTCGTTCCACTAGGGCTATAAAAATTCTATCTACTATCTGACCCTGCTGTCAGATCAGATTCTTCTGATCATTCCAAAAAATGTCTGGAATCTGTGCAAAAAAATGCAAGGGGAAGTAAGTGCCCCCCCAACCCCCCATCCTTAGTCAAAAGGAGATTTGTGTGTGGAACCCAGAAATATATAAATTTTGTCTGGGCATATTATTTAAGTCTTTAAATTTAATTTTCTTAGGGTAGATGGATGATCAAGATATCACTCTACCCAGAGTTTGTGGTGAAGAAAACTGTTCCATCTAAAATGAACTATTAGAATTACTGGCTCTATTATTTTATATTAGAATAATATAGTGGTTACCAATGAACATATACTTGATCTTGAAGAAAAAAAAGAACACAATTTATTCAGAGAAAAGTAAATAAAAAGTAAATAATCTAAAACTGTCTAGTGAAACGTATAATCAGTTTTTACTGGTGAACAACATCATGGTTCAAAATAGTAAGCATTTAAAATGTTAAGAGTAGGAACAACAAAATATACCATATGTTAACAAATTTATTTAAATTGGAGATTATTAGCCTCTTATTTTTTATTTTTTTTAATTCCATTTATATCCCGCCCTTCTCCGAAGACTCAGGGCGGCTTACAAGCTTAGCAGTAGCCTTCATTCTATGTATATGCCTGCTTATTAGGGCTTTCACACACACCCCAAGCGGCATTATTACAAAGTCAGCTTAATTGCCCCCAACAATCTGGGTCCTCATTTTACCTACCTCGGAAGGATGGAAGGCTGAGTCAACCTTGAGCCTGGTGGGATGCGAACCTGCACTAATTGCAGGCAGCTGGTGTTACTTAAGGAGGCATTAGCCCACTGCTCCACCAAGGCTCTAATGAAGGCAATATTGTTCCTGTACTTAGTTAAAATTTGAAAAATAAATGTCATACACATAAGATAAAAAATCTATATTTGCATATCTTAACTAGATGGATTCTAGAGCATGTTTTTAGGAACCAAGCTCCATTCGATACAGCAGTGCTTATGTTTAATATGCATCCAAAGGATTGCATGAATAGGCTGCAATTCTAAACAAATCTACTTTGGAATATGCAGAGCTGAATCTGATGGGATGCGTCAACAAATATGGGATAGGTTGCATTTTCATTTTTCATAAATCAAATATCACTTCATCATAATCTGCCAGCTATTATTATATGTCAACAAAAGAGAATATAGGTAGCTCAGTATTCTCTGTGAATTGTGGCGTCCTGCATGTTCTCTGAGCTTGGTTGTTTGCTTGCAGATGTTTTGAACCTGATTAGGTAACATAATCAGTGCTAGTGAGTGAGGGCTTTGCTCCCTGATCCTGTACAATACATTGCACTGACAGTTTTGGTAGGGGAGTTGTTGTTGTTTTCCTTAGTAGTTCCTTGATTAGGGTATTGCTTTCTGCTTGATTGTTTGCCTGGTGTTAATCCCTGCTTGCTGTTGGTTGCTAGAGAGAATGTCCTCTATCTTTTTGTTTCTTTCTTATATTTTTAAATTATCTCTTTTGAATGGTATGTAAATGTGGTTTATCTCTACTGTCTATTGATGTCTGATGTGTCTGAATGCCAAGCTTTCAGGAATTCTCTAATTTTTCAATTTAACATGGTCTAGAATGCTTATCATTTCCCAGTTGAAACTATGGTTGAGTCTGTCTATGTGTTTTGAGATTAAGGAGTTTTCATTGTGTCTTCTGACTGCTAGTTGGCATTCATGGATGTGCTCTGCAATATAGTGGCTATTGCAGTCCTTACACTGTATGTTGTAAATGACCTTTTCTTTTTGGGCCACCTTTAGCTGGTTTGCTTGCAACGATGATATCGTGTGGTTGTAATAGTCTGTTGGTTATTTGTAAGATGTTTCTGATGTATGGCAGTGTTATCCAAGCATTTCGTGTTAGTTGTGCTGTAGTGGATTGAGCAGTCAGGCACTTTTTGATAATGTGTATGTGTGTGTATAAGAAGATAGCTATGAAAGTAGCTATGAATATTATTATATATTTGGGCAATAACCTTTTGTTGCTGAATATAGGTTGATGCACATTAGCTAAAAACATGGACAAAAGAACTTTTATTTTGAATGGCAAACTATTCTGGCCATATTATAAAATAGTTTGAATTCTGAATTTTAAAAGAGATATCATGTGACACAGAAGATTTATGTATGAGCCATGCATAGCTCTGCATCTGGTGGGCACCTGATCCAAAGCCACTCTTCGGATCAAATCAATAATAGATAATCACTGTAACCATAGTAATAATATAACCATAATTTTCAAACAGGAAATTATGTTGTTCATATCTTGCAAAATTGTATTTGGGAACTATTTTGCCTTCGGTAGAGCACAGTGATGTCCTTAAGGCATCTTGGGTAGCTGAATAGTTACAATAAAATGGAATTTACTATTTGTTTTTTCTCTTAAGTTCCCTCCCATAAAGTGGCCCAGCTGGTAAATACAAGTTTGCACATTTATCATTCCAACAAGTCTCATTAGGAAACATAGGGTTAGCTCCTGAATGATTTCGGATTTCCTTGTTAGACTTAGAAATACCTGACTTTGGCAAATTACAGTGTTCTATAAGCCTGAGCTGGTTGCTCCAGGAAAAAAAAAAGGGGGTGGAGGGAGGAAATTGGAACAAAGAGGATTAGAATGAGAAGATAGCTATGAAAGAAAAAAAATGCTGTGCCAGTTCCTCTCACTTTGATTGCTGTGAAATATTAAGGCCCATTTAAGTCCTATCCAAAAGAAAAGAGAACCATTTTTCTGTCAAAAAAAAAGAAAAGTAAAGTAAAAAAATGTAGTTCCTTTAAGATATGGGGCTTGTTAACTGAACTTGAAGAGTGAGGGTAGATTTCAGAAGACAGAAGAAGGAAAATTAAAGAAATAACATAAAAGAAGGAAAAAGTTGGAAAGGAGGGAAGGTCGGTCTAGAGTTGCTGTGGGACACAGAAACTTGATTCTGGCAGCATGTAAATTTGTGTTTGTAAACATATGCTGAGCAGGATTACTGAAGAAGTCCTCAGTAGCAGTGAAAGGGAGGGAAAAATGTTTTGGCAGCTGTTGAGAAGATTCCAGAGGGATATCAAGCCAAAAGAAAAAGGAAGGAAGAGGAAAATGGTTAGACTCCTTACATGTGAACTGCCAAGTAGCCAGTGTAAGAAAAATTAATGAGCTTAGCAGAGAGTCTCGCGAGGGGTCTGAAAGGTTGGGATGATGGTAGCTGCAACTGCAGTGTGCCAAAGCCTATAGACAGTCATAAAACCAACAGCTAGTTATACCAGCAGAACCCTAGTCGAAGAGAAAAAGAGCTCAACAGTGGGTAAAACAGTGAGCGAAAGACAAGTGAGGGAGAGAGAAGCAGCGGGGTCAAGAGGACATGTGCCTTATAAGGCTTTAAGAAGCTGTGTACCAGCAGTATGAGGCATTTTAAGGGAACTGGGATTGGTTATTATATTACAGTACACTATAATACACTATATTAGCAGTCAATACAATCTGACCTAATGCCAGGTACATAAAAGGTAAAGGTAAAGGTTCCCCTGCACATGCGTGCTAGTCGTTTCTGATTCTAGGGGCTGGTGCTCATCTCCGTTTCAAAGCCGAAGAGCCAGCACTTGTCCAAGGACGTCTCCGTGGTCATGTGGCCGGCATGACTAGACGCCAAAGGCGCACGGAACGCTGTTACCTTCCCACCGTAGTGGTCCCTATTTTTCTACTTGCATTTTTATGTGCTTTCGAACTGCTAGGTTGGCAGAAGCTGTGACGAGTAACAGGCGCTCACTCTGTTACGCGGCACTCGGGATTCGACCCGCCAAACTTCCAGGTACATAGAAAGGATCAAAGCAGAGTAAATCAGAGGGGATCAGTTGTATGAAGTGGCTCAGAGTAGCCAATCCAAAAGTGTCACCATAGATCCATATGAAGCAAGAGTCAGAATGTGACACTGGTGGCGATGATATGCAGTATCAGAGAGCTTCCAGGACCCTGATGGTCAAGTCTAGCTGACAACAGATACCATCCCCGCAATAAGGACACCAAAGTAGTAGCTGCTGATGTGTAGGACAGAATAGGATAGATAGAAGAGATAGAATAGAAGTTTTTTTTTAATTATTCCATTTATATCCCGCCCTTCTCCGAAGACTCAGGGCGGCTTACAAGCTTAGCAGTTAGGGCTTAGGAAGAACAGTAAGGCAGACCTTAGGGCTAAATAAAATAGAATAAATCTTAGAAGATTGAAATATAGACGCTGACTATAAATTAGAAAATGATGGGATGTCTTTCTTTTGTAATGAAAACAACATATTTTTTAAAAAATATTTTTCATGCAGAATTGATATGTATGTATGCTGCTTGAAATCTATACCACCCTAAGGTTGTGACAGATTGGCCATCATCATCCAAGCAGAAGACCCTGAGGTTTTATTTCTAATTATGATCTCCATATAATGAACTCTGAACATGTACCAAAATCTAAGAGTTTGATCAAGGAGTTAAGGAATAAATAACATCAGCCAGGCTTATTGTATGGATTGTACAGTATTTGGAATTCTGTGTATATGGTTTACAGATGTGGATTTATTGATTGAATGATGGAAGTTTTTTTATTAAAATCTTCTAACACTGCTACTCTTTGGGTTTGGGAAGATCCAAAGTATATTCATTTCTATTTTTCCCCCTAGCTTAGCTAAAGGGAGAAGAGAAGGACGGCAGGAAGGCAAGAAGGAAGGAAGGAAGGAAGGAAGGAAGGAAGGAAGGAAGGAAGGAAGGAAGGAAGGACAGAATAGAAGGGGGTGTTTCAGGAGGTTCAGCATGATTGATGGCAATCTGTTATAATTATCTTTTGCTGGGTAACCCTTGAGAGAAGGAGTCTACCAGTAAGCTTTTAACCCTGCCTTGTCTGCAAGTCACATATGGATATTTATTTATTTATTTATTTATTTAATTAAATTTTTATACCGCCCTTCTCCCGAAGGACTCAGGGCGGTGAACAGGGCATATCTTAAAACTACAAAAGTACAAAAGTTAAAAAAGAATTAAATTATTGCCCACAATAAAAACAATAAAATATATATATAAATATTAAAACCCTAAGTAATTCCCCATCAGGCCAGGCCAGCTTGTTCAAATAAATGGGTCTTTAACCCGCGCCGGAAGGAGCGGAGATCCGGTGCCATCCGGAGCTCAACCGGCAGCTGATTCCACAAAGCCGGAGCGCCCACAGAGAAGGCCCTCCCCCTGGGGGCCACCAGTCGACATTCTCTGACTGGAGGCACCCTGAGGAGGCCCTCTCTGTGGGAACGCACGGGGCGGAGGGGGGTCGACGCCGGCAGCAGGTGGTCCCCGAGGTATTCCGGACCCATGCCATGTAAGGACTTAAAAACCATCTCAAGTTGTCAACTGTGCTTCATTTCAGCAAAACTCTTTTGTAAAAAAAATTAGAGCTGTCACCTTTTACCAAATTTGGGATATGTTCCTCTGTCAATCTATCTGATGTAGGACTTCCATTTCCAATCAACGAATATTTAGCTTTCATGATATTTAGACTGATTAAATGCAAACAAGGTTTAATTATTTAAAAATCCAGGTAGTATTTATAGCTTATTAACAAAGTCCTAATGCAACTAAAGGATAAACAGGGCCAAAATCTGAAGAAGAACAACAACAACCACCAACCTCTCAAATTCTATATCAATGCTGTGTTTTCATATTTAGAATAATTGTGTGAGACATGAAATATATTCTTTCTGAGAGCCAGAACATATCGGACTCTCATTAGTGTCATCATATTATTTTCTCATTTTAAAGCTGGGATTCCTTTTTCTTTCCGAGCTTCCTGCATGCAATAAATCCAATGCTAGTCCTTTCCCATATGGAGACAGTATGCGAAGCCAGCATCCTGACATAAAGGCAACATTAAAAAATCATGACAAAACGCCCAGAATGAGATTTTTAGCATGAGACAGAAAAGAATTTCACTAGTGAAAGCTGCATTCCATGTTAAACCACTATTGAAAACCCCTGCCAAAAAAAAAAGCTCCCGTGCCTTTACAGACTTGTATATTTAGTTATTACCTGCTATTGAAGGGGTTTTCTCCTGGGATTATATGAGTGCTGTCTTTCCCCACTAAGAGCTTAATTCGATCATAGAATGACTTTACAGCTTCTGAACCGGAGTGGCTTTGCTGTATAATGTCTAAGGGATCACGTGAGCCATGGCAGAGAAGACTATTCTGACAAGTCGACTGGAGGCAGCAATCTGGATCCAAACAATCAGTGAGGCCATCTGAAAGGAAGAACACATAAGCTATTTTCCCCAGTCATTCGATTGTACCACTGCTTACAGCTCACCATTGCTTCCTTACAAGCTGAACAATGGCATTGCTAATCTCAGCACATTTAACTTTAGTTATATACTGTATATACCCAAGCATTTTCATCAACATGGTAACTTTATTATACCAAATTACCTCTGTTACTGCCTTTAGGGTCACTACAACAAATGCCAATGTAAGTCGTTAAAGATACGATTCTCAATTTTGGAATGAACTTTTTCAGCTTTGCGAAAGGCCCAAATCAGTTTTTCTGTGAGGCTCCAAAGTCTGGGATGTGCAGATTAAACTAAAATCCTGCCCATTTTACTACTCATATTAGTAGGGCAGTAGAATATTCCACTCTATATGTTATTTTATAGACCAACAATAATAACAACAATTGTAATTTGTGTTCATAATGTCTCCTAGAATATAATGTCATAATAGCAATAGCACTCACACTTATATAATGGTGCATGGTGCTTTATAGACCTCTCTAAGCACTTTACAGAGTCAGCATATTGACCCCAACAATCTGGGTCCTCTTTTTTACTGACCTCAGAAGGATGGAATTTTGAGTCAACCTTGAGCCAATCAGGACCGAACTGCTGGCAATCGGCAGAGTTAGCCTGCAATACTGCATTCTAACCACTGAGCCACCATGTCATAATGTCTTATGGACATAATGCCTTTGTGTGTGTGTGTGTGTGTGTGAAAGTCTCCTACAAAGCACAGCCTTTTCATATATATTCCTGTAAAATAAATATTTGTTAATATAGATTGTCCATTAATCAAGTTTTAATAAAAATGATCCTCCTTCGATTCTTTAATAACATATTTTCACAATGAAGTTACTTCCGTGCATGGTTTTAAATATCATCTCTCTGTGTTTATATATAGCTTTTAATCATCTTTTTTCCCCAGATTTGTTATGTGTGGCAGCCAGGGAATGATTATCTGGCTTTTACTGATAGATCTCTGTGACTAAAAACTCCAATGACGAGACGGTTGTTCAAACCTGTTTCCCCTGGAACATATCTGAAAGGTTTTAATATACTCAATCCAGAAAATTTAACAAATTATTATCTATCATATGTCTTTATGATGGAGTGAGCTTTTCCTAAAAAAATAGATGATGGATGTTTGGGTCTGATCAGCTACGAATCTGATTAGGTATTTTGAAGACTTATGCCATGTTCACCCATGATCACTTTGAGACTTTTTTTAAAAAAAGGAAATGGCATTAACAGCATTCGGTTTTCATTTCATGTACCACTAAGTTATTTTACTATTTGAAATTAAGATTTCATTTTTAATTTCAAGGTCAGTGACTTGTGATCCCCTCTAATCTGGAAGTCCTTTTTCATCATGGAGGTAGAATATTTTTTCAGATTCTACTCATTTTATATAATCAATGTGAGACAATCATTAGACTCATATAATAACTGAAGATGGTTTTCCTATTAAAACTTTGACATTACCCCCACAACACACTATTTCTGGTGCTTGTAATTATTCATTTAAAATGGTTTATTGTTTATTGTTTGTTCAGCAGTTTGTACATGCAGGTAGGAGAAAAGAAAAGCCTGTCAATATGTTAAGTAAGGGATTCAAAGGTAAGATGCAGAAAATTACTCTTTTCTACACATTTGTGTTTACCTGTTCCAGCTATGAACACTTCTTTGCTTTGGCTATTATAGGAGTGAGAGTATGTTATGCCTATAATGACCTCATCAAACTGCATGATTATGGGCTGAAGCATCTGTACACTTTGGACAACACCATGAACTTTAAATTGGCATACCAAACTCCCAGTGGCCTGTCAATCATGAGAATAACATCTTCATGCCAGCAAGCCCCCTTGGATATAGTCTGACATTGCAATCTTCAGTAAATTACCCTGTCACTGCCAATCTTAGAGTTATCTCGCAAACAATCAAGAAGGCAATCAAACTGTTCTGAAGGGCCAGTTCAGGACTTCGGATGGCTAGACATTTCTCCATTCAACACTAGTGAGAAACCTATATATCACTACCTGGAGACTGAATGGAAACACACACACACACACACACACACACACACACACAAAAACACTTTTTAGATTTTGTAGGTAAGTCTGTAGCAAGAATCTTCATGAAACTGCTTTCCCTTTACTTCTCTGCCCTGTTACAGTGGCTTGCTAATATTAATTAATTTACAAAGCCTACATTTTTTCCAGCATGCAAAGAGTTTTTGAGTTAAGTACAGAATCAGATATCTTCTTCAACTAGAAAAAAGACACAGTGTTAAAGTGTAGATGGAAAGAAAATCTGAAGGCAGAGAAGAGTTATTTTGCTTTTTTTTATGAAAATCAATATTTTTACAAGACAGATATTTTAATTCTGTCAGTAATATTAAATTTAAGATAACAAAATATCTGAAATCCTAAACTTATTTACTAGAATGCCTTTCCTAATAGGATGTCCTCTAGATTATTCCCTGGAATCCCAGTCATGCTTGTTAGGAAGTCCCCATAAATCCCAAAGCATCCTCCTAAGAAGTTGTGTTGTGGAATAAGCCTTATTAAATTTGGCAGAACTTCTTATATAAACATATGTGCATCAGGTGACTCTTTAAGTAACAGTTGAAATGTGGAACAAAATTATCGATGCTACTCACAAACCCATCAATTACACACACACATCATCACATACAATTGTATCTGACACTTTAAATACACTGATATTATGGTTGAATTGCTCATGAACAATGAAATTTAAGTTGTTTTTTTTGCTGAAGTGATAACATACATTTCAAAGAATAATCTTCAGTGCATAATAAGGAATGATGAGTTTACGGGAGAATAGGCACATTTAATTTATTGATCTTATGCTGAATAAAAATGTTAGTTGACTCTTAAATCTGATGGTGGTTATCAAACTCTTACATCATTTTTGAATAAAATTTAGTTATAGTGCATCTTAATAAATATTAGTGAATTTTAGAACCTGTGAAGTAAAATCAGCATATATTTATATTTAAAATAATAAGGATAATCCATATAATAGGTCAAGATGTCTTTTTAAGTAATTCATTTATGTTTTCTGTGTACAAGCATACATAAACACATACAGAGTAACATACAGTTTAAGGAAAACCTTAAACAAAAACAAAATATTTGGGTCAAGCCAAATATTTCAAAATCATCATGTATCAAGGATCTACAAGCTAAATATATAAAAAATAGTTTTTCAGATTGAGAAGTGCCAAGAATCTGGATATTGGAAAAAAGAAACACTCCTTATTGTTGCCAAGAGAGTGATATGGTTGCCCTAGGTTATAAAGTGCTTTATAATGCTTATTTTGGCAGCTTTCTTGGAGAAGTTAATATTTATTACCATTTATGATGGCAGAAAACAAAGAGTAACACACCAATTTAGTGTGTTATTTAATTTCAGTCAAGAAATTAACTACATGCACACTTCATTTCAGGGAATCAACTAAACTAAACTAAATCAATTAAAATAAATATTCAGTAGTTTAATCCAAGCAAGACATTTATATTTGTTTTCTTCTAAAAACATGCTCTCCACATACATACATTTAAATGTATTTCTCATTGGTGTCCATGACAAAAGATGTCCATACATTGATATTTGTAACACACTGCTCATAATTATATACAAGGCAACCATTGTGTTGTACCATAGTTTCTAATTGTCCCCTTTGCCTCATCCCTTGAAATATCATATGTTTGTGTGTATATATATATATATATATATATATATATATATATATATATATATATATATATATATATATATATATATATATAAAATTTATATACCGCCCTATTCCCGTAGGACTCAGGGTGGTGTACAGGGAGGATTAAAAACAAATATACAAAAATTAAAATCAAATTAAAAATTAATTAAATCAAATCCCCAAAATTTAAACTAAAACCCAATAAAATTAAAACCCCTCAGCCTGGGCCAGACAGCTCAAAGAGCCAAGTTTTCAGGTCCCGGCGAAATGAGCGAAGGTCGGGGGCAGTCCTAAATTCCATGGGGAGGAACAGTATACAGTATATATATATATATATATATATATATATATATATATATATATATATATATATATATATATATATATATATATATATATATATATATATATATACTCCCTTTATATAAAGTCTCCCTTTAATTCTTCGGTTAGGCTAAAACAGGATATAAAGATTTGTCCCATGTTTGGGGCGTAGCAAGGTAATCTAAAAATAGTTAACAAGCATTTGACACATATCTCCCCTTGCTTCTCAGCTAACAAAGCGAGAGAGAGTCTGTGGCCTAGAGGTAAAAACAACTGCCTAATGTGCAATCAGCCCAGGTTCGAATCTCAGAAGGGTATGGCTGACTGATGAAAACTAATAAGTTTGAAATGCATATCAGTCTCCCTTAATTCTTTGTTAGCAATTAAAAATTTACACACACACACACACACACACACACATATATATATATATAATATACTGTATATACATATACTGTATGTTTATATATATATATATATATATATATATATATATATATACACTGTATATATATATATACACTGTATATATAAATATACTGTATATATATATGTATATATATATATATATATATATATATATATATATATATATATATATATATATATATATATATATGTAGATCTAGAGTCTCGGGTTTCTTCCCGCGTTCCTTTCATCTTCAGAAAGTTGTGGCGACGTTTCGACGAAATCCCATCCGTCATCATCAGGCCGGAGTGTTCCTCCTGCTGCTTCCAGGAGCAATGCGTGGTCTGGCTGTTCCTTTCCTTCCAACTGCCGGTGGGGCTGTGTTCTGACTGGGTGGAGGCGTGGCTGCTTTCTGATTGGGTGGGGGTGTCCTCCGATTGGGTGGAGGCGTGGTTGTCTTCTGATTGAGTGGAGGCGTGGCTGTCTTCTGATTGGGTGGATGCGTGGTTGTCTTCTGATTGGTTGGAGGTGTGGCTGTCTTCTGATTGGGTGGGGTGTGTTCTGAATGGGTGGGGTTTTTTGTTGTGTTGTAATATCCTGAGTGTTGTGATTTGGTGTCCTGAGGAGTGGGCTGTGTAGTGGCCTCCAGAGCTTTGGTTTGGCTCCGAGTTCGAGGACCTGCTATGTATCTCTGGTATGGGTCAGTCAGGTTCGTGTGTGCGTTCTTCTGCTTGGGTGATGGCACTTTTGCTTGACTTGTTCTGTCTTCTGTGTGGGGGAGTTTTTGTTCTGGGTGTGGATGAGTCTTGCTGGGGCTGGTGGCATTTGGGGTTGTTTGTTGGTTTTTTAAATCCTTGTTTGCTGAAATTCGTTTCTCTATCAATGCTGGTTTCCAAATGTCATGTAGGCGGGAGGTGTCGTCTCGCTTGTTCATACTGTCTGGGTGTTTTTCTATTTCAATGGCTTCTCTGATTATTCTGCTATTGAGATGTTCTATTTTGGCGATTGTTTTTGTACCTTCAAAATTGATGTTGTGTCCCGTAGTGTTTATGTGTTGTACTAGTGAAGATGTGTGATCTTTCTTCTGTACTGAGTTCTTATGTTCTTCTACACGTACCTCTATTCTTCTGTTAGTCTGTCCGATGTATGTTGCTGGACAGGAGGCGCATGGGATTTGGTATATGCCCTGGTTTTCCAGTTCTATTTTGTCTTTGGGATTTCTCAGGATGGTTGATATCTTTCTGTCAGTGTTAAATGCGGTTTTGATGTTATGTTTGCGTAGTACTTTACTGATTTTGTCGGTTGTTCCTTTTATGTAGGGCAAGATGGCTCGTCCGTTGTTCTGTTCTTCTTCTTGGATGTTTTTCTGTTTCGGAGTCCCCTGCTGAATCATATTGGTGATTTTGTTTTTTTGGAACTTGTTTGCTGTCAATATGTCTGTCAGGATGTGTAGTTCTGTTTGTATATGTGTTTTATCTGCAAGGCGTCTGGTTCTTGTTATTAGTGTTTTGGCTACTGAATTTATTTGTGCTGGGTGATGATGTGATTGCGCATTGAGGTAACGGTTGGTGTGCGTTTTCTTTCGGTAGACTGTGTGTCCTAGGGTGCCGTTTTGTTTTTTGTATATAAGTACATCCAGGAAAGGTAACTGGTTGTTTGTTTCAATCTCCATGGTGAATTTTATTTTGGGATGTAGGCTGTTCAGGTGTGTTAGGAAGTTTTCTAGCTCCTTTCTTCCGTGGGGCCAGATCACGAAGGTGTCATCCACATATCTGAGCCACAGTTTTGGTTTGTTTGTAGTCTTTTCCAGAGCGTTAGTTTCAAATTCTTCCATGAAAAGGTTGGCGATAACTGGTGATAGAGGGGATCCCATTGGTGCGCCTTCTATTTGTTTGTATCTCTGGCCTCTGTGTATGAAGTATGTGTTTGATAAGCAGTGTTCTGCTAGTTCTATAATATGGTTTGGTGGTTGGTATTTGCTTCTTATTGTTGATAGAGCTTCTTGGACTGGCACCTGGGTGAATAGTGATACCACATCGAAGCTGACTAGCAAGTCTTTTTGGTCTATCTGTAGATTTTTCACTAATTCTATAAAGTGGTATGAGTTTTGGACATATGAAGCTGCCATTTCTGCTTGAGGTTGTAGTTGTTTTGCTAGGTATTTAGCTAAGTTTTGTAGTGGTGAGCCTATAGAACTTACTATGGGTCTTAGTGGGATTCCATCTTTGTGTATTTTGGGGAGGCCATATAGTTTTGGGCATCTGGATGACTTCTCCCTGGGAATGATTGTTTGTTGGATTTCTTGGCTTATAGAAGTTGATTTTATCTTTTTCTTGGTGGTCTTTTCTAGATAGGTTGTGGGATCTGTATATATAGGTTTGTATGTAGTTTCTTTGAGTAAGTTGGACAGTTTCTCTTCATAGTCTGATGTGTCCATTACCACTGTAGCATTGCCTTTATCTGCTGGTAGTATGATTATGCTGTTGTCTTTTCTTAGGTTTTGCAATGCTACTTGTTCTTCTTTTGTTAGGTTGCTTTTGGGTGGTTTGCTTGTGCATAGGATGTGGGTGACTTCATGTCTGACTTGGTCTGCTTCATCTGCATTGAGTTTAGTTAAGCTGGTTTCAACTCCACATATGATGGTTTCTGTGGGAATTTTCTTTGGTGCAACAGCGAAGTTGAAACCTTTTGCTAGGACGTTTGTTTCTGCTGTTGTTAGTCTTCTGTGGGAGATGTTATGCACTACTTGTTGTAGATGTTGTTGTGATGTGGTTGTTTGGTTGTTGTAGTTCTCTAATTGTTTGAGTTTCTTTGAATGTCTGTTGTTTTTATAGATGGTCTCTGTTTCTGCTCTCCAAACCGCCAGTTGTTTCACTTTGTCCCATAGTATCGGGTGAATAATGTTGCTGAGTTTGAGATGTAATGTTAGTAGGTCCTTGTTTGTTTGGTCTAATTGAAATCTTTTATTGTGGAGTTCATTTCTTAGTAATGCCATTTCTGTTCTTCTTAGAATGCGTTTGGTTGAAGTGGTATTGATGTGGAATTTCAATTTGAAACAATTTGGTCTTATATTTTGGTCTCGACATTGGCATAGGAAAGGTATGTCACTTAGTATTCTTGCTCTTCGTACTTCTGACTTTTCGTAAGTCCTGGTTAGTTGGTAGATGTCCTCCCCGTAGAGGTTTGATATTTGTTTTCGTAGATTCTCGCGGGTGTCTGTATGTGTAGATCTAGAGTCTCGGGTTTCTTCCCGCGTTCCTTTCATCTTCAGAAAGTTGTGGCGACGTTTCGACGAAATCCCATCCGTCATCATCAGGCCGGAGTGTTCCTCCTGCTGCTTCCAGGAGCAATGCGTGGTCTATATATATGGATCTTTGGTCACCCGAATGACCAAAGATCCACATACAAACACCCGCGAGGTAAAGGTAAAGGTAAAGGTAAAGGTAAAGGTAAAGGTAAAGGTTCCCCCGCACATGCGTGCTAGTCGTTTCCGACTCTAGGGGCCGGTGCTCATCTCCGTTTCAAAGCCGAAGAGCCAGCGCTTGTCCGAGGACGTCTCCGTGGTCATGTGGCCGGCATGACTAGACGCCAAAGGCGCACGGAACGCTGTTACCTTCCCACCGGAGTGGTCCCTATTTTTCTACTTGCATTTTTACGTGCTTTCGAACTGCTAGGTTGGCAGAAGCTGGGACGAGTAACAGGCGCTCACTCTGTTACGCGGCACTCGGGATTCGATCCGCCAAACTGCCGACCTTCTGATCGACAAGCTCAGCATCTTAACCCACTGTATATATATATGTTTTCTGAGGTTTTCACGGGTGTTACTCGTCCCAGCTTCTGCCAACCTAGCAGTTCGAAAGCACATAAAAATGCAAGTAGAAAAATAGGGACCACTACGGTGGGAAGGTAACAGCGTTCCGTGCGCCTTTGGCATCTAGTCATGCCGGCCACATGACCACGGAGACGTCCTCGGACAAACGCTGGCTCTTCGGCTTTGAAGCGGAGATGAGCACCGGCCCCTAGAGTCGGAAACGACTAGCACGCATGTGCGGGGGAACCTTTACCTTTTATATATATATATATATATATATATATATATATATATATATATATATATATATATATATATATATATATATATATATATATATATATATATATATATATATATATATATATATATATGTACAAGTACAAACTTTATGACAAGATTGGATTTTAGGCTAAGCTTGGATTGTAGGAAAGACCCTGGTTATGGTTCTTTTAGCTTCTTGAGGAAAGAACCAAAAAGAAGTAATTGGCAGCATGTCCTGACATATTTACTCAGATATATTAGATAGATAGATAGATAGATAGATAGATAGATAGATAGATAGATAGATAGATAGATAGATAGATAGATGATAGATAGAGACAGACAGACAGACAGACAGACAGACCGACCATTAGCAGGGATTAGATTAAGTCAAGAGGATAACTGTCTGATCAAAGTCCTGCCTTTGCTTTATAAGCAATGGGCAAATAAAGGGGTGGGCGTTTGATCACAGAGTTGTGTTTGCTATCTTGATTTTTTGATCTTCTTTTGAAGACATATTTGGAAATTCAGTTGGCATCAACCAGAAAGTCTTTCTCTAGTATGATATTCTTCTCAGAAATCAAAGATTTGCTGCCCCTGTTGCAATTTAGGCATATAATGAACTTGTTTTAATTGTCTTTGCACTGATTATTAATATTTTCTTCTATGGCCTAGTTACAATTAGCCATTTATAATATATAGCATTGTGATTATTTTCTTGTGGTACAATTCCTGCATATACATGTCTGACAGCACCAAAATATTGAAATAAATATTGTTTATTAATAGGTTTTTAAATTGTCCACCTTATTAATGGCTATTCTATAGTGGTTCTAAAATAGACTTTCTGAAATAATACTGTTATGTAGCAAGAGATCCAGAAATTTATAGAATTCTTTCTGATAGCTCAAACTAACAGTGCCAAGCCCAAATTAATTGGAAATTAATAAAGATTCAGTTACAGACAACTAAGGGATGAGTTGCTGGTGATGGAGGTGGCATGTTAGAGTACAGCCAAATCAACAATGATTCTTCCCAACCTTCTCATTTCAGGGAATAGACAGTGAAGATATGAACATCACTAGTATTGATGGTTGACATAAACTTTCAATCCAAAGGTAGCAGCATCTGTCACTTGGAGCTGCCTGTCAAAAAAATGCTCTGTTGCGCAGACAATCAAAGCCACTGTTTAAGCATGAGACAGGGAAGATCAGTTGACTTCTGGTGTATTTTGCATACATTCAATCACTCACGTTTTTCATTCACTCATAGGTTTCATTCAATTCCCCTTACAGTCAGAGTTTAGCAAAGGAAAATTAAAAACAAAACAAAAACAATCAAACAAATATGCAGGAACATTTTCACTGAATGGATTTATCATTAAGTATAGTACAACATCCATGTATGCATATTATCTACATAGAAGCTATGTGGGATTTGCACACACTTAATCCTCATTTAATCTCAAGCACACACTTATAAGCCTTTTGGATGGTTTATCACCAAGTTTGGAGAAGCACCAATATTGAAAGAATAACAGACATATACCTTATATTCTCTACATCTCTACTTCTGTTTGGTTTGCTTAAAAATGAAGTCAAATACCTACATTTAACATTTACATGTCACTGCTTGCCTATTGGGCTATGGGCATTTCCTAAGCCAATTTTGATAAATTCTGGTTACAGTTTTTCACTCAAAAAGTCATTGCCAGAATCAATAAAATTAATGTTGGTAACAAACTTGTGAAGTTTGAAAATACAAACCATTATTACTAATTGTACAGAATATTTTCCCCAAGTTAGAAAAACAAGTTCATGATTTACTGACTCTCAGTATGAACCAGATTTTCTGCATATGCTACCCGTATTTTTATATATTTAAAACTATCAATAACAGATTTCAATTGTTTATTATGGTAGCAATTTTAAAAATGACTTCAAGCATCAGGTCCATTGTGTTTGCTCAGGGGAGCCTTTTTCCCCCCTCCTGAGGTATTGTGGATATTTGTACTTAGAACCTTATAAATCTTTTGTCTGAGCTGAATTAGAAACTCCTGCTGTGGCAGAGCTTGATGAGGCAAGCTAAATTACATGATTTGCTTTTCTGCTCCAAAATACTTGCATTATCTTAAATGCCACAAGCCTGATGAAATATCAAATCACAGGATTCACCATTCTATAAAAGCAAAGCTGGCCCAAATAATTATTGCAGGAGGGCAAGATCCATCATTTCTCTCTCTCTCTCTCTCTCTCTCTCTCTCTCTTTTTTTTTTTTCTCCAGACATTTCTCTCTCTTTTTTTTAAAGATGATTTGTTTTTTAATACTAAAAGCATACATTCTTAAGGAAACAGGTCAAACATTCTACTCAGAAAACATGTTATTTTGCAAAGTGAATCTTGTCTTGCCCCCAAAGAAACCATTATTTAGAGACATAAAAACCTTCTTTGTCTTATTTTGCTAGCTTAGTCAGAAAAAAGAGTTAACTATATCCAATTTATGGGGTTCAATATTGTGCTGGTTAGATATGCATAGATTTCCTCTGATTTCCTCTTATTTTGTATAAGAAGATATTTACACTGAAAGAACATTTATTTGGATTCTTAATTTGTGAAATAAGTTAGAAGAGAACAAGGAAATTGCTATGGTCATTAGAGATTTATCTGTAAGAAGCAACCTGTTAGATGTTTTGTGCCAGCCATGGCAGTTCCCCAAAAGGGTCATCAGATGGGAGCAAAGAGGCTTCTTTGCTTCCACTGATGAGCCAAGGGTCTCAGACCCGACAGCCCCATTGGTGAGAGAGTTTTATGGTCAGGGAGGGACCAAGACCCCCCATAAATACCTCTGCACGAGGGGCTGCTCTTTGTTCTAGTTCTACTTCTAATCCTAGCTTCTAATTCTGCTTCTGCTTCTACTCCTAGTACTTCTTCTGTTTTAGTTATGTAATGCTAGCTTGTTTTTATTTTATTTCTCTCTCACATGCAGGCATGAATGCTTTCATGCCAAGTATTTCTTTCTCTTTGATCTATCATTGAATAAAGCTAATATGATTGCATCTCTGCGTGATGCTTTTACTTGGAAGCACCTTTAACGATCCATTGTGAGATCACCTCACAAGTTGGTAGCCAGAGGATGGTTTAAAGGAACGCTTCCAAGTCCAACAAGATGTCTAGAAGAACCAGCACAAATCCATTTATAACAGATGGCAGGAAATCTCCGGTGATGACCAGGAGTCATCGATCTAAGACGGCATCCCTGCCTACATCTAAGCCTTCAGCCCCTGAAGCAATCTCCGCTGCAGGTGAGAGCACAGATGACCTCCACCCCGTCAGAGGATCCAGCAGAGCATCTGGGAGTGCACTGCATGCCTCCCTCCCCCTGAACGCCACAGAGGAGAGCATAGAAGGCTTGCAGACTGCCCAAGACTGCTCAGATGCTGCAGAGACGGACCTGGCTGAAGCCAAACGCTGCGTGAGTAAGCTGACTGCACAGGAACGTGAAGAGCTGCTTGAAGAGATCTTTGCAATGCAGGGGAGGGGGAAGACAGCCCAGGAAACAGCTCAGAAAGCCTCAGAACCCCTGGTGAGTTTTTCCCTAGCGACCACGAGGCCTCCAAATATGGCGCCCGCCACCCTTAGTGACCCCGGGACCCCAGGGCTTTTGGCGCAAACCCCCCCGCCCAGCTGTGAGCTACAGCTTCCTGGGGCAAGCGGAAACAAGATGGCTCTGCCCACATGGTCTGGAACAGGAAACAAGATGGTGGCCCCCAGTAACCCCACACGGTCTAACAAAGACAACCCTGTTTTAAGCCTGGAAAGCCAGCAATCCCTGGCATCCAGCCAAAATAGCATGCAATCCCTGGCATCCAGCCGAAATAGCATGCAATCCCTGGCATCCGGCCAAAGCAGCATGCAAATTCCTGGGTTCTCCCCACCACAAAGCCTAAAGTCCAATGATGACAATGAGGTCTGTCCAGCCGAGACTCATACTAATGCTGCAGCAATTCACGCAGCCATCCAGCTCCTAACTGCTGCCCTGGGGCCCAAAAAGACGTCGGGGGTAGCCACCCCCCCTCCAAGGCCTCCTACCCTCTCCCCGAGGCCCAACTGCTGGGAGGGGTCCAGCCTGGAGCCTCCCAACAATCAACCCCCGCGGCCTCCCACCTTCTCTTCAGGTCTTCAGGACCAGCTATGGGCTTCTCAAGGCAAACCAGGCAATGCTGAAAATCCATGTGCTTGCAATTCTCAGAAGAAATCATTGCAGCAACTGCAAACCGGCAAATCTGGGCTCCGCCCCCCCAATGCCTCATGGGAAGAAGGGAAAAATCCTGAACAATGCCCTCCCTCGGATCACGTGGTTTCCGGCCACGCCCATCTGGAGTTACTAAATAATCAACAAGAAAAAATTCCCTCCTTGACCACTAGAGGGATACCTTCACCATTTATGTCTATGGACACTTCTGAAATGTATCAAAAAGGAACTGAAAGGGACTTTTCCACATCTGCTAAACTTCCAAACAACTTTAAAAAACTACAACTTGGGGGGAGAATTACGACAGTTGGAATAGAGACGTCCAGATTTGTCTCTTAAAGAATGGGACTCTAGAGATGGTAATGAAAACACCTTCTTTACCCTGGGGCCCCCGAGAAGAATGGATGCACCGCCAGGCTTGCACCACTCTACTGGACTCATTGGATGGCAACTTGTACTCCAGCATTCCAGATGGACTCAAAGCTGGTGAGGTTTGGCAGTTATTACGCAATTTATTCCACAGCGATACCCTTGGTTCACTCACCCGACTCACATCTGAGCTTTACAACACCAAACTGAGGTTTGGTGCTAGTATGCCTGAACATCTTACAAAATTAACGGCACTCAGAGCTGAACTGATACCCAGAAATTTCCCAGTGACTGATACGAACATGGTTGCTATCATTCTGGCTTCCCTAGACAGGAGTTGGAGCAATTTCATTGTTTCACTGGAAGGGACCAGGAGGGAAGACCTAAATCTGTCCTACCTCACAGGAAGACTCATCGAGGAAGATAGGAGGAGAAGAAACGCAGGAGAATACGCCAGAGTCACCACTCAGCAAGTCAGAAGGGGGCGCCACAACTCAGAGCAAATTAATGCTCTAATTAAGTGTTTCATCTGTGGCTCTGAGGAGCACCTCAAGAAAGACTGCCCCCATCAAAAACAACCCCCTAAACGTGGTCCCAATCAAGTAAGGGGCAAAGGGCAAGAAAGGGGGCGTGGCAGGGGCAAAGGAAATATCAAGGGAAATTTTCTGCATACTTGTTCCCTCACCCCCACAACAAGGGTTGATAGCTCCACTGACTTATGGTTACTGGACTCTGGAGCTTCTTCTCACATTACTAATATGAGTCAAGGTTTTAAAAGGTTAAAGAAAATTAACTCATCTGTCAAAGTGGCAAATGGTGATACAGCTTTAGTTGTTGGGGAGGGGTTTGTTTCTGTACCTGGACTTGGAAAAGTTGAAGGTGTTTTGCATGCTCCTTCCATTGCCAACAACCTATTAAGCATTACCAAATTGTGTGACGATGACAAAGTGGAAGTTTTATTTCGCAAGGGGGGAGGTCATGTCACCCGGAACCAGAGGGTCATTGGAAATATTTCCATCATAAATGGTCTCCCATATTTTTCTCCTAAGAGCCCACAGCCTGCCCCAAGGCTTTCCAAAGGCAGTGTGGGCAAGGAACCTGAATCTCAGCAGGCACCTACAGCACCACTCAAAGCAACTAGAGCCAAGAGGGTGTCAGTGGGGAAGCCGCTCCACGATAAGTGCGCCCACATATTACACAGAAGATTAGGTCATGCAAGCTTCCCTGTAGTTAAAAAGATGGGAGAGTTTGCTGAGGGAGTCCAGCTCAAGGACTGTGATGTGTTTCTGGACTGTGCAATTGCAAGAAAACAAAGAGGAAGGCTGCCCCTATCTCAAAGGTGTCATTACGTAAGACTCAATACCCGTACCAACTAGTACATGTTGATTTGGTCGGGCCTTTTACACCATCCCTAGGAAAGAAAAAGTATTTTCTCACTGCCATTGATGATTTTTCACGATACGGCCACGTGTATACCCTCACAGAAAAATCTGAAGCCTTTGACGCCATAAAGTCACTGTACAACTTCGTAGAGACCCAGTACAAGACCAAGATCGCACAACTGCAGAGCGATCGCGGGGCTGAGTTCATGTCCCGAAAGTTCCAGGACTGGGTAAGGCATAAGGGCATCCGCCATTTTCTTACTGCACCATTCACCCCTTCGCAAAATGGTGTAGCTGAGAAAAGAAATGGAATCCTGCAAACCATGATGCGTAGTCTGATTGCAGACGCTGGTGTCGCAGAATCATACTGGGGAGAAGCGGTCCACTACGCCAATTACACCTTAAACCGCACCTGGAGCAGTGTTGTGAACCAGACCCCATATTTCCTGGTTCACGGTAGGAAACCAAATCTGGCACATTTGCGTGTGTTTGGTTCCTACGCATGGGTGCACATCCCCAAGCAGCTGCGGAAGAAGGGGAGATCTGTTTCCCAGAGACTAAGGTTCTTGGGCTATGCTCCTGGCTCCAAGGCCTATCGTTTCCTGGGAGAAGGGGGCAGGCCTGTGACTTCCCAATCTGCCTCTTTCGAAGAGGATTCCAATTGGACCCAGATCCACTCAAATGATCTGAGCCCATATGCCAACCGACCCAGCAAAGGCACACCGACCACGACATCACCTGAGACGACCACATACCCTGCCACCGACGAAAGTGAGGAACAAGGCGAAAATGCGTCCAGTCCCACGGAGGAAGACACGCCCTCTTCACCCCCAGCGACGCCTCAGAGACCCACGGAAGAAAAGAGCGGTGAGTGGCAGAAGGTAAGGAGGTCAAAGCGGTCCAACAAAGGGGTCCCACCAAAGAGAATTGACATTGGCCACATCGCGTCTGTCAACAGCGTTGTGGTCACCCCAAAATCCTTCTCTGACATCCAGGAGCTGCCCATCGAAGAGCAGGAGAAATGGCAGCTCGCAATGGAGAAGGAGATGCAGAGCTTAAAGAAACTCAAAGTCTTCACCCCCCAGCAACCACCAAAGGAGAGGAAAGTCATTGGCACAAGGTGGGTTTACAAAGCCAAACCACTTGCCAATGGCCTCTACCTATATAAGGCCCGTTTGGTAGCCCAGGGCTTCGCTCAGTGCTATATGGAAGACTACGCCGAGACGTACTCTCCAACTGTCCGCGCAGAGAGCGTCAAGGCCGCCCTCGTGACTGCAGCCACTCTGGGAGAATAAGTCTTCCAATTCGACATCCAGACGGCTTACCTCCACGCCAACTTGGACCGGCAGATCTACGTGAGGGCTCCTCCTGGCTACCAGCAAGAAGGGGGAAATACATGGTTGCTTCACAAAGGGTTATATGGTCTCAAGCAGTCAGGGAAATTATGGTATGACTGTCTTAGAAAGAGTTTAGAACGAGTTGGTTTCACCGCATCTCATGCAGATGAATGTGTCTTCACACGCAATTCCAATGGTACCACAGAACGGGTGTTAGTTTATGTGGACGACCTATTATATGTAGGGCCTGACAAGGAAGGGTGTGATGAATTTGCCAAGGCCCTGGAAGAAAAGTTTACTCTGAAGTCTTTGGGGCGGGTTGACAAGTACTTGGGTGTGCATATTTTGGCCACTAAGGGGGGGTTCGCTCTATCTCAAAAAGAAAAGATAGAGGAATTACTGGCCAAATGCAAAATGACAGAATCTAATCCTACGCATAGCCCAATGCAAAGCGACTTTTACAACCACACCCATAAGGACGGTCCTGAGTTCACAGATAACACGCTTTACAGATCTGTGATTGGCTCCTTGCTATACATCAGCAATTGGAGCAGACCTGACATAGCTTTAGCTGTGAATCTATTGTCCAGGCACGTGGAACACCCAAAGGAATTCCACTGGACTGCTGTTAAAAGGGTGCTTAGATACCTTAAGGGCACAGCTGATGCCCTCCTTATGCTAGAACCAGAGAAGGGGAAGACGGCCCAGCTCTCCGCTTACTCAGACGCAGACTGGGCTGGCGACACCAAAACTAGACGGAGCACTTCTGGTTTCCTCATATTGCTAAATGGCTGTCCAATACATTGGCATGTTAGGCAGCAAAAATTTATTTCTTGCTCCACGGCCGAGGCTGAACATGCCAGCCTGTCAGACACGGCCAATGATTTGACTTGGTTCAATGAGCTAATAACAAGCATCTGGGCATCTCCTCCTCTGCCCATCCAAATTCTAGAGGACAACACGGCCGCAATTGCAATCTCGGGCGCTTATGCTGTAGGATCTAGGTCTCGGCACATAGACATACGCTATAAAAATGTCAGACAGCTTACCAAAAGGGGTTTCATTCATGTTGAGCACTGTAACACAACTGACCAGATAGCTGATCTGTTCACCAAACCTGTTCCCATTGACCGGCACAACCTTCTGTGTAAGCGTTTGTGTTTGGCCTTCTGAATGTTTTTATGCATGTCTATGACACCTGCTCGCCCCTCACATACATTCACTGGTCCCTGCCATTGGCTGGCAAGAAGGGGAATTGTTAGATGTTTTGTGCCAGCCATGACAGTTCCCCAAAAGGGTCATCAGATGGGAGCAAAGAGGCTTCTTTGCTTCCACTGATGAGCCAAGGGTCTCAGACCCGACAGCCCCATTGTCGAGAGAGTTTTATGGTCAGGGAGGGACCAAGACCCCCCATAAATACCTCTGCACGAGGGGCTGCTCTTTGTTCTAGTTCTACTTCTAATCCTTCTGAATGTTTTTATGCATGTCTATGACACCTGCTCGCCCCTCACATACATTCACTGGTCCCTGCCATTGGCTGGCAAGAAGGGGAATTGTTAGATGTTTTGTGCCAGCCATGACAGTTCCCCAAAAGGGTCATCAGATGGGAGCAAAGAGGCTTCTTTGCTTCCACTGATGAGCCAAGGGTCTCAGACCCGACAGCCCCATTGGCGAGAGAGTTTTATGGTCAGGGAGGGACCAAGACCCCCCATAAATACCTCTGCACGAGGGGCTGCTCTTTGTTCTAGTTCTACTTCTAATCCTAGCTTCTAATTCTGCTTCTGCTTCTACTCCTAGTACTTCTTCTGTTTTAGTTATGTAATGCTAGCTTGTTTTTATTTTATTTCTCTCTCACATGCAGGCATGAATGCTTTCATGCCAAGTATTTCTTTCTCTTTGATCTATCATTGAATAAAGCTAATATGATTGCATCTCTGCGTGATGCTTTTACTTGGAAGCACCTTTAACGATCCATCGTGAGATCACCTCACACAACATTTGGATGAAGACAAAAAAGGTACAATTCACCAACTGAAATACCATATTCTCCAGCCCATAACCTAACATAGATTATAAAATACAGGTAGTCCTAAATTTACAACCACTTGCTTAGTGACCATTCAAAGTTACAACGACACTGAAAAAAGTAACTTATGACCATTTTTCACACTTACAACCATTGCAGCACCCCCATGGTTATATGATTTACATTCAGATGCTTGACAACTGACTCACATTTATGATGGTTGTAGTGTCCTGGGGTCATGTGATCCCCTTTTGCAATTTTCTGACAAGAAAAGTCAATGGGGAAACCAGATTCACTTAACAACCAGGTTACTAACTTTAACAACTGCAGTGTTTCACTTAACAACCATGACAAGAAAGGTTGTAAAAGTGGTCAAAACTCACTTAACAAATATCTCACTTAACATCAGAAATTTTGGGCTCAATTTTGGTCATAAGCTGAGGACTACTTATATAACCTAAATTAATATAGGCAAATATAGATCTGGCTCTGCCAGCTGGCCTAGGCCTCAATGGGGGTGCCCATTCTGGAGGGGGCTGTTAGAATAGGAAAGACCCCAACTCTCCCTTTGTATTTTGTATTCTCCTCCTCCCCAACTTTTAACAGTATTTATTAGTGGCCTTTTTTTTGCTTTATTAGTTTAATGTGTAGCAATTTTAATAAGCCACCCAGAGTCATCTCTGGAGAAGATGGGTGGCACATAAATTCAATAAATAAATAAATAAGTAAATAAATCAATTTGTAAAAAAAAGCAAAAATAATTATAGCTGCCACAAAATTAACATACCTATGGCAAACATTTTGGGGCTAATGTTAACTTTAATTCATTTAATTTACAGTGTTCCTACAGGAGTTGGGCACAAAAGACCCTTCAAAATGTGTGGAGAAATTTGTTTTTGAGTGGATAAGATTTTCTGTCCAATTTCTTTTAGCAGAAGCAGAATTTCTCTAACAATATCTTAAGCAATGAAGTTTCCATTAGGGGCAACAATAGCATTGCTACTAAGAAAGCACAATGCATAAAAGCCAGAAAGGTTGCAGTCTGCTGGAGAGAGTACATTGAAATACAAGATTTTCGCACACGCTCCACTCTTGCTATGTTCCACTCTTTGAAACATTTTCTAATGCAAATTGCCCTTTCCTCAAATTGAATGACAACTGCTAAGGAAAAAAAAAGCAGAAATGTGCTTGGTATTCTCTCATAGTTCATGGGAAAACAGTAATGGATTATATACCCAATGGAAAAGGACATCCATTTTCTATCTTATTCATGTACTTGTAGCCTGAGTACTTTTGGGACTAAAGCATCTATCCGTAGCTAATTGCTGCTATTGCTACCTTGAGAAAAAGGTAAGGAATGATATAAATAAGACTTGTGAAGAAAATGTGGAATATCATCTCCTGAATCACGTCGCAGGATGCTGAGAAAGATAGGTTCTATTCCTCCTTTTCCAGGCAAATCAACTACCCACGTGTTTGTATTACTGTATGTGCAGAAAATCAATCCTTCAAATTTCCCAGGAGAACAGAAAAACCTCTGGAAAACAGTTTCCAATCATTACCTACCGTACCTAGTATTGTATTGGGTAAGATGCCCCCATATTTGGCAAAATTAAAGCAAGAAGATTTGATTTTTAACTTCTTCAATTGCTCTGATATGACATTAAGGACACTGTACTCATTATACAATGGTGATGATAAAAGGTGCTGAAGACTGACATGTCCTGTAGAGATGTGGTATTATGCTCATGAGACATGGTTAACGTAACACATTTATATATCCAGAAATCTCCACTACAATAACCCAGGAACCAGGTTAGTGGTGATATTTTGCCTCGCCAAACACCAAACCACACAAATGTCAAAGCAAGATAGTATCTCTTTTTTGAAAACCTCACAGAGAAGCTATCTGTGTAGACTTATTCCTATGCACTTGTTTTCACAGTTTTGGCTTTATGATTTAATTAATAAATTCAAGATCCTCTTAATGGTTTTAAAGTTAGTTGGGGATCTTTTGGGAAGAAAATAATACAGGAAAACTACAGGCATGTGAACAACATTTTAGTATAGAGAAAGGGAGAGAAATGGAAGTATGGTACATCTTAGGTCCCTAGAGAATAACAAGACTCATTAGATCATAATTTTAGTTGTTTTCCTCAAACCTTTATTTTTTATTACTTACATATTACTTCAGACATGGGCAGAAATTTGATTTATAAACTGAAATAATAAATGACAAAATGGTGTTCTGCAGTATGATTTGAGACAAATTTGGCCAGAATGCTGTTATTTTTCTCCCACTGCTATTCCAGATATAAAGTTAACCAGTTAAGATATATTTTAATGCTGCTTATTAATGTTGAGAAGAATCATAACTGTAACAAATAAAAATAGGGCTAAGTAATGGATTGAGGGTTATATATTTGTAGATAAGCCCTAGTCTTTCAAGTAGTACAACCATTACCTCTAATAGTAGGAATTGAGGAAAAGAATACTTAAAAATAACTTCAAACCTGTGAATCTTGTTTCCAAATACTTTAACTCTCTGAATAAAGTCTATGATGTTTTAATTACATGTGCCATCTTGTGAAATTTATAGATTTTAATCAAAACCCTGTGAGTGTAAAATTTGTCATATAATTATGAATAAACTAGCCTTAATCTCCATCAAATACACATAACAATTATTTACTGAGAACTTGATTAAAATGGGATTAAATTTTAAAAAGATTCTGCATAAACTAAATTAATTGATTTCAAACATTTTTAAAAATAATTACACCCACACCTTTGAATGAAGCTTTCACAAAGAGCTAACATCTGGAGAACCTTTTTTTTAATTAGGAAACTTCTTTGGTAAAGATAGTTTAGAAAAACCATTCCCTTTAAACACATGTGTGTGCATATCTATGCATGTATATATATAAAAATCAGTAAGTAATGAAACAACTTAGTGATGTCTTATAAGATAAGAAAAATAAACATTACATATTTGACTGTGAAGAACTTTCTTCCTGGTCATACAGGAATTTCACTGATTGATATTTTATTTTTAAGCAGAAAATAAATAGACACTCTGTAGAATTGATTGGGGATTCTATTGAGTCTGATTTATTTCCTATGGTTATAATCCAGACATATCAGTGGCTCACATGGTTAGGATGCTGGGATGGAGGTTAGCAAGCCTGTGTTTGAGACCCGAGTACTGCTGCATGGTGGGGTGAGCTCCTGTTGTTCGGTCCAGCTCCTGAGGACATGAGAGGAGCCCCCATGGTGTCCCTTAGGCAATGGTGATGTCACTGGCTAAGCCCTTCAATCTGGAAATGCCTTACAACAGTGCCTTCAATACAAACAGGGTGATCATAATTCCGAACATACTATGATAGATGTCAATAAATATTTTAAAAATTAATCAGCTCCCATATTAATTTAGTCCTAGCATTTATATCTAAAATGTTTCATCTAGTTGGTCATTTTTACTCAGACTTCCTTAGAGTTTTTCTTCCTGTAAGACTGTAGTGGTTGTCCATAAAAACATAATGTACCACAAATAGAGAAATCAGTATGCTTTAAGGCAAGAAGAAAAACCTAGTAAACAATTCTTTGCATCCCAAAAATGCTTTCTCTTAAAAGTGTAATAACATCAGTGTTTTCACAACAGATAATTGCAAATAGCCATAGAATTATGGAGAATTTGTGGTCTAGGATATCCTACTGTACAATCATTTAAAAAGTTTTTAACTTGGAGGAAGATTTGTAAGCATGTTATCACAGCAGTTGCCTGGAGCAAGGAACAGAGAGAACTTTCAAGTGTTGGGTTGCAAAAACTCTTAATTCAGCACTGATGGGTTGTCACAGAAAGTGAAGATTAATAGAGAAGTAAAAATTTTGCTATAAGAAGTTGGAAGATTTCTGTCACTTCATTTCTGAAGCAATATCATTAACTTTAGAAAGAACTGCTTCAATAAGACTAAAAAAATGATATTTTGCATAGGAAAAAATGAACCTTTTTTTTAAAAAAAAACCCCTATTTGTTTATTTACAAATAAACACAGTTTCCTGTGTTACTCTATTATCCTTTAGTCCTATCCTATCCTATCCTATCCTATCCTATCCTATCCTATCCTATCCTATCCTATCCTATCCTATCCTATCCTATCCTATCTTACGCTATGCTATGCTATGCTATCCTATCCTATCCGAATAATTTCAGCAAGGTATTATAAAATGGGCCTGTACTTTTAAAATATACAATAATTTATTCCTTTCACATTAACTGCTACACTAAAGTAGCTCAAATAAATTTGTGAGTATAACTGAAAATAAGCTTCCAGGATAATAAGTACAAAAATTGCAAAATAGCAACTGGAGTTTCATTGCAATTTCTTAATTTTTACCATACCAGAATTGTTCCTTTTCATGGCTGGTATTTGGTTGGTGATTTTGACAGAAATTCTTCATATAACCTTTCATAAAAGTCTTCAGAAGAATTTTTCTTTCTCTTTTTAAATAAGTTACTGTATTAGTATATGTTTATAAATCTTAACTGGAAGTGTGCATGCTACTTCATTCTGTTTATGACAAATAAAAAAAATAACATTCTCAGTGGTTTCTGTATGTCATATCTCTGTCATTTGCTGAGAGGCATTGCACCTATTTTTAGGATATATCCACAATATTAAAAAAAATCAAGGAACTGAATGGATTCCTACTATACAAATGAATTTTATCTCACAGTATTTGTGAATAAAATCAATCTTGCCCTCCAGATGTTTCAGACAATTTCTACCATCAACAATAATGATATCCATAAAAAGCCATCATCTCTGTGTCAACTTTTAGCAACCACATAGACTTTCTTCAGGATGCTTTCATTACTTGATATTATCTATCCATTCTATTTCCTTGGTTAAATATAGGAGTCATTTATAATTTTATTTCCTTGCACAGTATGAAATGATACTTTACCATTATCATTAAAGTGATTGTCTGCCTCCAGCATTTTTCTAATTTGCTGCTGTCTGATATAGGTACTAGTTGCTTTTTCTGGAGATTTCAAATGACTTTCATGCCTGGGAGTATATAGTTTTGGCTTACTTACACTCTTGATGTTCTTTGCTTATTCCTCCCAGGAATACTCACTATCTCTCCCCCCCTTCCATCATAATAAATCTTGCATACTCATAATAAACTTTTCTCCACAATTAAATTCATTTTGGTGGTAATAGATCCTAAATAAAAAGTTTATTAAAAGAAAAAGTTCCCTTTCATTTAAGCACAAGCCTTGGCAACTTCATATTTTATTGGCTATTTTTTAAACTTTCCTGTCTACTATACAGCTGTGGAATTTCCCATGCAAGAGTAATAAAATCTGTTCTTGCTTTTTTTGGTGTGGGTGTGTGATCAACTAGGGTTGCCTATGTTTTGCCACCTTGTCAGGCAGACCCTCAATAGAAAATATAATATATTAGTACAATCTGCATACTGAAATACACTTATATTGTCTTCAACCAACACACCTTTTACATCACAAAAAGCATTCTTTACATGTTTATCCACAAATACAGGATGCGGGCAATGAGACAATGACCGTTTCTTGCTCCCTGTTGAACTACTTGCCAAGATTTTTACCTAATTTTGCAAAATTTATTAGAAGTTCTGTTTACTTCTATCCTCTCCTGTTTTTACTGCACTTAACTGTAGCAACTCTAGGTTTTGCAAAGAGTTTTATAATTCAGGTTATTTAGCTTTCTGTAAAACAACATACCAAAATATCATTTACCTTTGTATACTTCTCAATGAATCTCAAAAACAAAACAATCCACCTCCCCTTTATCCCACAATAGTTTGCAGAAAGTTCAACTATATTACAACTGATTAGGAAAAAAAGGCACTTAAGTTTTCCAGTGCTGTTGACACCGTGACATTCCAGTCATCTGGTTCTATTTTCACACTAATGCTGAACCCTCATATGAATAGGTCCCTAGGGTCAACAGGCCAAAGAATGCAAGAAACACTCAAGTAAACAACGTGACAATTAGCTTTAAATGTTGGGAAAGGTTCTTGGTTGAATGTTAAACTATTAATAAAAATGAGTTCTTCAAATATTATTCAATATATCTGAAGCTAAATCCTTGGGAACTGATTTTGCATGATGGATAAAAACACATGTGGAAGAAAACACACACACACACACACATATAGATTGAAAACAATGTAATACATAAAAATATGTGACTGGTGAATGTGTTAAAACAAATAGCTATAGCATTTGAAGTCAGAGGTATACTTTATATTAAAACTATTTTCAACTTATTACTGGCTAAATTTCTTCCAGCATATATGATCTTCAGGACAATGTATATCAATACTGAGACAGAACTCTGTTTTATTAATGAACATGTTATTTTTTAAAAAAAATGAAGAGTAAACTCTTATATCATAGCCAGTAACATGAATTCCACTATTCTGTTCCATTTAGCACTTTCTGCTTTGTGAATTGATGTTGATAAAATACAAGTATTACCTTTGTCCAGAATTCTCTTGTATTTGCCCATAGCTGACAGTTAACAATACCTTGGAAAGTTTCCTGCTTAGTCATCTGTGCCTTTGCTTGAATAATCTACAATGTATGCTGGTACTTTTGCAAGTGTAAGTCACACAGAGGGTATATCTGAAGGAGCATTGAGACTTGAAATTCTAAACCACACAAATGCCTTGTGAGAATTCTAGCCTCCAAATCTGAGCTTTGCCAGAAATGAATCAAGCCCTATATTTAAAATAAGTCTTTCAGGTCACATTATTTTGCTCACAAGAGTACTACTTTATCCATCTCATTTGCCTCAATGGAAATGTAACAACAACTCTTGACAATAATAGGAGAGGGGGTCTTTCTGTCATAAAATGACTCATGATGAACCCTCTGTTCATTCAAGGCTGGGAATTGGAAGACTTTTGCTCACCTCCCTCATTATCCTTGTTATCAGCACAGGAGGTTTCCATAGCAACATTGCATCCAGGCCCTCTCCAGCCGGTCTGGCAGACACACTGCCAGCTGTTCTGACCGAGTGTGCATCTCCCATTGCCATTGCACAAATCAGGGCAGCCATCTGGTTGAAGAAAGGAAGAAGATAAGTTCAAGTAATACTGATTTGCACGAAGATTCTATGCTGTAGGCACATTAGACAACATTACTGTACACCCAAAAAGAAAGCTAAGGACTATATCAGGTGGCGGTGTTGCTCTAAAGGACTTCATTTATTTGAAGTTGTCTAAGTAGAAGGCAGAAGAGAGTGTGTGAAAATGGTTTGTAGTCTTTCTTGCCAACTGTGAGCCATGGGGTCAGCAATTCAGAGATATTTCTTTACTTAAACAAAGAAACAAAATAACCGTAAACAAAATAATAGTGGGAATGGGTATGACTTCTGCTAGCTAGATTGTTGCTCACTGCTCTCTGGTGGCTGATGGGAAAACCTGGCCTTCAAAGGTCAGTGTGGGACTGATCTAACTGATTTCCAGAGACCAGAGAGGCCAGTCTGCCCAGCCTTCAGAGAGATAAGATCACCCTGATCTACTGAACCCCCAGGGGGTGATGTGGCAGCATTGAAGTGGCCACAAATTTGTGAAATCCCACAGGAGTCATGGGTTTCAGATTTGGGACACATTCTGTAAATTAGCTTATTCTGTAATTGAGCTGTGGTGACATAATGGTTAGAGTGCAGTACAGCTCATTCCAGGAGTTCAATTCTGAACTGCTCATGGTTGACTCAGCCTTCCATCCTTCTGAGGTTGGGAAAATATGGACCCAGATTGTTGGGGGCAATACTCTGTAATCTGCTTAGAGAGGGCTGTAAAGCACTATGAAGTGGTATATCAATCTAAGTTGTATTGCTATTGCTAAGTGCTATTTGAGGTACCTTGTTTAAAAAAAAATGTTGCCCTATGGTGCCTCATTTCATCCAATTAAAGGCTAGAGACAAAGAGGCATGAGAGTTTTAGTAGTATATAGATTTTTAAAGGCTTTCAATATGAGATTATGGTTTCTTCTAATAGTTATATTTTGTTTCCATTACCTTTAAATAACTATTTAACATAACATCTTGCTATTTTTTTATAAATATGATGGAACTTCCTCATGGATGAAGCCACTTTATGGTTTTGAGCAACTACTGTATGTCACTGCATACATTAATAGTGAATAGGGGTAATTTAAATAAAAAAAGTACTACAATGCACGATCATTCTTGTTATTTTAGATAACTATATACATTTTAAAAATAAACTGCTTGCAATATAAACAGACCTAAATTTATATTTTCTAAAGGATATGGTAGAAAACATGAAACAAGCCCTGTCTTTCACTTTCTCAAATGCCGATTTCCTTATTGAGGTAATGATTAGTGATCATTAAATTAGACTGGATTTAAATTTACAGATACTTAATTTTCAGAGTATATGTTATAAAGCACTACCAACAGCAAAAGGTAGCTTTTTGTGATGATTCAGAAGTAATCATGTTCATATCAAAATAAGGAAGGATAAAACAATCCATTGGCTCAAGTGTCATTCATAGATTAAAAGTAAAATCTCCCACCTAATCTTTATGCTCATTGCATTATTTTCTGGGTAGTAATCTACATGATCAAGAATTGTTCCTGTTGTAGTAGCTATCTGGATTTCTGCAGCCCGCATACGGTTAACATTTCACCACAATGCCTACATGTAGTTCTCAACTTACAACAATTCATTTAATGACCATTTGAAGTTACCATGGTACCGAAAGAAGTGAGTTATAACCATTTTTCACACTTACAGCCATTGCAGCATGCCCAACCTCACGTGATCAAAATTTAGACACTTGGCAACCGACCTATATTTTTGACTGTTGCAGTTTCCTGAGGTCAGGTGATCACCTTTTGTGACTTCATGACAGGCAAACTCAATTGGGAAGCCAGATTCACTTAACCCTGTTACTGAATAACTTCAGCGAATCACTTAACCATGTGGCAAGAAAGGTCATAAAATGGGGCAAAATTCACTTAACAAATGTCTCACTTAGCAACAGAAATTTTGGCCTGAACTGTGGTGGTACATTGAGGACCACCTATATTTTTGCTCTCACTAATCTGTAAAGGAAGTAGTGCTGGCTTAACATAGTCACTGAAATTTAAAAATAAATAAATAAATAAAATGATTAATGCCATTCTGACTATACATTTAATCTGAATATTCATGGGTAAAGCAGCAATGGCAATCAGAATCCTGAAGGTACGTAAATGGTCTCAAGAGATAAAAGAAGTAATCATCTTATTCATTAAAAGAAACAGGGAAAGAGAGAAATAAGAAATGGGAGCAGTCACACAATTAAAGTGTTCAAGTCTATCATAGTCCGACAGAGTTTCTCTTTTTAAACCACCCCTCCCATTGCCTTCCGCTTTCCAACGTGTATTACTTCCCAATCTATTCTTTCATGAGATGGCACTTCTTTCTGGGCAGAATGCCTCCTTTCAGAGCTATTGCTAAACTATTTGCTTTGCCTCCTGATCATCAGCTCCAAGGACACTCAACAAGTGCAGAATGTGGAACAAGTGCTATAATAATTAAGAGATGGGAACCTTCCACCCACTCTGCATGAACCTGGAAATTAAAAAAACAATAACAACACAGGAAAGTTTCAGAGTGAAGCTGCTATGATTTAGTGCTGATGACTGAGAAAATGTGTCTGTGTCTTTCACCCCTCTGTACAGAGATAGTTAAAACCCTGACAAAAATTAAAGGACTCTCCCCCACCCCCATATCCAGGATATCCTTATCCATATTCTCAAGAATAAAACTTAAAACCTGATGTCCGTTGGGGAAAAAACAGTCGAATATAGAGAATCATCCTAAACAGATAGCCAGTTGCTAATAAGAGATGATCCAATTGTTATCTAAGACCACCTCTTATTAGCACACTTACTTCAAAGTGTGCATCATCAAGTGGACATATAGACTAACAACTAGGTTTCCCAAACCTGTGCAGGTGAAATGGTTTCACAATGATTTTGCTATAGCACTATTCCACACAAGGACTCCTGGCCAGGCCTTTTATCCAGGAAATCAGGTTGAGGACAAGGATTGGGATTGAGTTCTCCCCCTTTTTTGTGAAAATTAAAAAAAAAACAAATTTAGGTCTTATAATTCCTATTTCTATGATTGTTTATATGTTGAAAATAATATTTTGGTGTAATTGATTGATGGGGACATTTTCTACTTGTTATCGTTGTGCATATTTTGTTTCTAATGAAGCTCTTCACAAACAATACAATTTGTGCAGCTATGAGATCTGTGACTCTTTGATCATTCCATGAAAGGCATAATAAAAGGATGGAATACCATCTCAGGGTCCCTGCTTGGCTGCCAGCATATTACTCTCCCATATGTGCCATTTGCTAATGTTTTGTGCTACATCTTAACAAGGCAATGAACCTCAAACCCATTTATTAGTTAGGGACATTGACATTAAAAAGAAACCCATTCCCTTATGATGAGAATGTTGATTCTATTCAGCAAAGGTCACTTTGTGAATGTGTATGTAAATGTCCATCAAAAGTCATAAACTGTTATGGATCTCTTAGACAGCAGAAATGCTTCTCGATTTTAAACTTATTCAGCAAGATCACATTAAATCTGCTAATGGTTGGCAATCTGACTGGCTGAAAATTTTACTATCCCTGCATTAGCAGTAATACCAGTCTGAAATCAGACTTCTGTAAGGGAACTTTATTTGCCTCTCAATGCAAAGTGAGGCTAATAACTGAGAGAGGAATTGAAAGAGAGGCTATGGGTGTTTTTATAGATCACCTTAGAGATCAAACAAGACACTTTTTAAAAATGCTTTGTTGGAAGCATTGCCCTCAATATTTGTGAACCTTCCTGTGAAATGGCCTCAGGCCTTTGGAACATTTTGCCACTCTCAGGTGAGATTGGCTACTACCCTCCTGGCATTCTATAAGAGCCTGAAATACTGGTACTGTCAGTTGGCCTGGGGTCCCAATGAAGGAAATATCATACTGAACGTGGATGATTGACCAGTGGCGTAGCGTGGGTTGTCAGCACCCGGGGCAATTTGCGCCCCCTAACCCGGTGACATCATGGCACCGCCGAAAAGACGCGCCCCGCAGCGGCGTAGACTTTCCAAGAAGAGTCGCACACATGCGGGATGCTTCCGGGTCCCTCTCGAGGGCGGCTGGGCGGGGCTCCGACCTGCAAGAGCCGCTGCATTCAAGCTCGCACGTGAGCCCCGCTAAATAAAGCCACGCATGCGCACGAAGCTAGGCCAGCCGGCCGGTGGGTCCGTCTTCGCTCGGCCAAGCCTGCTGGGGCGCCTGCGGGGCGCTTGCGGTTGGCCTGAGCCTGGGCGGAGAGTTGGGCGCTTCTATTTATTTTATTCAGTTTATGTGGCCGCCCATCTCACCTGCCGGACTCGTTTCGCTTTGCAAGAAAGAGCAGCTCGAGAGCGGAGCCAAGCCGACTCTGTGCAGCCCTTGGGGCTCCCTGAGCAGCTCAGTGCGAGCGCGCCCCCCCAGATGTTGCGCCCGGTGCAGCCGGCCCCCCCTGCACCCCCCACGCTACGCCACTGTGATTGACTAATAGCAGTTCCTCCCCCCCGAATATTCTTTTCTTTTCCTCCCCATTTAGTTATATCTTGTATTTTATTGTAATTATAATGTGATTTTATACATAGATTGATCTCTCTCTCTCTCTCTCTCTCTCTCTCTCTCTCTCTCTCTCATTTCATTTTAATATTGTAGGCTGCCCAGAGTCACCTTGCAGCGAGAAGTGCGGCAAAGAAATTAAATAAATAAATAATAACAAAAAGAATCAAGTGCCATTGATAGTATTTTGCTTCTGAAAGATAACAATAAATAACAGTTACAGAGATAGCCTGTAAGTTTTAAATTGTAAATCAACCATTCAACAATTCTGGAGGAGTTCAGGAACTTGAAGATGCTCTGGTCTGCTATTGCCCATCTTTTCACTGGGAACATAATCCCATATCTTCCCCATAGCCCATGACCTAATATACTTTCTATGAATTATTTTTGAAGAAAATCATAAGATAATCACATGTCCACACTATAGTTAGGGTCTTGTATGTATTTGCTCATTTAGCCTTGTGGTACTTATCTGATTTTTCACAACTACTTTCACTTGTTTTCTCTGTATAAAATAGGGAAATTTAATATTATCTACAGATATATTTATTGGCTTGACTGGATGTAGATGCCAGTTTAAGGCAGATAAGTAGCAGAAAGTTGATTAGTGATGATCATAGCAGCAGGTACTGGTGGAGAGAAATATTTCAACCCTAGATAAAACATTTTTGGAGCAAGGCAATTTTTTTTTGAAGAGCTAAGGTTGGTATTGTATCAGTACTGTCCCTCTGACATTGATGTAATAAAATGAATCTGTCATTGATGCAATAAAAGAGAGGATAATGTCAGGATGAAGAATCAGGCCCACACATTACGTTCCAGTTAAGCTGATTTATTGCTTATGCCTAGTTGAAGCTAGTCAACTAACAGCACCAAATTGGTGCTAGATAAAAGTTAATGACATTTAAAAGGGGGGGGGAGTGAGGGGCTGGACATGGACTACTCGTTTGAATGTAATGACTCCAGGCTGTTTCCTCTCTTGACTCTGTCCCCAATTCCAGAAGCATGTGTTTGTGTCAAACTCTTTTTCTTATTCTGCTGTTTTCCATGTTGGGAAAGGATTTAAGACTTAAGGGGATGACTTATAGTATAGAGAAGGCCAGAGAGGGCCAGAAGAGCCAAACTGCAGGAGGCCCCAAAACATTAAGATGGTGGTGATAGTTGTGTGATAGAAGCCTTGTCCCTTTTGTATGTGATAACACTGCATATACAAAAGGGTATCACTTTGGTCATGACTATTATCTTTATTTTATTTTCACTCCCCTCCCCCCATCAAGTGGATATTCCTTATAGGCATGCTCAGTGTAGCATTAATAATATTTTTTGCCTGCTTCTGCTGTATCTCCCTAGTAAGTAATCAGTTGATATGACAAAATTATGCTATTCCAGTTGCGACCCTATCTGGACCAAGATGCCCTACGCACAGTCACTCATGCGCTCGTGACCTCCCGTTTAGACTACTGCAACACTCTCTACATGGGGCTGCCCTTGAGGACCACTCGGAGGCTTCAGCTGGTGCAGAATGCGGCCACGCGAGTTGTGATGGGGGTTTCCCGATACTCTCATGTAACACCTCTACTCCGCGAGCTGCATTGGCTCCCGGTTGCCCTCCGGGTGAGATTCAAGGTGCTGGTGATGACCTATAAAGCCCTAAATGGCTTGGGTCCGGGATATCTGAGGGAACACCTGCTGCCGGCATCAAGCTCCCTTCGTCCAGTGCGCTCCCACAGGGAGGGTCTTCTCAGGGCTCCACCGGTAAGAGATTGCCGGCGGACGACACCCAGGGATAGGGCCTTCTCAGTGGGTGCGCCTGCCCTTTGGAACCAGCTGCCAGTGGAGCTGAGGACTGCCCCCGACCTCCGTTCATTCCGCCGGGACCTGAAGACCTGGCTCTTCGAGCTCTCTGGCCCAGGCTGAGAATTTTAATTTTAGTTTTAATCTTAATTTTAACTGGGGTTTTATTTATGCAGGGGCGAATATAATTTTTTAAATCTGTTTTTAACTTTTGTATCTTTGTTTTTTAATCACCCTGTAAACCGCCCTGAGTCCTTCGGGAAAGGGCGGTATATAAATGTAATAAAATAAAAATAAAAAAAATATTCCAAAGCAGTTTGGCATACTGAAAAAGCAGCAGTAGCAATATAGAAATCAGTCAGAAACTGAGGAAGCAAACTGCTTTGTTTAATCTTTTCCAAGTAATGTTTGACAACAGCAAGCTAACTGAGTTAACAGAAACATATAATTAATATTTCATCCAACTGCAGTCAGTATTCTTTGCAGTGTTCATATATATTTCCTCTCATATCTTCCATCTCTCTTTTTAGATTAGCTGTCACATCCTCCATTTTTTCATTGTTTATTGTAATTGTTCTCACATTGGAATATGTCAATTTAAAATATATCGTTTGGTCTCATCTAATGGATCTTCTTATAACTTGCAGTTGCAGGGTGAGAAAAAGAATTGGAAGTGTGATACTGCAGACACGTTACAGAAATCCAGAATGTTCAAAGTCAACTACTTAAACCAAACTTTCTTTTGCTCGACTTTTCTATGAATCTGTTGTGATTCAGGGTCAGCCTGTGGGTTCGGCAGTTGGGTCGGACGACTCAGAGGAGGAGGAGGGGGTGTTGAAGACCTTGCTGAGGGGATTGGACAGCTTGATGAGAGCCCCCAGTCAGGCCCCTCTCATCTGGTCACGATGCAGACCCAGCTGTGTGAGCCTGACAGCGTGGATGAAGATGACCCACAGCTGGCCCTGTTCAAGGACGCCCGACGCAGGAGGCAGTCAGTCAGGAGTAAACAGAGGAAGGCAATGGGGCACCTCGGAAGGAGGCAGAGAGAGGCCACGCCCTGAACTGTTTAAAAGGGGAATGCGTGGGAGGGCTGGTTTGCTGAAGGCAACCGCTTGGATAGTTCCTGTTTCTTAGCTCGTGTTTTATGGTTGGTGTCTTGTCTTGCTCTGTTTTATGTGAATAAATTTGGCAGGCTTTATTCCAGCCTCTTGCCGTTTGTAAAGGGGTTGTCCCTGCTTTTGCTGCAGGGCCGGTAGCAGGCTGGTACAGAACAGAATCACCGGAATTTACAGAAGCAGCTAGTTAAAACCTGCAACTTACTCCTAGGTAACAAAAGGTGTTACTAATCCAAATCCAAATCTAACCACTGCCTGAACTGAACAGAATCTGTTTTGTAAGTGTTTTCCATTCCGGATCTTATCTTCACTAACATTTTTCTTTTTAAAGAGAAACACTTGTCTTATCACAATACTGCTGATACTGTTGACGTCAGATCCATTCTCCCTCTCCTCCTTTTTCACATGGGAACCATTGGGCAAAGTGGTTCAATAATGATTATAAAATTTATAGTACAGGAAACTAGCTGTCACTGTAATATTTAGTGCAGATAAATGATAATCCAATTTTTGGTTCTTTTAAAGATTTCTTAAACCTTTCTGCTGAAGACAAAAGAAAAGCTGAGAAGTGGGAGAGACTGAGAGAGTTGGAAACATCAAGCATTGGAAGTTGCCTTTACAAAACTACCTCCCTCCCTTTCCCTCTCTCTCTATGTATTTGTATATGTTTTTGTTTGTGTCTGGGGGTGTGTTTTGTGTGTTGGTTTGTGTGTGTGTGTGTGTGTGTGTGCTAAATGACAAAAAAATGGTCTAGGAGAAACCAAGCATCCCTTGGCTATCCTTTCTTAGATTAATTCGTAGCCTGTAGGCTTAGGAATTAAGAAAAATACCACAAATTTCATAGCGGAGAGCAAGGGGTCATTGCTCCCATCCCATCCCTTTAATTCTAACATCCCAACTCTGGCTATTTTCTGCTTCGAATATATGTATTTAAAATGCTTTGTATTGTTTCCTCTGTGGGGGATATACATTCCTTAAATACTCTCTCTTCACCTTTCAGTTCTTCCAGCACAATTTGTGTTCCTTTTTATTCTCTTGTTTGCTTTCTGTTTCCTGAAATAATTCTTTTTTTTTAAACTTTTACAGGATTCTGGGCTATCTAGAATATCAAGCCAGCCACTTTCTGTACTTGGTTAATCCTTTTTATACATTTCCTCAGTTTTGTAGTTTTTAATATGTTTGAAGGATTATCAAGAGATTTGTCTCTTCTGCTTTTCCTGTATGCCTCTCTTCTACCAGTCTCCTAATGTTTGAAAAATTTCCTTCCTATAGTTAAATGTGCCTGTATTCCCACTTGCAAGTCTATTAAACTTACCAACATTATGGTTACTATTTCCTAACAGTTCTACTTACATTTTGTACCAAACTTCAAGTTTTTCTTGTCTATTGTATTTCCTGCCACATCAATTATTTATACTTTCTTCTTTTCTACCACAGTTACTGTAAATCTGGTATGTTTTGCAGTTATGCAGTCCATCAATGTTGCTGTATGGATGAAGGGCATGATTGATTGTCATTATCTGGGGTTCTAGTTCTGTTTGAACCAGTCCACTATTCCAGGTATGGATCTAATGACTGGAATTGTCTAGGTGTTAATTACCTTGATTAGTTTTCCTCCATTTAATTTGGACTTTAAGATCTTCAGTGTCATAATACATCAATTACTAACCTTCTTCTTAAGATCAGTGTGCTTGAAGGATGTCCAAGTATCTGCAATGATCTTCTTCATTCAGATTCTTGATATTCTATCCACAGAGCATCTTGATTCATTCAGGCTGTACTACTTTTCCCTGTGTAATGGTGAGCATGACACATTTGTCCAGTTCAAACTCCACTGCTTTATATACAAACAATAATGAGCAGTGATTCTTTTTCAGATGGTGTTTTTCCATACAGCTTCAAACCATTCATGTAAAGGTGGTAGGTAAGATAGTGGCAAATGTTTTTAATGTTTGATAGCCATGGCATGATTTGTTGACAGAGATATCAGTACAATGACAAACAGTAGTGGTGATACTGAATCTCCGTGAACAATTCCTGCCCCAGCTATCACAACAATCTGAAAACTATGTCTTCAAAACTTTTGATGTTTCTACTAACTCTTGTTATCTTTAGGCACTTGATTATCTATTTCTTCTTTGTCAGTTAAAACTGACAAAGAACTTGACTGGTTCATTGCAGTCTCTCCATTGATGGATTGGTAAAATGTTTCTGATTCAATTGAAACTGAAGATTCTGCCTATAGTTGAAATTTGAGCTTTGTATCTGCTGATCTTGGCTTGGTTATTTGCTACTATATTGATTTTCTTGACTTGCTGTTTGCTACTATATTATTTTTAGTGCTTCATTGATCTTCTTTGTTTCTAAGTGATGTTTCTTGATCAGGTATTGTTTGGTCTTCTTGTTCTTCAGCCTTTCTTCTTCATATTCTTTTAAGCTGTTCTAGTTTATTTGCATCTGACTTAAGTGTGTTGATATTGTTTTGCAACCTAATCACTCATATTGGTGGTGCATTGTTTCACTTTTTTTCTGGTTTATTGATTTTGCTTCCCAGGTATTAGTTATAACTGCAGGTATGCCATATATACATCAAATACTCAGAATTTATAGAAATCACTAAATAACATAGATAAATACTGAATTAATCTATAGTACTCAAGATTTATGAGCAATAAAGAAAATCAAAATTGGAAAGGCACTAGGAAGAAATGGTTTGATGGCCCAATGTTACAAAAAGTTAAAGAAGGAACAAGAATTATCATTATTGGACATGATTAATTAAATTCAAATAAGAAAAACAATATCAAAGACCTGAGAAGAATCACATCTAACTATCACAAAGAAACAGAAAGACCTGAAGAATGCTTAGTCATGTGCCAATTATTTTATTGAGGGTTGATTGCAAGATATTTACCCCTATATTAGCTGAGCTAACATATTGCATACCTGAAATATATATGCACAGATCAAACAGGTTAATAGATGATAGAAAGATAAAGATAGACAGACAGACAGACAGACAAAAAGACAGACAGACAGATAGATCATAGATAGATAGATCATAGACAGACAGACAACAGCATATTTACTATACACCTACTACTAGCATATATCAACATTAAGAAAAAGAAAGTAGCAGTAATATTTTTAGATATTGAAAAGATTTTGAAATGGATATTTCTCATGGAGATTCTAGATAAAATAATCTCTGAGAAAAATTTACAACTGCAAATAGCACAGATTACAGCAAATGGAACACTTTCTGCAACCTTTTCAATATGTAAGGCACAAGGATAGGGGCTTCACTCTCTCTTTAGTATGTGAACTTTGGAAGTCATAGAATCCAAAAAGAGAACAAATAATTGGGATAAATTTCAAGGAGTGCAATGCAAGATGACATGCTGTGCAGAAGACAGAGCACTAATAACAGTTACAGAACCAGAAGTCTCAGTGCGGTAGCTGATGCAAATAAAGACTTTCTGGATATAATATTAATGAAAAAACCCTCTAAGATAGTAACAAAGCATTTGTTCTCTGAAAAAGACAACATTGTAAAAAAAAAAAGCAAACTGGCTGTGAGATAACAAAAGATGTAGTGAAATAACTAGGGCTCTACTTGATTGGATATAAGAAAAAGATATTTTAAAATAATTACACCAAATTATGGAGAGACCTTAAATCAGGGTTGTCAAACTCAATTTCATTGAGGGCCGCATCAGCATTGCGGTTGCCCTCAAGGGGCCAGGTAGGTATGGCCAGGATGGGTGTGGCTTACTGGGTGGGTGTGGCTAGAGTGCGTATGGCCTACTGGGTGGGCATGGCCAGCTCTACATTGTTTGCATCAAGGGTGCCTATGGGGGCCTGGGCAGGAGTGGGAGAGATCTGAGGGTCTCTGGCAGAAGGAGGGTCTCTGGGCCAGGGCCAAGGCAGTGGGGGCCGTTCCCTCACTGTTTCCAGGATGGCTTCATAGGCCACATGAAACCACTTCACAGGCCGGATCCAGCCCCCAGGCCTTGTGTTTGACATGTCTGCCTTAAATGATCTTGAAAATGGAAAAGGTGGAAAAGTTTTAAATTTTCTTGGCTAGAGTTTCATCATCATAATAACACTGAATACACAACCCAAGATAAATTTTCTATTCCAAAAGACACCAACTCAAATTTCAGACAGAAATCTGAGGAATGGCAATGTACAATTTGTAGTCTGGAGTAGGAAAAAAGAAGAAAACGATTTAAAAAAGTGCAAAACTCAGAAAAAAGAGGTGAACTAGCATTTTCTAATCTAGTTAAAGAACAAATGTCTATTTTGGGTAACAAAATGGATAAAATTTCTGAATAGCAGAATATCAATTTATAGAAGGAACAGGTTTAGCTAATGGACCTCTTAGGTATTTATGGTGGAAAGTAACAAAAAATTTTAAAAAATCTGCAGAGACACTTATAAACAAAGTTTATTTAAAAATTACGAATGTATGCAAAAGCAAGGATAAATTTTGCAAACTTACAATTACCATCATAGTTCAATGTTATTATTTTAAGTAAATTTATAGTAAAAAGATTTAATTACATATACCAATATAATATATCTGGATTCAGGAAACATACTAAAGACACAATAAGTATTGTCTAATGAAGGAAGGAACATTGAAGGTAATGTAGGTTCAAAACTTAGAAAAATAGAAACCAATCTTAAGAAAAGGAGAGACTTTGAGAAAGGTAACAGAATTTGAAAGACTTGCACAAAATCAGGACATATTTACAAATAATCACTGTGATATGATATGGAAACAGAACAATTGAAAATTTATGTGACAAAATCGGTGCAAATCTTCAAAGAAGCAATCATAAAGTATCAAAGGGAAAAATTATGGGGGAAAAATCAATAGCATTTCCTCCAAGTTATAACTTAAGAGAAAATTGGTATAAAAATGTTTTACAGATGGTATATAACCCTGTTTACTGGAGAAAGCAATTGTTTTTGGAAGGGTTAGTGATAAAGGGAAACCAGGCTGCCAAAGAACATGGACACCATTGAAGATGACACCATGGAGACATTAGAACGACTCAAAGAAGCAGTGCAAGATCGAAAAATGTGGAGAAAACTAGACCACAAAACTGCCAAGAGTTAGACATGACTGAATGGATATCATCATCATTATCATTTATCATGATAAATGAAGTATATGACAGCAAATGTTGGAAACCTCACAAAAGAAGGATTTTATCATATGTAGTGTTATGTTAAAAAAAATCTCAAAAGTATTGGAAATATGTACATCAAATCTTCAAAAATCTTAAAAATAAAATTGAAACAAAACCATAGATATTTTTATCAGATATAATTTCAGAAAACACAAATGAAATATATCACAATTTGCTCGGATATATGCTGAAAGCTACAAGAACAAACTTGGTCTGACACTGGAAAAAAGAAACCTTGCTGACAGTATCAGACTGGGTGACTAAAATTGAAGAATGCTTGCAATGGCAAAATTGATATTAATAGACATTTAACCAGATTCAAGCGGGAACAGCTCCCCAAAATATAACACAATATGCAGCAAACCGTTTTTAGACATCTGGAATTGGATTTCTAGGATTTAAACAGAGACCAGCAAAAATCTTTAATGCTCTTAGTACAGAACCAGTATCTAAATTGTGCTCAGCAGTTGGGAACACAGATAGAAGGGAAAGGAGAAATGTGTTACTGGAAAGATTTTTTAATGTTTGTAATCTATATTTAGCATTTTTGTTTTGCCTTATCTTATTTTTTTATCTTTTGCTTTTAAACAATAAAAGTATTAAAATAAAAAGTGTATCTGTCAATTACAGTGAATACTATTTTGAGACCTATTTAAAAATACCATATGTTCTAAGTAAAAAAATGAGTCCTTCGGGAGAAGGGCGGTATACAAATATAATAAACTTTAAACTTTAACCTGAATAGAAACTGAATTTCATTGCTGATAAATCTTCATAAACTTCTTAAGACAAAATGTATATAGTTGGAAGGGACTTGTAGGTTTTCTAGTCCAACCCCTGTTAGGCAGGAAACCCTATACCCTTTCAGAGAAATAGGTGTCCAATCTCTTGTTAAAAACTTCCAGTGTTGGAGCATTCACAACTTCTGGAGGAAAGTTGTTCCACAGAAGAATTAAACAGTGGAATAACTTGCCTCCAGAAGTTGTGAATGCTCCAATACTGGACGTTTTTAAGAAGAGATAGAACAACCATTGTCTGAAATGGTATAGGGTTTCCTGCCTGAACAGGGGTTGGACTAGAAGACCTCCAAGATCCCTTTCAACTCTGTCATTCTATTCTACAAGGGCAATTTCATGGGGAAATTAAGTGCCGCCACGTGTTTGTTGGACCCGTGTCCCTCCTGGCTGGTCTATGCCTCTTGGGAGGTTACACAAGGCTGGATCCTAGCAGTTATCAATGCCTCACTAAGTGAAGGGTACTTCCCTGCCACCTGTCGCGCCCCGCGGGCTCGACGCCCAGCGGCGCCACGGGCGTGACACTCACCGGCGCCGGTTTCATCTGCTCCTGGGGCTCGGGCCGAGAGAATGCCCCAACGGCCGCCGGCTTCACCTGCTCCTCGGGCTCGGGCCCAATGGCTGCGGCAGCGACAATGGCCTCCACGCGTGAACGCCGAGCCGGCTAAAGCCCCGACAGTGAGCACGCGCGTCGTGCAGCCCAGCCCCGCCCAGCCGGCTACGGTGGCCTCGCAGGGTCCTGGGCTCAGCTTCGTCCTGCCGGCTACAGTAGCCTCGCAGGACCATGGGCCCGAACCAGATAGGGAAACGGCCCTTGCGGCACTGGCGGGCGGGGCCCACGGCAGCGGAGCCCGTTTACAAACTAAGAGGACTGGGGGCTTGCCAGCCTTGCGAAGGGGGGCCAAGCAGCAGGGTAAAGCTGTGTGTGCAACAGGAGGGAAGGTGCAGGGATCAGGGACGGGTGTGGGGGTGGTGACTAGCGGCGACGGGACGAGCGTTCGCGAGGAGACTCACCTGGGAGGTAGAGGGTGCCGGGTGGCGGGGCGTGTCGCAAAGGGAGGTGTTTGGGAGAAACGGGAGTTAAGTAGGGGATGGGCGGAAGTGGGTGCGGCTGGGTGGGGCGTGGGTGTGTACATGCAATGTGAATTTAACAGCGTTGGATGCGGGTAGCAGCCAACGCTGGCTTTGTTCCGTTTGAAGATCGTTTGCTTTTGCTTAATAAACCGTTTTGGAAAACTCAGCTCTCGTCTCGGTTGCTTGAATCTCCTGCTCTCCGGACGAGGTTTGAGAGAAAGCCAGCATTGCACCCTTTCATTTTGCCTTCCGAGCGACAAGTGGGTGAGTTGTCATGGCGGAGGGATTGCAGGGGCCCGCCCCGGCGGCTGCTTCTGAGAAGGAGGTCAGGCCTGAGATGGGGGCCGGGGCTGGTGTAGCCTCCTCCAGGACAGTGGACGTGGGAGAGGTCGTGCTCCCGGCGGTTCGGCCTAGGCAGCGGCCGTTGTTACTCGAGGATTGCACGGTGGAGCCAAGGGAGGCAGGGGGCCAGGGCCTCGGCAGAGGGAGGAGGCCGGGCCCTACCCTGGGCCACAGAGGATACGAGGAGGCCCACGAACCCCGGCTGAGGGGCCCTTCGTCAGTGTGGAGGGAGCGGTGCCTTGTGGAGAACGAGGGGGAGGAGTGGAGTTATTCCACCACCCCAGGCAACCAGACGATGGACATTTTGCGGACCAGGTTCGGGGAGGCTGGTGGCCAAGAGCCAGACCAATGGTCCCCTGCCGGGGCTCCGGCAGGACGGGCTGCGCCGACCCTTTCACCTCTGGATGCGCCATCCTACCAGAACCAACCTGGTCTCGGCATGCCTCGTGAGGGTTCTGCTCCTGTAGGCCTCGGGCGAGGTGCTGCAGGGATGTGGTCAGGGACGGACGATAGGCCTGGCCAATCGACAACACGGCTAGTTGGAGCTTCTCCTGTGCTGGGGCCGCAAGTGGCTTCATGGGGACCCGGAGTGGTATGGGGACCACCACCTTTGTCAGTTACCTATGATGGCCACCCCGACCGCCTGGCGATGTTCCTGGGCCAAGTGATAGGACATATGGACCAGTATGCCCAGGCTTACGTGTCCCAGCGGGCTATGGTGGTGGCAGTAACAGCTTGCCTGCAAGGAGAGGCAGCGGCTTGGGCGGCCGATTTATACAGTGACCACGCTCGGGAGCTCGGGGATGTTGGCCTGTTTTTGGAGTCATTGCGGACTCGTTTCGAGGACATTTCCCGGGTGCAGCGGGCCGAAGCCGACATCCTTTCCCTACGGCAGCGAGGCAGATCTGCGGTGGAGTACGTGAGGGAGTTCCGTAAGGTGGCCGGGAAGTTGCGTTCGTGGCCGGAGCGTCTTCTTGTCCACCATTTTAGGGCTGGCCTGGACGGGGCTCTCCGCCGGGCTTGTGTGGTCCGCGGCATTCCAGCGCGACTGCAGGAGTGGTACCGTGTGGCCGTGGAGCTGGACGTGGGTTTGCAGGACGTGCGAGGCAGGTTCGAACCTCCTTCTGGAAGCCGACGGCTGACTGAGAGGACGAAAGTGGAGGAGCCGTCTGTGGGGGCGTCTGCGCGGCCTTCCTCCCAGCCAGCACGGGCTGTCCTGAGGTGTTTCAGGTGCGACCAGCCAGGACACCGGGCAGTCGATTGCCCTCTGCCTCCTGCCCGGCCAGCCCCTTCTGTCTCCCCAGCACGGGGGACCGGAACCCGGAGATCCATCGAGCGGACACGGGCCGCTCACCAACTAGGCGGAGATGTCTCCAGACCAACTGCTCCTGTTCGGGTGGAGACGCCGGTAGAAACACAGCCCCCACCGTACGAGAGTCCAGAGGAACAGGGTCTAGACGAGGACCCAATGGTAAGTGCTCCGGTTTGTCCCTTCGTATTCCCTGTGGTGCTGGTTAGTCCCCGTACGGGTCAGAGGAAAGCGTATAAAGCCCTCGTTGATTCAGGTAGCACACGGTGCCTAATGAGCCAAGCGGTGGTAGTAGGACTGAGGGTTACGGTGAGGTGGCTGGCTAGCCCTCTACGCTTTCAGCAGGTGGATGGGTCTCTTTTGGGGGGGGGCACCTGTCACTCACGTCACTGAACCAATCCGGTTGGAGATGGGCGATCACTGGGAGACTTTGCGGTTTATAGTGGTGCCTTCCATGACCGAGGCAGTTATTCTGGGGCTCACATGGTTGGACCGGTGGGGCCCTACGATCTGGTGGGAGGGGGGTTGCCGCCATCTCCGGTTGGGGATGGGCCCACAGCCTCCGCGAGAGCACGCATTCCTGGGACCACTACACACGGGGGAACGAGAGAGGGCCTGCGCGGGTGGGTTAGCGCAAGAGGCTCAGGTACCCCGCGAGTACTCTGACCTGTTGGACATCTTCGATGAGCGAGAGTGTGACACGCTACCACCTCATCGCTCCACGGATTGCGCCATTGAGCTGGAGCCGGATGCTAAGCTACCAAAACCCCGGATGTACGCTATGTCCCCGAAAGAAATGCAGGAACTCCGGCGGTACATCGACAAAAACCTGGAGCGGGGATTCATCCAGCCAGCACGGTCTAGGATGGCGGCGCCCGTGCTGTTCCGTGAGAAAAAGGATGGTGGGCTTAGACTGTGCGTGGACTATCGCGGTGTGAACGCGGTATGCGTTGAGCACCTTTACCCGCTCCCATTAATGAAAGACCTATTGGCCCACCTGGCTAAAGGCCGGGTCTTTACCATACTGGACCTCAGGGAGGCCTATTATCGTGTCCGAATCAAAGCAGGGGATGAGTGGAAGATGGCGTTCAACTGTCCACTGGGGAGTTTCCAGTTTAGGGTGATGCCGTTTGGGCTACAGGGTGCCCCTGCTGTCTTCATGCTATTGATTAACCAGGTCTTGCATGAATTCTTATATCGTGGGGTCTTGGTTTACCTAGACGACATCCTGGTTTACACCGAGACGATGGAAGAGCACGTCGCCTTGGTTAGGCGGGTGTTAACTAAATTGCGGGACGCACGACTCTTTGTTAAACTGTCCAAGTGCGAGTTCCACCGGCAGCAACTCGATTATTTGGGGTACAGAATCTCTGCAGGGGGGGTGGAGATGGACCCAAAGAAGGTGGAGGCCATCCAGCAGTGGCAGGCCCCGCGGACACGGCGGCAGTTGCAAGGGTTTCTAGGCTTCGCGAACTTTTATCGCCAATTCATACCCTGTTTTGCGGCCATAGCCCTGCCACTTACGGACCTTCTTTGCACACGACAGCTAACAGTACAACCACGTCCCGGATTACGGGTGGGGTGGACTGCAGAGTGCCAACGAGCCTTTGATACGTTAAAAGCTCTTTTTGCTAAAGAACCGATCTTACGACACCCAAACCCTGCCCTGCCCTTCGTGGTCCAAGCCGACGCAAGCGACGTTGCCCTCGGAGCCGTCCTTCTTCAACGAAACAACGACGGGGTGCTTCAACCATGTGCCTATGTGTCTAAAAAGTTGTCTCCCGCAGAGCGTGCCTGGGCAATATGGGAAAAGGAGGCTTTTGCGGTACGCTGGGCACTGGAGCTGTGGCGACATCACTTGGAGGGGGCTGTCCACCCGTTTGAGGTGTGGATGGATCATAAAAATCTGATGGCTTTGCAGACACCCCGACGGCTTTCCCACAAGCATGTACGGTGGGCACTGTACTTCCGACGATTCCGCTTCACATTGAAGTATGTTCCGGGGGGGAAAAACTTCCTGGCGGACGCGCTGTCGCGTATGCCGCAGTTTGAAGGGAAGAGGGAGGACGTTATACAAGCGCTTGTGCCTACTGAAGGTCCAGTTCAGGAGGGGAACACTGCTCTAGCAGCACAGGACGAGTTCTGTGAAGACCTTAGGAAGGCCCTTCAGGGGGACACCTGGCTACAGACCCACCCAGAGCTCGTGGCCATGCGTGATGGCTTAGCTTGGCACGGGACCCGAATCTATGTACCAGCCCCTTTACGGGAACGAGTGCTGTATCGGTGTCACGACACCAAGCAAGCTGGACACTATGGGTTTCTGAAGACCCTGCATTTGGCACGTCGGCAATTTTGGTGGCCACACATGACAAAAACGGTGGAGGACTACGTGCGGCGATGCCACGTTTGTGCTACCACTAAACCTATGGTGGGAAAACCTTTGGGCCTCCTACAGAGAGTGGCCGACCCTACTCGTCCATGGCAGGATATAGCCATGGACTTCATTGTTGAGTTACCCGAAAGTAAGGGCCATAATGTTATTTGGACAGTGGTGGACTTATTTTCTAAGCAGGCCCACTTTATTCCCTGTAAAGGGTTGCCCTCAGCACGTCGATTGGCTTGGCTCTTTGTAACTCACATCTACCGTTTACATGGGGTACCACGCCGTATCATTTCGGACAGGGGAGTACAGTTCACGGCGCGTTTCTGGAAAGCATTTGTCAGATTCATCGGGTCAACCCAAGGACTCAGCACGGCGTACCACCCTAGCACCAATGGCGCAGCAGAACGGGCCAATGCCGCCGTTGAGCGGTATCTACGTTGCTACGTATCGTACCAGCAAACCAACTGGGTGGATCTTTTAGCGTTTGCGGAAGTAGCGTATAACAACGCTGTACATAGCAGTACGGGGTTTTCGCCCTTCAAAGTGGTTATGGGTAACGATTTTGTCCCCATCCCCGAGTGCAGCCCGGGGCACGAAGACCCCTGTCAGCCACAGGAATGGATGAGGCAGATTGAGGAGGCCTGGGGTGCGGTGAAAAAAGCGCTGGAGCGGGCTGCGGTAACGTATAAGGAGCAGGCTGATAGGAAACGAAAAGCGTTCGCAGTCCCGAAGGTGGGGGACTTGGTCTACCTGTCTACCAAATATCTACGTGGCCATGTTCCCTGTAAAAAGCTAGGGCCCAAATACATCGGGCCATTCCGGGTGGTACAGGTAATTAACCCCGTAACAGTACGGCTACGACTACCAAAGATCCTAGGCAAACTTCACCCAGTGTTCCACAGTAGCCTACTTAAGCCTGCCACCACAGCCTCAACGGCAGTGGGGGAGGGTGGGCCTGGGCCCACCCATGGCGACCATTATGAGGTCCAAGAGATCCTTAACTCCAGGGTCCGTAGGGGGGGTGTCCAGTACCTAATCAGGTGGAAGGGATATCCTGTGGAGGAAGCGACATGGGTAGGGGACGCAGATGTTCATGCTCCTCGGCTGGTGCGGGCATTTCACCAGTTGCACCCTGGTAAGCCGAGGGGAGGACGGGGGAACACCGCGGACAGGGTGGACGATTGCTTACCTCTTATGTCTTCCCCTGCAGGAGGGGCCCTGGTAGGAGGGGCGGCATGTCGCGCCCCGCGGGCTCGACGCCCAGCGGCGCCACGGGCGCGACACTCACCGGCGCCGGTTTCATCTGCTCCTGGGGCTCGGGCCGAGAGAACGCCCCAACGGCCGCCGGCTTCACCTGCTCCTTGGGCTCGGGGCCAACGGCTGCGGCAGCGACAACGGCCTCCACGCGTGAACGCCGAGCTGGCTGAAGCCCCGACAGTGAGCACGCGCGTCGTGCAGCCCGGCCCCGCCCAGCCGGCTACGGTGGCCTCGCAGGGTCCTGGGCTCAGCTTCGTCCTGCCGGCTACGGTAGCCTCGCAGGACCATGGGCCCGAACCAGATAGGGAAACGGCCCTTGCGGCACTGGCGGGCGGGGCCCACGGCAGCGGAGCCCGTTTACAAACTAAGAGGACTGGGGGCTTGCCAGCCTTGCGAAGGGGGGCCAAGCAGCAGGGTAAAGCTGTGTGTGCAACAGGAGGGAAGGTGCCGGGATCAGGGACGGGTGTGGGGGTGGTGACTAGCGGCGACGGGATGAGCGTTCGCGAGGAGACTCACCTGGGAGGTAGAGGGTGCCGGGTGGCGGGGCGTGTCGCAAAGGGAGGTGTTTGGGAGAAACGGGAGTTAAGTAGGGGATGGGCGGAAGTGGGTGCGGCTGGGTGGGGCGTGGGTGTGTACATGCAATGTGTATTTAACAGCGTTGGATGCGGGTAGCAGCCAACGCTGGCTTTGTTCCGTTTGAAGATCGTTTGCTTTTGCTTAATAAACCGTTTTGGAAAACTCAGCTCTCATCTCGGTTGCTTGAATCTCCTGCTCTCCGGACGAGGTTTGAGACCACCTTGAAAGAGGCGGTGGTAAGGCCCCTCCTTAAGAAACCTGCATTGGACCCAGCTATTTTAAATAACTTCCGTCCTGTCTCCAACCTTCGCTTTCTTGCGAAGGTCGTTGAGAGCGTGGTGGCATGGCAGCTCCCTTTGGTTCTGGAGGAAACTGAGTACCTGGATCCATACCAATCGGGTTTCAGGCCCGGGTATAGCACGGAGACGGCATTGATAGCGCTGGTGAATGATCTCTGGTGGGCCCGAGATAGGGGTTATTCCTCTGTCCTGGTCCTATTAGATCTCTCAGCGGCTTTTGATACCATCGACCACGGTATCTTGCTGCATCGTCTTGAGGGGTTGGGAGTGGGAGGCACTGTTCTGCGATGGTTCTCCTCCTACCTCTCGGGACGTTCGCAGACGGTGTTGGCAGGGGGGCAGAGGTCAACCCCTAGGCCCCTTAGTTGTGGGGTGCCTCAGGGGTTGGTACTCTGGCCTCTCCTGTTCAACATCTATATGAAGCCGCTGGGAGAAATCATCTGTGGCTTCGGGGTGAGGTATCATCAATATGCTGATGATACCCAGTTTTTCATCTCCACCCCGAACCAACCCAGTGATGCCCTCGATGTGATGTCCCGTTGCCTGGAAGCGGTACAGATTTGGATGGGAAAGAACAGGCTCCGGCTCAACCCGGCCAAGACTGAGTGGCTTTACGTACCGGCATCTCGTTTAGTCCAAGAGGTTCCATCTTTGGTTATAGAAGGAGAGATGTTACCTCCCGTTGATAGAGCACGCAATCTAGGCATCCTCCTGGATTCACGACTCAGTTTTGAAGATCATATTGGAGTCATGGCTAGGGGGGCATTTGCCCAGATTCGCCTGGTACGCCAGTTACGCCCCTTTCTGGACCGAGATGCCCTACACACAGTCACCCACACACTCGTTACCTCCCGTATAGATTACTGCAATGCTCTCTACATGGGGCTGCCCTTAAAGACCACCCGGAGGCTTCAGCTGGTGCAGAATGCAGCTGCACGGGTAGTGATGGGAGCACCCCGATACTCCCATATTACACCCCTCCTGCGTGAGCTGCATTGGTTACCGGTTGCCCTCCAGGTGAGATTTAAGGTGCTGGTACTTACCTTTAAAGCCCTACATGGCATAGGACCGGGATACTTGCAGGACCATCTGCTGCCAGGAATGAATTCCCATCGCCCAGTACGCTCACACAGAGAAGGCCTCCTCAGGGTACTGTCGGCTAGACAATGTTGGCTGGCGACCCCTAGGGGGAGGGCCTTCTCTGTGGGAGCGCCAGCCCTATGGAACCAGCTCCCCCATGAGCTTCGGATGACCCAAGATCTCTAGTCCTTTCGCCGCGGCCTCAAAACAGTCCTTTTCCACCTGGCTGACCTGGACTGACAGGGATTTTAATTATGTTTTTAATTTTTTAACTCTAATTTTTAATTTATTTTAATTTTAATTTATTGTACAGAGGCCTTTAATTTTAATTTTATCTTAACTTCTGTATTTATTATATGTTATTGTTGTTAGCCGCCCTGAGTCCTTCGGGAGATAGGGCGGCATATTATGGATTATGGGGAGGCTGAGCTCCACCACATGTTTATTGGACCCGTGCCCTTCCTGGCTGGTTTATGCAGCCCGGGAGGGGACACGAGGCTGGTTCCAGGCGGTTATATCTGCCTCTCTGAGTGAGGGTAGTTTTCCCGCCACCTTGAAAGAGGCGGTGGTAAGACCTCTCCTCAAGAAGCCTGCCTTGGACCCGGCTGTGTTGAATAACTTTCGTCCGGTCTCCAACCTTCGCTTTCTTGTGAAGGTTGTTGAGAGTGTGGTGGCGCATCAGCTCCCTCTGGTCCTGGATGAAGCGGATTATCTAGACCCGTACCAATCGGGCTTCAGGCCCGGGTACAGCACGGAGACGGCATTGGTCGCGCTGGTGAATGATCTCTGGAGGGCTCGGGACAGGGGATATTCCTCTGTCCTAGTCCTATTAGACATCTCAGCGGCTTTCGATACCATCGACCATGGTATCCTGCTGCGGCGTCTCAGGGGATTGGGAGTGGGAGGCACGGTTCTTCAGTGGTTCTCCTCCTATCTCCTGGGACGCTCGCAGTCGGTGTTGGCAGGGGGGAAGAGGTCGACCGTGAGGCCTCTCGTTTGTGGAGTCCCTCAGGGGTCGGTCCTCTCGCCTCTCCTGTTCAACATCTACATGAAACCGCTGGGTGAGATCATTCGTGGTTTTGGAGTTGGGTATCATCAGTATGCTGATGATACCCAACTTTTCGTTTCGACCCCAAACCACCCCAGTGATGCCCTCGACGTGATGTCCCGATGCCTGGAGGGGGAGGAACAGGCTTCGACTCAACCCTGACAAGACTGAGTGGCTGTGTGTACCGGCATCTCGGGATATTCAGGATATCCCACCCCTCACTATGGGGGGTGAGTTATTACCTCCTGTAGATAGGGCTCGCAACTTGGGAGTCCTCCTAGATTCACAGCTTTCCCTAGAAGACCATATAGTAGCTGTGACTAGGGGGGCCTTCGCCCAGGTTCGCCTGGTGCGCCAGTTGCGGCCCTATCTAGACCGAGATGCCTTACGTACGGTCACTCATGCGCTCGTGACCTCTTGTCTTGACTACTGCAACGCTCTCTACATGGGGCTACCCTTGAAGACCACTCGGAGGCTCCAACTGGTACAGAATGCAGCCGCGAGAGTTGTATTGGGAGTTTCCCGACACTGTCATGTCACACCTTTGCTCCGCGAGCTGCATTGGCTTCCAGTTGTCTTCCGAGTGAGGTTCAAGGTGTTAGTAATGACCTACAAAGCCCTACATGGCATGGGTCCGGAATACCTTGGGGAGCACCTGCGGCCGGCGTCAACTTCCCTCTGCCCAGTACGCTCCCACAGAGAGGGCCTCCTCAGGGTGCCACCGGTCAAAGAATGCCGACTGGTGGCCCCCAGGGGGAGGGCGTTCTCTGTGGGTGCACCGGATTTATGGAACCATCTTCCGGTCGAGCTCCGGATGGCGCCCGATCTCCGCTCCTTCCGGCGCGATCTTAAAACCCATCTCTTTAAACAAGCTGGCCTGGCCTGATGGGACGGGGTGGGATTTTATAAATGGACTTCAATTTTTAATCTGTATTAATTTATTATGGGCATTGTTTAATTACTTTTTAATAATTTTTCATTTTTGTATCTTGTTTTTATGTATTGCCCTGTTCACCGCCCTGAGTCCTTCGGGAGAAGGGCGGTATATAAATTAAATAAATAAATAATTTAATAATTTAATTTAATAATTTGATTTCTATACCGCCCTTCTCCCGAAGGACTCAGGGCGGTGAACAGGGCAATACACAATAAAAATATTATACAAAAATTAAAAAGCCATTAAACATTATGCCCTTAAAATTAATACATATTACAATTAAAACTATTTATAAAAACCCAACCCCATCCCGTCAGACCAGGGCAGCTTGTTCGAAAAAGAAAGTTTTGAGATCGCGCCGGAAGGAGCGAAGGTCAGGGGCCGTCCGGAGCTCAACCAGTAAGCTGTTCCAAAGGTCTGGCGCGCCCACAGAGAACGCTCTCCCCCTGGGGGTCACCAATCGGCATTCTTTGATTGGCAGCACCCTGAGGAGGCCCTCTCTGTGGGAGCGCACTGGACGGAGGGAAGTTGACGCCGGCCGCAGGTGTTGCCGTAGGTAATCCAGACCCATGCCATGAAGGGCTTTGTAAGTCATCACTAACACCTTGAACCTCACCCGGAGAGCAACCGGTAGCCAATGCAGCTCGCGGAGCAAAGGTGTAACATGGGAGTATCGGGAAACTCCCAAGACAACTCGCACGGCTGCATTCTGCACCAGCTAGAGTCTCTGGGTGGACCTCAAGGGCAGCCCCATGTAGAGAGCATTACAGTAGTCTAGACGAGAGGTCACGAGCGCATGAGTGACTGTGCGCAAGGCATCCCGGTCTAGATAGGGCCGCAACTGGCGCACCAGGCGAACCTGGGCAAAGGCCCCCCTAGTCACAGCTCCAATATGCTCTTCCAAAGAGAGCTGTGAATCTAGAAGGACCCCCAAGTTGCGGGCCCTATCTACGGGGGGTAATAGCTCACCCCCCATGGCCAATGATGGGATAATCGGAATTTCCCGGGATGCCGGCACGAACAGCCACTCAATCTTGTCAGGGTTGAGTCGAAGCCTGTTCCTCCCCATCCAGACCCGGACCGCCTTCAGGCAACGGGACATCACGTCGAGGGCATCGCTGGGGTGGTTTGGGGTAGAAATAAAAAGTTGGGTATCATCAGCATATTGGTGATACCCAACTCCAAAACCACGAATGATCTCACCCAGCGGCTTCATATAGATGTTGAACAGGAGAGGCGAGAGAACCGATCCCTGAGGAACTCCACAAATGAGAGGTCTCAAGGTCGATCTCTGCCCCCCTGCCAACACCGACTGCGAACGTCCCAGAAGGTAAGAGGAGAACCACTGGAGAACTGTGCCTCCCACTCCTAACCCTCTGAGACGCCGCAGCAGGATACCATGGTCGATGGTATCAAAAGCCGCTGAGAGGTCTAAAAGGACTAGGACAGAGGAGCAACCTCTGTCCCGAGCCCGCCAGAGATCATTCGCCAGCGCGACCAATGCCGTCTCCGTGCTGTACCCGGGCCTGAAACCCGATTGGTACGGGTCTAGGTAGTCAGCTTCATCCAAGAACAAAGGGAGCTGCTGCGCCACCACGTTCTGAACAACCTTCGCCAAAAAGCGAAGGTTGGAGACCGGACGATAGTTGTTTAAAATTGCTGGGTCCAAGGCAGGCTTCTTGAGGAGGGGTCTCACCACCGCCTCCTTCAAGGCGGAGGGAAAACTACCCTGACTCAAAGAGGCAGTAATCACTGCCTGGAGCCAGCCTCGTGTCCCATCCCGGGCTGCATAAGTCAGCCAGGATGGGCACGGGTCCAACAAACACGTGGTGGAGCTCAGCTTCCCCATGATCTTGTCCACTTCTTCAGGAGTCACAGGATCGAACTCTTCCCAGATTAAATCGACAAGGCCGCCCGTATCCTCTTCGTCAGACTCTGCCCAGTCGGAGTCCAAACCGGTCCGGATCCGAGCGATTTTGTCCAACAGAAATCGGCTAAATTCCTCGGCTCGACCCTGCAAGGGTTCCTCCCTCACCTCCTGATTAAGAAGAGAGTGAGTTACCCTAAACAGGGCGGCCGGGCGATTATCTGCGGACGCGATGAGGGTGGCAAAGTGGTTAGACCTAGCCACCCTCAACGCTGCGAGATAAGTTCTCGTAAACGACCTTAGTCGTAACCGGTCGGATTCGGATTGGCTGGACCTCCAACAGCTCTCTAGGCCCCGTCCCCGACGCTTCATCTCACGGAGCTCCATGGAGAACCATGGGGCCCGTTGGGATCTGCGTCGGGTCAAGGGCCGCATGGGTACAACTTGGTCGAGTGCCTCTGTGGCTGCCCTTTCCCAGGCTTCCACTAGGGCATCGACCGAGCTGTGAGCAAAGGAGGCAGGTGGGGGCCCAAGCGCCGTTTGGAACCGCTTAGGGTCCATAAGGCGTCTAGGGCGGAACCATCTTGTTGGCTCAGCAACCCCACGGCAGGGAGTGGTAAAACGGAAGACCATCCGCAGGAGATGATTATCGGTCCATGACAGGGGTGAATTAATTGGGGAACCCCCCCCAAGATCATCCAACCACCGTCCGGATAAAAAAACCAGATCGAGCGTGTGACCCCCCCGTGAGTTGGGCCCAGAATAACCTGCTTCAGGTCCATGGCCGTCATGGAAGCCATGAACTCCCGAGCTAACTCAGATGATCCCCCCAGGGATGGTAGGTTGAAGTCACCCAAAACTATAAGTTTGGGGAACTCAACCACCAACCCTGAGAGGATATCGAGAAGCTCAGGCAGGGCTGCTGCCACGTGTTTAGGTGAAACGTACACCAGCAGCAAGCCCAACTGAGCTCTGGGACCACATCTCAGGAGGAGGGACTCACACCCGGCTATCTGGACTGTGGTGGCCTCCCGCGGACATAGGGTCTCCCTCACAACAACTGCCACTCCACCGCCCCTACCCTAAGCCCTAGGCTGGTGCAGCACCTGGAAACCTGATGGGCTAAGATCAACCAGGGGGACTCCGCCCTCTGGGCCCAACCAGGTCTCCGTGATGCAAGCCAGGTCTGCATGCTCCTCCTCAATCAGATCACGAATGAGAGGTGCTTTATTCATAACGGACCTGGCATTGAAATACACGAGCCTGAGCTCAGGTGGCTGCACATCCTCGCTCCCGGTACCACGTGCTGAAATCAGAGGGTCAGAGCGCATCACCGCTTGAAGACAGCGGGGACGCACCCCCGGGAATTGATGTGGCCCTCTGTTTCTACACCTGTGGCCATTCCCAACCGCCGTGGGAATAGATAATCCCACACCCCGCCCCAGGGCCCCGTAGGCCCCCAGCAAAACTCCCACCACGGCGCGATCAACCCCTGACCTGGTCTGAGAAACGGTTGGCGGAACCCCCCTAGTTTCCAACCGAACCGGTAAACCCACCCCCCTCCCTAACCCCTCAAAACATTTAGCTAAAAAACACACCAGGGGCCTCTTGTTAAATTTGAAAGAGAGGCTCCTGTCCCTGCCCAGCCATCTCTCGGGGTCCCAATAATTGGGCCCGTCATCAAGAGGTTCGATGGAAAGGCAGGTGGGTCGCACCCAGGAGAGGGGGGCACCCCTGAGTGCCAGTAAGGCTGTGCTGGAGTAAGATAAAACCATTAGTCCGGGGGAGTCCAGTCAGGCAGTCCATCAGTCAAAAGTTGGAAAGCTGAAAAGCTGGTCAAGAATGTCCAAGGTCAAGAGTGTCCAATTCACCAGCTCCCTGCCACTGAGCTGGGTACCAATCAGATGACTCCGAAATAGAACAGGCACCTTCCTCTCACGAAGGGCCCAGATCTACCATGGGATGGACAAATACCAACTCAGAAAGGCATACCTCCCTAGATCTCTCACCTCTAGGGAGGCAGCAGATGGTAGTTGGTTGGTATAGATGATAACATATACGAGCCGCCCTCTCACAGAGGCTCGTCCAAGACCTTCTTGCTTCAGTAGGGACCATAGAGGGAGAAAGAGAAGAGCAGCAGTTATCAGGGTTAACTTGAGGGTAACCATAGTTAGGTTGGAGAGCAGAGTTCATCTCAAGGCGGGAAGAGCAAAGCGGGGAGAGCAGGAGACGCCAGACAGCAGATCGATGGACCCCGATGCAGGGGGCTGAAAACCAGAGGCAAAAAGCACGTCGCCCAGCCAGCCACACACAGCACCAGAAGTCAGGCAATCCCACGCCAGCCGCAGGCCTCCCCGGTCGAAAACAGGCCAAAATAACTTCAAACAATCCTCCACAGACCGCGCAGAGGCCACGAGCCTGCAAAATGCTCCCCATTCCGCTCGCTGTCGATCACTCCACCATTCTATCCCAACGCCGAGTCAGTCACCATTTCAGCAAACGGGTATATCGGAGGTCACTCTAGGCCGCGGCTCTATCGGCCCCGAGGATCCACCATTCGGAGCCCTCCAAGCCGCAGCTCCTCCCAGCTCCACCAGGGCCTCCGAGATGAAGACACCGAAGCTTAGTTGGAAAATGGAGGGCTGCAACTCCAACAACATGCCGCCTCTTCTCTCTCTCAGATCAATCGACTCTCCGAGCCACGACACAGAAGAAAAACATCTTCGCGGGCTCGCAGGAACCCCAGAAGACCGGTAAGGACGCCAAAACTGGAAACATTCCACGGAGCTCAGCCCAGCACCTCCGCCATCCTGGGCATGCACACTAGTCCCAAATAAATAAATATAAGTCCCAATAATAAATAGATAGATAGATAGATAGATAGATAGATAGATAGATAGATAGATAGATAAATAAATAAATAAATAAATAAATAAATAAATTTGGAAATAAACCTCCATTTGGTTATCAATGACAGACAATCACAGATACAGAACTTTTATTATACACATTAGAAAACTACAACATTGTATTACTTTTCAATATAATCACCATTCAAATTGAGGCACTTGTCATAACATCTTACAAGATTTGAAATTCCTTAGTAGTAGTCACTTGGTGCCAAATATGGGCTGGGGGGGTATAAAAACATTCCAATGGAATTCTTCAAAAGTTCTTGGGTGTGTCTAGTGGTGTGCGGGTGAGCATTATTGTGAACCAATACCACACCAGAAGTCAGCATGTCCCAATGCTTATTATGGATGTTTCTTCTCAGTTTTTATAATGTTTCACAGTAGACTTCTGAATTGATGGTCGAACCACACTCCATGAACTTCACTACCAATACTCCTTTGGCATCTTCATATTTGGCGGGATTTTCTATGGCACCATTTCCAGTGTGGTGTTGGTTCACGATAATGCTCACCTGCACACCACTAGACATACCCAAGAACTTTTGAAGCAGTTCCATTGGAATGTTTTTGATCACCCCCCCACCCCCATAGCCCAGATTTGGCGCTGAGTGACTACTACTAAGAAATTTCAAACCTTATAAGACATTATGACAAGTGCCTCAATTTGAATGATGATTATGTTGAAAAGTAATGTAATGTTGTAGTTTTCTAATGTGTATAATAAAAGTTCTGTATCTGCAAGTGTCTTTCATTGATAACCAAACTGAGGTTTATTTTTGAATGGCCCTTGTATTCTGAAAGCCCCATGTCCCAATAAATACTCTGTTTATTTAAAAAAGAAGAACAACGAAAAGGCTGCTCAAGGGAATGGGACACTGAAAAAAAATTGAGAATCTGTAAGTAAACAGAATGATTTTTTCCCCCAGCTATTCATACAACATAAGTTGTAGGACAAGAACCTGAATCTGCATCATATTTCCCAGAAAGAAAATGGGAACAATAGAAATAAATTAAGTTAAGATGACAAAATATTCTAGGTCTAGGACATTGGGGAAGAATAGTTGGTCACTTATTACGGATCCTGAGAGCATCTACCTGAGGTATCACAAGGAACTTAATTATGAAATTGCTCAGATATGATTGATTCCCTCCCCAAAACAGTCATTTCACCCTAACATCAGACTTGTTACCAAATGATTGTAAGGTATGACACCAGTTTTCAGAATACCGTATATCCAGGGGAGATGTGAATAATTATAGGTGTCTCAGCTTAACAACTGTTCTGGGCAAATGTCTAGAAATGGTAAATGAAGCAAATATAAGCCCATAGAAGAATAATCCTTTGCTGAAGGAAAATCAGCATGGATTCTATAAAAATAATCCTGCCTCAACAATCTTCTATAATTTTTTTGAGAATGTCAATAGACACATGAACGGAGGTGACTTTGTAAGGCTAGTTTGCTTGGATTTTCAAAAGAATGACAAAGTTTCTCATCAATGACTTTGAGTTAACTTAGTGGTCATAGAAAGAAAAGGCCTAATAATTTATGGATAACTGGTTAAAAAAGTAGCAAAAACTAGGAAAACGTGGACAATTTACTTAATAGATATAAGAAAGAAGCAGAGTCCATCATAGACAATGTTGGGACTGATTTTTTAAAATGTACATCAGTACATTTTGACATAGGGTATGGTTGTAAGGTTTCCAAGTTTGGGGAAAATAGCAAATTGTTCATGCTGGTAAAACCTAAAAGACTTTGTAAAGAGCTCCAGAAGAATTTCTTTAAACTTGATGAATGGTTAACAAAATGGTACATTTTAACCTGAGAAATTAATTACCATAGGACATGATGATGTCCTTAAAAGAACTACTAGTCTTGATACTTAGAGCTACCTTTATTCTTTCAAACATAAAGTAAAGGATGGAACACACATAAACATTCTTATCTCTTGCTTACAAGCAACCTAAAAGCATCAAATTGGTCACTGTGAAAACATGCTTAAGATTAGACCTTGGCCTCATCCAGCAGGTTTCTTATATCCTTATAATCTTAAAAGTATCCCAGCAAAATTTGTGGGGAGAGCCAGTGGTTAGGGTACAGGCAAAAAAACCAGGAGACTGAGTTCCAATCCTATCTTAGGCACAAAACCAGGAGGATAATCTTGGGCCAGTCACTCTCTTTCAGCTTAAGAAGGGAGGCAATGGCATACCCCTTTTGAAATCTTGCTAAGAAAACTACAGGGATTAGTTCTGGCAGTCACCAGGAATCTTGACTTGAGGGCATGTGGAGCCACATGCAAAAGTGATGGAGGACTAGTGATTATCTCAATATTGCTGAAATACAATGATCAGCATCTCTGTTACTGTATACATAGTAAAGCCTTGTATAGAACTTTGCACTATATTAATCTATTCAGAAACAAGACTGATTGAATTAAAAGAACTTTACTCCTGGTTAAATTCACAGTTGAGTCAAATCTTATTATGTAGTTAATACTTTATTACATTGAAACTCAAGCTCATAAACAACCTGCATAATTATGTAAACCAACAATCTAGTTCTGCTGTACTCTTTTTAAAATAAATCTAAATCTATTTGTCATTATGACATTCAGCTTTCTGAGTGTTTCAGAAAATTAGTAAGCCCTACATAGTGTTTTTTTAAGAAAATGTGGAATCACAGAGTACAGTGATAGGAAGGAACCTTGAAAATCATATAAACCAATTCAGGAATCTAATACATCATCTCTAACTGACAGCTATCCAGCCTTTTGTTTGAATACTTTAAACCAAGAGTCCACCAATTCCTGAAATAGTTTGTTCAATTAGCTCCTACTATTAGGAAATGCCTTTTTATCTCCAGCTGAGACAACAGAATAACAGAATTGGAAGGGACTACGGAGGTCTTCTAGTCTAATCCCCTGCTCAAGCAGGAAACCCTGTACTATTCTGGACAAATGGCTGTCCAATGTCTTCTTAAAAACCTCCAGTGATGGAGCACCCACAACTTCTGAAGGCAAGCTGTTTCACTGGCTAATTGTTCTCACTGTCAGAAAATTTCTCCTTAATTCTAGGTTGGTTCTCTCTTTGATTAGTTTACAGCCATTGCTTCTTGTCCTGCCTTCTGGTGCTTTGGAAAATAGGTTGATCCTCTTTGTTTGTAGCAGCCCCTCAAATATTAGAACTCAGCTACTATGTCACCTGTAATCCTTTTTTTCACTAGACTAGATGTACCCAATTCCTGTAACTGTTCTTCATATTTTTTTTAGTCTCCAGTCCCCTAATCATCCTTTTGCTCTTCTCTGAATTGTTTCCAGAGTCTCAACATCTTTTTTATATTGTGGCAACCAAAACTGGATGCAATATTCCAAGAATGGTCTTACAAGACCTTACAATGTGGTACTAGCACTTCATATGATCTTGATTCTATGCCTCTGTAAATGCAACCTACGATTGCTTAAGCAGCCAAGATCTCCCTCTTGTCCTGTCCTCTGGGGAAACATTGAATAAATTGTCTTCTGCCTACCTTCATCTCATTTTTCACTGCAGTCTCCTCTTCTCCAGATTAAACAACTGCTTCTAGCTAGTCTATGTTTTATTCCAAGTCCTTTCTATATACTGTATGCTCCAGTTTGTTAATGTTTTTCCTAAAATGTGGTGTCCAGATGCAATATTTTAGGGGTAAAACAGAGTATAAGGAACAATAGCATGTATTGCTTTAGGCAGGAGAAAATTGCACTCAATTTTCAGGAAACTCACATTTCTGAACTATGATTTTCAATCTCAGCCATTTCTCTGCAAAATATAAGTTGTTCAGTTTCCTTTCACAAGCAGCCTTCGGCTCTCTGTAGTTGCCAACATTGAGAAGTTCAGGTATAAGAATTTGTTTGCCACTAGCATGTTGAAGGTTAGTTGTAATTGTCAATAAATGCCATGTACTAACAAGCTGTATAATGTTCTTCTGATGCTCATAAAGTGGACTTAGTACAGTCTTGAAATAAGAAAAAGATGAATTTGCACTACACAGGCACTAAAAGAAATGAGCAGTTGCACAGCCTCAAATATGCCTCGAAGACATTTTATTTTACCTCTTGGTATGTCATGTCTGATGTTTGAACAACCAAAATGATATACTATCAAGGGACGCATCACACATTTCTTTTAAATGCAAAAAGGTATTAATTGTGAATACACACTGGGTTTTCTTGAAGGGAAACTGTAGAGTGATCAACAAACCACAATGATCTACGTCTTCCCTCCCCCAAGAACATCTGAGCAACACGAAAACATGAACAAAATCTCTGAGAAGTTTTCACTACAGTTGGGAATTCATGGACATAACTTTGCTTTTAGTGCAAAGAATACAGAACGGAAAACTATAGCAGGCATGAAGTTGCTAGGAAACATCGCACCACAAGCAAAGTTCATTCCATTTGTGGCTATACAGAGAATACACACACATACACACATATATATACCGTATACAGGGTTTCATTAAAAATATCATAAAGCATAAATGTAAACAACTAAATAAGCAACAATGTGCTCTATTTATTAATGTCAAAAGTAGTTATTTTGCAAGAGTTTTTAAATCCTCCCTTCAAAGCTATATTAATAAAGAATGAATAGAGCCTTGACAAAAGACTCGCAATGCAAATTAGGTAGACGAACTTTGGATCTTTTTAAATGTAGCAAAACAAAGCAAACCTCCTACATATTATAGACATATATTTATCTGATCGGTAACAGGACAAACTTTGTCAATTAACAATGAAACTTTTCTTTCTCCAAAAAGTACATTTAGACAAGTTTCAGTTACCCATGCAATACTTTTTGAGAAATAACTGCATTTAAATATGGGCCCACTTCTGTCTGCATCCAAATCCCTATTTCTAAAAAGGTTCTTAAATATACATAATAGTGCCTATGAACATTTTGTAAGGAAGGAAATCTTGAAAAACTGAAATAAAATCCACAGATTGAAACAATACTGACATTGTGATGCAAAGCAGAATCTCAGATCTACAGGTGCTCATTCTCACATACCGAATTTTGTTATAGCAAGGCCAGTCACAGCTGGAATAGCTATCTACAGGCGCAGAATAGCATGAAATAAAAGTAGGCAATTTGATCATTATGCGGACTAGATCCAGGGTTTTTTAAGAACCAGAAAACTTCATATTGGAGATAGGCATAACCGCTGCAAATCTTTATGTTGGAAATACAGTAATATGTGCTAAAGCAATGTTGAAATAGTAGCACAGTAAAATCAGTCAATAGTTATATTCGTCATAAGAACAATGACATATTAGGAAGGCTCATCTCATACATACTATGTATTTCGCTGCTGAATTTATTAAATTTACTGAATTTAAATACTGAATTAATTGATGGAATTTCTGGCACTCAAATCATTCAATTACCATGCCAGCTTTTTAGTTTCATCCATACTGAAAATCCTATTTGGAAATTCACCTCCATACAGAGTGGAGGGTCACACCTCCTAACCTATCCTTTGATGTCATGTGTTGTTGCAGTTCTGTCTTTCACAATTTGAACATTGATCGTAGACATTTGCAAAGGAAAAATTAAACACAATCAGTCCCTTGGGCTGTATTGTTTTTTTATGTATTTTTGCAAAAGTCTCCATCCAAAAGCATGGGAATTGGAAGCAAGCTCTGGTACAATTTGGCTAATGATAGCCTACAGTTGAAAGTTGAGGCTCTATTCCAGTTTGGGATTCTTGATTATTAAAAATCAGGTATGGCACTCTCCACCCCAACTTAAAGTTTTGTATCCTTCCAATTTATATCTGCAGTTTGAATTTCAGACCTTGCTTAAGAATAAGAAGTAATCACCAAGTAATATCTAAATGGATGGATGCATGCATGCATCCACCATCCACACATATATACATATCTATATACACACATGTAAACATATATACATTATTATTTTCTGCTGGTGAGTGAGTGACAAAGAAATGAACTTACTATTGAGAACTGGAATTTGCAACTCGCTTTGCCATATCTGGTGCTGCTGCTAAATCCAAACATCTCAGTGAAACCTTTTGTAGAATTACTGACAGGATGCTATTTCTTTCTATCTAGGACACAATGCTAAAGTATTTCCTTCCCTGCTCCCCTTCATTACTCCCAATTTTTTAAAAAAATCTTTATGACAGCTTATTGATTTTCCAAATGCTAAAGTGATATTTTTTTTTATTTTTATTTCTCTCTTTTTCCCAAGAAAAGTCCAACTTCCACCACTCTGAATCAGCAGTGCAAGAATACATGCTAGCCTGAACTGTTATTCTCTTTCTGCTACTTTCTTTCTTCAACCAGTGAACTTTCCATCCCTCTTTTCCTCTTTTTCTACTTTCAGGCAAAGTTGTATCTTCTGTCCTATGTGTATGTGTGAATTCTATACATTTTTAAAAATCTTTGCTGTGGGAAAAAATCTTGAAACTTTATTTTTATCTTTGTTCTTAGGTATATCTGATTCTGTGTTTATTCACTTATAGAGAACATGTGATGCTGTGATGGTCTCCCTCATAAAATGTTGGAGAGGTTTTGGGTCTTCCCCTTAGTACAATTCTTGGACAAAATACTTAGAGATCAAAATATTTAATACTTTTTTCTCCTGCCTGTATTATTTTTCTAAACAACTCAAGGTAGCAAACATATTTTCTTCTTCTTCTTCTTCTTCTTCTTCTTCTTCTTCTTCTTCTTCTTCTTCTTCTTCTTCTTCTTCTTCTTCTTCTTCTTCTTCTTCTTCTTCTTCTTCTTCTTCTTCTTCTTCTTCTTCTCCTTCTTCTCCTTCTCCTTCTCCTTTTTCTTTCTTCTCCTATTTTCTCCACAACAACCTTTTGATGTGGGTTGGACTGAGAGAGAGTAATTTTCATGCCTAATGCACAACTAGCATTCACAGTCTCCTAGTTTTGAGCCTGGTGCCCTGACCACATATATTGCACTAGACTAATTCTAGGAGGGAATAAACTGAAACCACTATTCTGTAATAAACCATTCCTAATGCTCAAAGACTACCCTTTCAAATGTAGCAAAACATGCTAAAGTAGAATATGAATTCAACTGAAGATTACTGACTTCTTGAGGAAGGACAAGGTGGTGGCAATAACATAAATGATCTCTAGCTGGTATTTATTTTGTGTGCTTGCTTATTTGGGGGCATTAGAAAAGCTTAATTTTACTAGAATATTTGCAGTCTATCTCTGCATGTGAGTAAACCACATTCCTAGTGGTTTGTTGTAAGTTGCCATAAATAAATACATATCAAATGTAAGGTAAGCTATAAGCTCTGTATATAGGGACCTAAGAAAATTTGAATGTGTTGAAATGATGAAACAGTTGCATGTTTTCTGTGAACTCTGGGCAGAACTTTACAGATGCATGCTATGGAAAAGGCCACCTGGTATTTTTCCTCTGTTTTTGTTCAGGGATCCTAGCAACTAAAAGACTGTCACATTGCTTCTCTTTGTTTCTCCATGTTTAGTCATCTTTTTGTAACATCTCAGTTCTGTTGTTTCATATAATTAAGTTCTGTTAAGAACAGATCTTATCAAACAGTCTTCAGCATTGGGTCACATAACAATGATAAGCATGAAAAGCAAGATCATCAGCCTGGCACTAAATGCAGATTAGCCCACACTATTGTGTTTGCCACAGCTATCTATGGTTGCCAGAGCTGAACCATGAAATAACTAGCATATGAGAATAAATTGATTTGTCTGAGCAGTGATGTTGGAGAAGGCTCCTGCATATTCCGTGGACAGTAAAGGTGACAAACAACAAGCAAGTTGTGGAACCTATAAAATCAGATGTATCACTGGAAGACAAAATAACAAAGTCCTGCAGTTATATCCTCAGAATCCTCAGTTATATCCTCAGAATGCACAGCAGAAAAAGGAAGCAGGGTTGCCAAAAACATGGTGGCTAGACACCATCATGGCTGACACCAGTCAGAACATAAAACAGCTGAAAGAAGCTGTATAAGATCAGAAGATATAGAGAAAGCTGGTCTATAGAATCTCCAAGAATTAGACACAATAGAACAGACAACATCAGCATAACTCATGACATTGTTCAACTGTCAGATTTGCTCATAAATTGAACTATGAAAATAGGAACTCCATAAAGTAAGGAGGACAATCATCATCATCATCATCATCATCATCATCATCATCATCATCATCATCGAGTTGGAAGGGACCTTGGAGGTCTTCTAGTCCAACAACCTGCTCAGGCAGAAAACCCTATACTATTTCAGACAAATGGTTGTCCAGTCTCTTCTTAAAAACTCCCAGTATGGGAACATTCACAACTTCTGGAGGCAGATTGTTCCACTGATTAATTGTTCTAAGTGTCAGGAAATTTCTGCTTAGTTCTAGGTTGTTTCTCTCTTTGATTAATTTCCATCCATTGCTTCTTGTCCTGCCTTCAGGTGCTTTGGAGAATAGCTTGACTCCCTCTTCTTTGTCGTAACCCCTGAGATATTGGAACACTACTATCATGTCACCCCTCGTCCTTCTCTTAATTAGATTAGACATAGATTAGACAATTCCAGCAACCCTTTCTTATATGTTTTAGCCTCCAGTCCCCTAATCATCTTTGTTGCTCTTCTCTGTACCCTTTCTAGAGTCTCAACATCTTTTTTTACATCATGGTGACCAAAACTGAATGCAATATTCAAAGTGTGGCCTTACCAAGGCATTGTAAAGTGGTATTAACACTTCATGTGATCCTGATTCTATCCCTCTGTTAATACAGCCTAGCACTCTGTTGGCTTTTTTGGCAACTGCAGCACACTGCTGGCTCATATTTCAATGACTGTCCACTAGGACTCCGAGATCCCTCTCACAGTTACTACTACTGAGCTGATACTGTACTCTTCTTGGACTTCTCCACCAAAGCTTTGACACAATCCAATTTTATCCTTTCCATCTACTGCACTCTAAAATGATAAATTGCAGCACCCAGATTCTGAACATTATTGTAACTAAAATGTTACTATCCCATCAAAGCACCACTCCTGAAAGAAGGCATTGAGCAATGAAGCATAGCAAAGCAGGACTGATCTCTTCAGCTCCTTCATTTGTGGTCCTTAAATTCTATCCCATCATTTGTACTATTTCTCTATCTCACACTCCTGGGGAGATACTGTTTGGTAAACTGTTTTCATCCAGTTATGGGGGGGATCCTTTCTGCACTTTTACCAAACAGAATAGAAAGTCTCCTGCTCTTAGCTTTCTTGTCTTTATGCAGATTAGTGGAGTGACTAGGATGAGTGAAAGGTTAAATTTGTCAGAATGAAGGTACTTTTTCCTTTTTTGGGGAAGTGATTGCAATTCTTTTGTTATGTAGATAAATGTTAAGAAACTAATTGAGAGTTGAAGACAAGGAGGAAAAAAATGAAAAGGGAAAATTATAATGTATCATGCAGGCTTTACTCAGCCCACATCCACACAGATGTTTTATGATGCTCTCTTCCCACAGCATGCTCTTCCTACTCACATGAAGTGCGGGGTCTTCTGATTTACTGTCCATTCAACTTTAACATGCAACGTTTTAAAGGCCATGATTACAGTAGTTGCTCTTTTGCCACTAATTCCAGCCTCACTAAGATTATTAACACATGCAGAGGAAGGGTGGGGGATAGATGGAGGGGCAAGATGGAAGGGAGGGGTCCCTGAAAGAATTGCATAAAATCAATAGGGATCAAAAGTTTGCCAGAATAGGATATATAATTTCTGGGCTATCTTGTTCATGCCTTTCAACATGCCCTACATCACCAGCACCAGTTTATAGTAATATTGACTAGTGTAGGTATAATTGTACGATTCCCTGTAATTCTTTTATGCCTGTGTTTTTCAGGATGGGATTTCTCCCCATTCAGTTTGTTGCATTTACATCATACGTTGGACAAGCACACCCAGAGAACAGCCTAAGAAGATGGTGCAGGAGGAAGGGCTGCTTAATGTAAAACAGTCCAGTGTTTTAAAGATCAATTTATGCCCTTTCCATTGGATGAGGAAATGGATTGGCAGCCAGAGAGAAAAAGGGGGCAGGAATGGATTATTGTATCTGCCAGAATTTCCAGTAGGCAATCTAGATCTTTTTTTTCTAGACTTTTCATACCATTGTCAAAAGCCTTGTAACCGAAAGTAACTGGAGCATGGATAACTGAAGAAGGCTATCCCTACTGTATGGGGGTTACAGTTGATACTTTAGCCTCAGGAAATAAAAAGACACTCCAAGCCACAAAAACCATCTTTGCTTTTTGTAAAGCTGCTGACCATCTCAGTATTCAAGTCTTAACATTAAGATGTTTCTTAAAATGCTTAAGGATGTAATCCCATAGTCCCTGGGGAGCTATATTAAACTTGGAACTTCTGCAGAAATTTTGGAACTTCAACAACAGTAAAGGCAAAATGTGAGTCAACTGTGAGGCATGTTATAGACAGATGAAGAAAGGCTTTAGATCTACAAGAACCAAAGAGTTCCCAGCTGTTAAGACATATCTTGGAGCTGGATTCATTATTTCCTCCCCATTGGTTTGTGGGATGGAAATTGTCAATCAGGAAAAAATGTCTTGAAAATAGGTGCAAACAACCACTGTTCCTTCTTTTCTGACTGGGCTAAGCTCCAGCTTCATTTTTCCAGCTTTGAATCTTCCTGCCTCATTCATAAAAGTGCTTTTCATTGGATGTCAAATATTAACAATTCTGAATCTAAAGACAGCAACTTGCTGGCAGGCTTGCAATTGTTCCTTGGCTAATCGAGCACTGCAATAAGGTAGTAGCAAAAGCAGTGAATAAATATCATGTACCAGAATAATTTAGCACAATCGCAGAACATGACAGGTCACAAACCTTTCTCATGTTCGCAGGGCACTGTTCAAAGGGTTTATCCAGCATTATAATTTAACACAAAACAAAAATAATAAAGGGAATAATTGGTATGACTGCTCGTTGGGCTTGTGTAGGACATCTGCAACTAAAATTCTTTTGCTGGGGTTATGGACAAAGCAAAGTAGCTACAGATACATGTGTATGCAGGAACAACCTGGGAAAGCACAGACAACAGCACACCAACCTTTCCAGGGGTGGGTGATTTAATGCTTCAAGGGGCATTTTGCTTTTTCTAGCAGAGTTTATAAACCCTCCCTTCAAAAGCCTTGCACAGACTCATGACTGCTCTGCATGACATATACAAATGTAAGTAAACATAAAATATTACTTTTTAAAAAAGAGATGTGCAGCTTTTTTTGGCAAAAGGATTGAATAATTTCCATGAATTGTATCCACTCATTTCTAATGAAATAAGACCATCTCCTTCTTTTAGTTGTATTCCTTCTCCTCCTTAGCATTTTTTAAAAAACCTGAAAAGCAGAGCTTCAGGTTACATATACGTAGTCAGCACAGTATTCTCTTTTCAAGTAAGCAATGCAATACAAAATGGAGGGGGGGGGGAGGAAAGCCACAAATAGTAGACCAAATAAATTAAAGGTATGAATTAAAGAAAACAGTGTATAGCCAACACTATTCATTCTACCTTTCCATGCTTTTCTACCATTTCAAATCATTCTTGTTTCCATCACATCTATAAACCACTTCATACTGTAAATTGCCTTTTGTTCTTTAAACTTCTCACCTCTATTGTTCCATCTATGCAAGATTTTTTTAGTCTTTCCCTTTTCTCTCCTCCTCCTTATATTTGTTTTACAATTAAATTTTAATTCATTCTCACTATGAACAAAATATATCAATATATATTTTTGCACTAGACACTCACTTGTATATTCAGTCCACAACCATTCAACATCCATCCATTCTTAGTATATTAACTCTTATCATTTTACCACACACATTTTAAGCCTCAATTCCATGACATTCAACTTGCATTAAGGTTTCTGTTAACATGCTCAATTCTCCCTCCCATGAAACAAAGTAGACGGAAACATGCTATTACACGTATTGATTTTTAATTTCTTTCAAAAAACATTCATACTGTACAATGCACCACTTAAACACTTAAAATTTTTCATACATTTCCCCATATTTAGTAAGCATCCTACCTAGATATACAAATTCAGCTACTTGCTTTATCATTTTGTATAATTTGCACTTCTTTGCTCCATTTTCTCTAGCTTGATAGTTTGAAATATTTTTCAGACCTATATTTCATTGTACTCTCTAACACTCCCTGAGAATTATTTGGGTTTTCAACCAACAGTCCACCTACTGTATACAATGATAAACACACAATCATAATCCCAAGTAATACAACTCTAATGTTATCTTAAGCATATAAGCATTAAGCAATCAAGGAGACATCCTATATTCTTGTCTTGTTTAGTATTCAATGGCTCAATGTTGAATAATTTGCTAAGCATTCCATTTATTTTCACATATTCCTGCTTCCATCATAAACCAGTTTTATCACAATCAACCATCAACCTTCAACTCCATATCAATACAGAACATTCCATAATTCAAATTTATTCACTTTACAAGCTTTCTCTAAATCACAAAGCATACAATAAATGTCTTTTCTAACATTTCTCAGCAATGTGCACAAAAGCAGCTCTGGTTTGCTCATCCCCTCTCCAGCACAAAGCAACACTGCCCTTTCCAATTTTCTAACTTTTATGTCCTTTTTAATCAGAATTCTGGCATATGTCTTCCTGTGGATGCTTAACAAACTAATCTCTGTGTAGTTTTGCACTGATTCTTGATACCGTTCTCTTTATATAAAAGAGCAACAACAGCATTTTTCTAATTTTCAGGCACAGGTACAGTCTTCACATACACATCCATGAAGTCACACAACTACCCCATAAGAAAACCACACTCATATCTCAACATTTGCCCAACCACACCATTTACATCTGCAGCATTATCATTTTTCAATGTTCTCAAAGCATTTGCCTTTTTGTTTACTTGCATTGCATTAAAAGTCATAATCTTCCCTGATCCTCACTCCTCAGATCTTTTACATAAAGCTTTTCAGTGAGACACAGAAAGTGTAGAGTAGGTTGCCAGTCTTGTGTTGCACTTACATCACATGCAACATTCCCTGCTAAAAGTCAGAACAATGGCATTCAATGTTTGTTCATTTTGGCTATCTTGTATTTTGGGCCTGTAGGAGAAAGTAGAACTACTGCAATACAACTAAGAGAGAATATTGCATTAAAAGGTATTAGAAGCTATTCCTTAACTATGATAAATGGAAAGTAGATATAAATAAAGAAGAAGTAGAAGCTGCCTTCAGAATAAAAAAGAATTTTGTTTCCTACCCTTTCAGTATATTCTCAAGAACATCTGGAGCCATGGCTTCCTACAGGGACTCTAGTGAATGTCATTTTCAGAAATAATACCTGACTGTTCTTGATGACTAGATCAATTCTGTGAATCTCTCCTACTCCATATTGAAAATACACCGTTTCATTGCTTATCCTGGAGCCCCCCTAGCCCCCTCAGCCCTTTCCTCATCTCTGCTCCATGACTCATTCTGTGGGGACATTCAGTCTAAATGGAAACCTGCTGTAGAAGTATATGAACCTCCTCTAACAGTTCCCTCTGCAATATCCTCACAAACCAAAGCCTTTGGGCTGGTCTTGCACCCTGGCATTGGTACCAACTGACATTTCTCTTTCTCAGATGAGGGAATACTTGCAGAGATGGAGGCAGTTCATTAATCAAATGAGACAAATCAATCTTCCCTTTCCCAAAGCTGAGGGAAAAAGTTGCAGTTTGAGGGTGAACATCATTTCTGATTCTTTCATCTTGGCGCTGGTTGAGTACTTAGAGTTGTTATGGCTGTGGCAAATGTGCTGTTCAATGAGCAAAAAAAGAAAAAGAAAAAGAAAAAGAAAAAAGAAAAAGCAAGTCCATTGCCCCCAAACAAAATAAATGCTTTGAAAAAGTGAAGATTTTTACACTGGACAGCCAATAAACTGTGAAACAGATTTGTCTGAAACTAATTGCATTCCTGGGCAATGAAGAACTGGTAATTAAAAGTGCTACATGCAATGTCATAAATGCTTTGCAACCAAACTGCTAATAAATACACACGTACTAAAAGCTGTAAGCAGGCACAAAATTTCGACATTCAACAGACTAACAGTAGTCCACAAGCCAACCTCAGGTAGGGCTCCTTTCCTCCAAATCCCTTATCCCTTATCTGCCCCCCATTTTCTGTGCTAAGAAAAAAAGGAAGCAGAACATCTGCATTTCTCTCTGAGATGAGAAAGAATAGTCATGGGCTTTGTCTTCCAAAAAGTGAGGCATGGCACAATTATTCCTATCTCTTTCTGAATAGAGGGAGATGTGTACTACTGCTTTTCCAAAATAGAGAAAGACTAGGGTGCAGCTTCGATGTAACAAGGATACGGTATTGTTCCTCTTAATTTCATCTGGCAGTGTGTTGCATTCCAGTTCTCAAAAGACTCCTAACCAAGAGCAATCACTGATTCAAAGATGGCCACATGTTTTTTTGAAAAAGGCTGCCTTAATCTGGCTGAGAAATGCAGGCATAATCTCAAGCTCTTCAGAGGACTAGTTTTACATCTGAACAATTTTACCTTTTCATATTAATGGCATGATTTCTCACAATGAACATAACATAAATCATATTCCAAGAATCTATAGAACTTTGAAACAGACATACTGAGGCCGAGTATTTGTGGCATAATGCTCTGCTATCACTTTTGTCACAATAATGGAGTGCAAGGTTATTAAGAAGCTCAGTTGTGTTTTGTTGCTCTCATGCCAGTACCTTGACTAATATATTTTATTCTGAAAAACCTTTCAGGGCAAAACATTAATGGCATCTAAAATCAAAAGGATGTGTTTATAATACACACATCACTCATACTTGATGCATTAACGTTCCTGATGTCTGGGTGCTTTAGCTACCTGAGCTAATCAGATCTGCCTTTCTACAGTATAAAGCAGGAGAATTAGTACAAGCATAGTGCTGCCAACCATCCAGGTTACAACCTTTCCAAGCAGTGTGTGCAAATTGGACCAAGCTTGGAGAGGTACTTAGCACTGTGTTTTATTATCCAATGACTCTTTTGAAAATTGTCTTACACATTAACCTAGAGTAGGGATGTCAAACTGCTGGCCCGCGGGCCAGTTTCATCATACCAAAGCTGCACCCACCCCATTGCCGGCAATGCAAAAAGAGTCATGACACATCACGTGATGTGGCAAGTTTGACACCCGTGACCTAGAGGGAATGAACTTGCACTTACAGAACCAGGGATTTAATTATTGTTGTCCTACTTTTCTGCCTTGATTATCTAAGATGCAGCTTTACATTCCATGAAGGACCCATGGATGTATACAACCAGTGTTAGGGTTCCTGCCCAGTTGCAGGCATCATCCTAAAGGACTCATGACAGCTCAAAATTGCATAGTGAAACCAAGCAAACAGATAAGATAAAGGTTAAGCTCTTCAACCAACACTTGGGAGATCCAGGAACCCCATCTCCCAAAGTGGGTAAAAGTGTTTCTGTAAGGGAAAGATTAGGAATATGAATCTGGACTGCAAGGGCCCAAATGTGAAAAAGTTGCTGATCTATATTCAAAAAAGAATATTAAAATTATAATACATATTATAATCCTCAACAATGATTCCAATATAAAAATAGGTTTTATCATTATTATAATTTTAATAAATAAATACATAAAAATGATAGGTAACAGTAAATGGATATTAAATTCTTCAATGTGAGAAGTTTCTGTAAAGTTCTCATAATCTTTTAGATCTATGCTAGCCTTCAATTCTACCTTTATTTTCAATTGCAGGGTACACCCGGGCTTTATTAATTTTACTGTGACTGTTTGGACACAAAATCTATCCCGTAGATTTTGTCAAATTTGTCAAAAACCCAACAGGCCTTTATTAGAAGTTGCTAATCCTAATCTGTCACTCATGTACAAAACAAATTGTGAAATCAATTATCTCCTTATTTTTCGCTGTATCATGGGGATAAGGTATTACATTACAATATCTGCTATTCCCAAAAGTCAGTGAAGATTGTAAATTCCCTACCATAAAGGTAGTCGTGCAATTTTTTTCACCCCGGCAACTATTGCCAAGGCTTCTTTGTCAATTTGTGCATAATTTCTTTCTGACTTAGAAAGTGTTCTAGAGTAGTATGCAATCAGTTTTTGTATCCCATCACTACCCAAATGGCTTAATACGGCCCCCACCCCATAAGGGGAGGCATCACACACTAAGCAAATAGCTTTCCCCTCAATAAAATGGGTGACAGTTGAGTTGTTGGAGAGCAGATTTTTCAGGTCCCTGAAACATTTTTCATGAATGCTGGACCAAGTCCAAAGGGCTTTTTTCTCTAGTAACCTGTGTAGGGGTTCAGCGATGGTTGCTTTCTGAGGCAGAAAAGCATGGTAGAAATTTAGTAGTCCTAAAAAGGCTTGTAGTTCGGTTTTGTTTTTGGGGGTTGGAGCCAATTTAATTGCCCTTACCTTTGAGTCTGTGGGGTGAATTCCTTGAGCATCTATCCTGTAACCTAAGAATTCAGTGGAAGTTACCCCTATGCTACATTTTTCTTTTTTCAATTTGAGCCCAGCTGTACAAAATTTGCAAAGTACAGCTTGCAATTGTTCAGCCAGGACCTCTCTGATTCTCCTGCAATCAGAACGTCGTCAAAGTATGGACACACCCCCGGGATGCCTTTCAAAGTTTTTTCCATTACTTCCTGGAAAATGCCAGTAGCTACTGAAATTCGGAACTGCAGACGGTTCACTTTAAAAGCCCCGCGGTGTGTAACAATAGTCTGCACATCTGCGGTCTCCTTGGTAACAGGTAGTTGTAAGTATGCCTGCGCCAAGTCGAGCTTGGCAAATATGGCGCCGGACTGTATCGCAGAGAGGATGTGTTTCACCGACGGGACAAGGTAAGCGTGTGGGTTTAAAGCTCGATTGAGGGTGGCCTTGTAATCAGCACAAATCCTAACTTCGCCATTAGATTTAACTGGGGTGACGATGGGGGTTTCCCAATTACCCCATCCACGGGTTCTAAAACTCCCAATTTAATGAGTCGATCCAGTTCATCCTCAATCTTTTGCTTGAGGGTGAACGGAACTCTCCTCGCCTTAATCCTAACTGGTAGGATATTGGGTTTAAATTTTAAGCTTATGGGAGGGCCTGTGTATTTTCCTAGGGAGCCATCGAATATGTCTTCATATTCCTTGCAGACGGATTCGAGGCTTTTGATCTGGGTGGAATTAACTCCCCCCAGCCAAATTCCAAGGGCCTCAAACCAGTCTAGTCCCACTAGACTGGGTCTTTTTCCTACAGTTACTAACACGTCCAAGGGACCCCGGAACCCCTTAAACTTAACTGACAGGGTGGCCTTCCCTTTTAGTTTTATCAGGGCCCACTGGAAATCCACTAACTTGACTTTGGTTGGTTTTAAGGGAACCCGCCGCCCACTTAGGTTGCAAATTGTTTGAAAGATTTCAGAAGATATTATGGAGACTGGAGATCCAGAGTTGATCTCCATCTCACAGGGAATTCCTTGTAATTGGACCTTGATTTTAATTTTAGGCCTAAGCAGGCAGTGGTTTACAAGAATGACACCCTAACAACTCTCCCCTGTCAATAATTTGTGCAGAAAACCCAGGGTGCTCAAAGCCAGGGATTGGGGGCGTGTTATACCAGGCAACGGCAAGTTGAGTTCATTCAGGTTGTCATGGTTGCAGCTGTGACAGACGGCCCGAATGTGCCCGGTCTTGCCGCAGGAGTGGCACTTGCCGTTGTGGAATCAGCAGGTTCCCCGGACGTGAGTGCCCCCACAGCTGGCACATCTTGCCTCTGGATCTCTGATGCTTGGGTAGCCTGCGCTTTTGTTGTTGTTGGCCTGCGGTTTTTGTTGAGTTCTGCCGAGGTCGCGTCGGGTTTGGAATTTTTAAAACTTTCATTGGGTGGCGTTGACTTCTGGGTCGTCATCGTCCTCCTTGTTGTCACCGTCCATAGTGCTGCCTTGATGCACCAACCCATTTGGGCCACTGCCCAGTCGGGATACGTTCTTCCCACGCCCGGCCTCATGTCAGGCTCATCATAGGTTTTGTCACCAACTTCCTCTGAAGCCGCTCGTCGCTTAGCCCGAAGACAATTCGATCCCAGATTCGATCTTCAAGATCTGGAAACTGGAACATACGGGCGGCTTGACGTATCGCTGCGATGTAATCGGTCGCGGAATCGCCAGGCATCTGGCTCCTCTGAATGAATCGAAGCCACCAAAAAAGTTCTGACCTCCTTGGCATGAAGTGCCTGCTGAGTTTGTCTGTGAGGTCGGCGTATGAGACAATTGTGACAGGCTCAGAACTGCACAACCCGATGGCCACATCGTAGGCATCCAGACCGTTGAGGCACAGCAAGGCAGCAGCCTTCAGTCAGTTCTCCATGATGTGATTTACTAGTACGTAGCCTTCGACCTGCCCCCAGTGTGACTCCCAGCACTCCGGATAGTGGATGTCAAATTCTCGAATGTGTCCGAGCTTTGCCATGCTGTTCTGGTCCAGATACTGCTTCAGCAGGAAGTTGCAGGATGAGTTTCCTCTATCCGCTTCCCAGTGACTTCAGCTTAGTGACTTTGCTCTATGTAGCAGAATCCCATTCCTCATCGCCAACTGTAATGTCAGGCGCTCGGACCGAAGGAACAGCTGATGCAGATATCCAAGAACAGGCTTTATTCAGCTGGGACAGGGCAAAAACAATGAGTGCCAGAGCCCAACACCCAATCCTAACAGAGGAATTTTCCCGCCGTATGCAGCCGACCAATCACGTGCTCCCCCACTGTTGCTGCCAGCCGAGCTGTCAAACTCCGCTGTAATGGAGCTGTCCGTGAATTACCTCAGCTTATGTACATAACACAAGCTATGGATTGAATCTATTTACTTGGTTCTCGGCTGCAGAGGCCTTCCGAAAAGGCCTGACTGCAAAATGCAGACCTGCGGACACTGCAGAAGTAGTGGGCTGGCGAGGAGAGGCCTGGCTGCAAGGTAAGTGGGTGCAGGGCATGTGAGGCAGCTCCATCCCCCCACCCCCACCCTAGCTTGATTTTTAGGTGTGTGCCTTGCCCCAAAACTAGGGCTTATTTTTGGGATAGAGCTTATATTAGTACCACCCCCCCCAAATCCAGCTAGGTCTTATTTTCGAGGTAGGTCTTACTTTCGGGGAAACATGGTATAATCGGTTGATTTGGATTAATGAAAGCAGAATTCAACACATAAAGTGAAAATTTTTAAATGGGCTTTCATAGAATTACTTCCACTATCTCTTTTGTTGCCCTACATAATGAAATACAGACTGTATGCTTCCTGGACATGGTCCACATACAGTTTCCATTATTGTGTTTGTGATTTTTAAAACATGTCCAAATTATTGGTTATGATTGTGAATTTTGAGCCTAATTCAAATACAGAAAGAATAAAATTGGCTGAACAATAGAAAGGAATTTCTGTAGTTTATACAACAAAAAGTCTGTATGCAATATGTAATAGAGGTTTGTTTCTAACAAACTTCATTACCATGCTTGTTATATATTTAGATTATCAATATCTATATTGTGGATTGCCAATATGTGTATATGTGTATTCTATAAAAAAAGTATATATTTTTTGCTTTTTCCTTGCTTATTTAATAAACCATTTTTACAACCAAGCAAAATTTATTTCTGCCCTTTTCAACAAACAATTGATTTTTTTATCAATTTATCAATTCATTTAAGTATGAAAAGTTCCATGTGGGACCAAGAGAATCAAAGTTTAAACAAACACAGAGAAATAAGATATGAGCTGTTTAGAGACAGAACAAAGATAAATTAAATTCCAAATGAAAGTAAATAGCTGATTACTTATTTTTCAATCTTACTAAAAAGTTGCCACATTTAAAATTATTTTTCCCCTTGACATTTTGCTAGATAGTCTTTGAATCAGCTTATCTGAAAACTGGCGTTTCAGCTAACTGCAATATTGTAACCTAATAACTTTTGGATGCAAAGTTATCACAAATGTTCACAAGGAGTTATGTATATAATTCCCAATGTTCTCCCTTAGGACAGGGGTCTCCAACCCCTGGGCCTTGAACCGGGACTGTTACCAGTCTGCACCCCTTTGGGAACTGGGCCATGCAAGTGGCGGGCAAGTGCACTGTTCTGTTCCAGCCTACGACCGGCCCTGTTTGTGTGTCAGGGACAACCCCTTTTTCCTTTTAACAATCAATAGGCTGGAAAAAACCCAACACAAATTTATTTACAGTTCCAAATAATAAAGTCTTTCAAACAAAAAAGCAGCAGAATATTTTCTTCAACCAAAAATACATGATTCAAAACATCCAACAAGAGTCAAACAAGAGTCAAACAGATTAGCAAGAACAGACCAGGATTCTCTTTGAATGTCTCTGACCGGTTGCCTTCAGAAACCAGCACTGCCCACACCTTCCCCTTTTATTATCTGACCCAAGGCGTGGCTTCTCAATGCCTTCTCCTCCTTTCACTGAGTTGCCTCATAGATTTTCTCTGCTCTGCTCTGCTGGATTGCCTTCTGCTTTTAGAGTCTCTGAACAGATTCAGCTGTGACTCCTCTGAGTCCAACACCTCCTCCTCATACAGCTGAGCCTCATGAGGAACACGACTGGAGGGGCCAGGCTGAGAGTCCTGCAGTGCATCAGAGCCTCCTTCTGACACTGAAGGGTCTCCAAACCCCTTCTCCTCCTCCTCCTCCTCCTCCTCTTCCTCCCCCTCCTCCTCCTCCTCCTCCTCTTCCTCAGATTCTTCAGACTCAGCTGTTGGGAGCACAGGCTGACACTGTTGTGAACATGCATGAAGGTTCATTTGCACATGTGCAAGTTTAGGTTGTGTGCACAAAACCATGCCCTCCCCTCTGCCACCACTGCCTATCTGTGGAGCCAGAAAGATTGGGGACCGCTGCTATAGGACAATGTATGAAACAATATTATTACATTAGTTAAAACCAAGTTTGTTTAAGTACTGCTGCTGGTTATCAACCAACCATATGTTTAGGATCCCAGACAGAGGCACAATACAATAATGCAAAACATCCCTCTAACTTCTATAAATCATAGGCCTCCAAAATCCTAGATTGATACAAAGCTATACAAAATAATTTGTAAAAGGTTGAACATACCGGTAAGTTTAAAAATTGGAGAAACACTGTGAAGAAATAATTGAAGACACAAATCAGGATTCAACTTACCATATTTTTATGCAATGGTAGCACTGCTGTTACTACTAATGTGTGCAGATCCTGGGGGGTGTAAAAAATCAAAATCTGTTGCACAAAAAGTGGTGTGGAAATGTCTCAGGTCAAATAGATGTTTTTCTTTCCGCATATTTTTTTAAAACCGTTCTATATTATTCTCTCTCTCTCTCTCTCTCTCTCTCTCTCTCTCTCTCTCTCTCTCTCTCTCTCTCTCTCTCTCTCTCTCTCTCTCTCTCTCTCTCTCTCTCTCTCTCTCTCTCTCTCTCTCTCTCTCTCTCTCTCTCTCTCTCTCTCTCTCTCTCTCTCTCTCTCTCTCTCTTTTCATCCATCTACCTTCTTCTTCTGCCAGAATCTTGCCTGGAAATACTTTGGGGATAGTATTGCTATCTTTGTATAAAACACAGATATGCTATTTCTTATGTTATCTTATGCATTGTCACATTATAATTAGTTTTTTCTATATCAGCTTCTCAGTACTATGCAGAGCACTGCGTGTCTATTGATGTCTGATTTGTCTGAATGTCAAGCTTCCATTAATTTTCTAGACTTTCTGGATTTAGTTTGCTCACACAATTTTCCAGCTGAAACTATGGCTGAGTCTGTCTGTTTTGAAATTAAAGAGCTTTCAAAATGTTTTCTGACTGTTGGTTGGTGTTCATGCTACTCTTCTGCCTATCTTTCCTACATAGAGGCTCCAGAAACCAATGCACAGACAAGCAGGGATTAACAACAGATAAATAATTAAGCAGAAAGCAATACTTTAATCAAAGAACCATCAACGAGAAAATCATACCCCTGCCATATTGGTAGGACAACTACATGGCATATTCACTAGTAAAGATGACATTATCTAATTGGGTAATGAAACTGGTGCAAGCAAACAACCAAGCTCAGAGAGAACCAAGTACCGGTATTCCACAGTTCAATCTTGAGCTACATATATTCTCTTCTTTTGTGATAATCAGAAATATGTAGGTTGGTATTACAACGAAGAATCAATTAGCAAGAAGCAATAGCAATTGCAGTTCCTTCTTTGATGTCCATTAAACAATTCAATGAACCTAACATTCACACCTTTGTTTTCCCTCTGCCCCACATATTTTTTTTGTCAGTTTCTACCAGAACAAAGAAAGCAGCAACACAGTTCATTTGTTTTCCCCATGCCGATGTAACTTTTAAAAACAGATATAAACTAAAATATAGTCTGAAAACAATGCTGCATTTCAGAATTTACAGGGAACAGAAAACAAAAGGTTTGCTCTTATTATATTATCTGCATTCTGCTACCATTACTAAATGTCTTTGAAACCGGATCAGCAGGGAATATGGTTTATCAGAATGAAGCTACTTTTCTGTTTAGTGTTTTAATTCATTTTTCTCCCCAAGCAATAAAATTTAATGTAACACATGCAGGAATTAAAAATAGAATTAAACAAATCAAAACCCAAACCATGAGTGCTTTACATGATGCAAATATTTTTTTTAAAAAAAGGTAAATCCTTGCATTAAAGCTGAGTGATAAGCAAGCATTCTTCCTGCTGCCATAAGGCTTTGCACTATATGATGCTAATTTCTTTATTGGCTCCCAAAAGGGTAATAGGATTAGAAAATCCTAAACACACATTCTGTCCTGTTTCATTAAAGGGAAAAGCAAAGAGATCTCTTTGGCGGATACTCACAATGTGCTGAAAAGTTGATGGCAATGTGTTAAAAGAACGAAATACCCCTTTCCAGAATCCCCAGTGGTGAAAACAAAATAATGTTTTCTCATCTGCTCCAATGTCCCTTTGCTTTTATGGGAATTACAATAATCTATGAAAGTTACTCTTTTTGCATTTGCACATTCTAAATTTGCAAAAGTTAAAAATACCATCTTAAAAATCCTTCCTTGTGGAACTCCCTCTAGAGAAGGCTCAAGAAATCACTTCATTTAAGTTTGTATTTTGATGTTACAAATCAAGCAAACATTAGCTACTAAAGAAAAGAAAAACAGGTTCTAAACAAGCAGAAAGATTATATTGTATTCTTCCTTGCGTTTTAAAAACTCAGTCTTTCTGGGAAATAAGTGATTTTTTAAAATAAAGATATATATATATATATATAGATAGATAGATAGATAGATAGATAGATAGATAGATAGATAGATAGATAGATAGATAGATAGATAGATAGATAGGCAGGCAGGCAGGCAGGCAGGCAGGCAGGCAGGCAGGCAGGCAGGCAGGCAGGCAGACAGACAGACAGACAGACAGACAGACAGACAGACAGACAGACAGACAGATATTTCAGTATTCCAAATAATCTAGGTTAATAATTCTTGGAATGGACTAATGTTATGTATCTAATTGTATTCTTTTCCAGCTCCATAGAGCTGCAATGGACTACACTCCAAACTCCTGCAGAATTCCATAGGGAAAATTAACATGTAAATTCCAGAAATGTATAGGATATTGCTCACATATAATAATTACTAATAGTGTTTCCATTAAGTTTCCATTAACAAAAACTTAACCATCTCTTTTCTCATATGTCTTAGTTTGAACTAATTCAAAATTGAATACCAGTTAAATTAAAACCTTAATTTAATAGAATAATTGGGTAGTAAGTGTATCTGTTACATCCAAATTTCTGTTAAATCCAAACTGACTTAATATATTTTCTTTGTGTAATTAATATAGCTAGTCCTCGGTTGACAACAGCAAATTGGACCAGAATTGACATTGCTAAATGACACATCATAAAGTGTGATGTCATGGGAATGTGTTGCCACTTGCCATTGTTAAGTGATGATTGTCCAGGTTGTAAGTGAGGCCTTTATGTGACCAAGACTTTTGACTTCCTGCTGGCTTCTGCAATGACTGAGAGGGAACATTGGCACTGTGGTAGCCAGAATTCAGCAACTTAAGACCAGTCATAACTTCCACTTGTTCAGTGCTGTAAGTTTAAAAGATCACTGAATGAGTGGTCATTAGATGAGGATCACCTGTACTTTATGCTATTTATGTTAATTTATGCAATGTAATTATGTGATGATCCAAATTACCAGTGCTTTTTTTGTAAAAGAAAAAGGTGCCAGAACTCACACATGTCATACAACCCGCCTTGCCTACCCTACAAGGTTCCATCCAAAGAAGGTGCCGGAACTCCACCCTGAGCGTTCTATGACAACAAAGGCCCTGCAAATTACACAGATTATAATGTTCAGACCACTATGGAAACTTTATCTTAAGAATGAGGTCTGAAATAAAATCTTGTCTTTTGAGTCTACAGTGGTGGGATTCAGCCAGTTCGCATCAGTTCGGCAGCTAATTTTTTGTTGCCTGGGCCAAGAATGGACTTCCGGAAGCAGCATCCACATAGAGAACCGGTTGTTCACATATTTGAATCCCACTATTGGTTTCCACCCATTGCTTCTTGTCTTGCCTTCAGGTGCTTTGGAGAATAGCTACACTCTCTCTTCTTTGTGGCAGCCCCTGAGATATTGGAACACTGCTATCATATCTCCCCTCGTCCTTCTCTTCATTAAACTAGACATACCCAATTCCAGCAACCATTCTTTATATGTTTTAGCCTCCGGTCCTCTGATCATCTTTGTTGCTCTTCTCTGCACTCTAGAGTCTCAACATCTTTTTTACATCATGGTGACCAAAACTGGATTCAGTATTCCAAGTGTGGCCTTACCAAGGCATTGTAAAGTGGAATTAATACTTCATGTGATCTTGATTCTATCCCTCTGTTAATTCAGCCTAGCACTGTGTTGGCTTTTTTGAGAGCTGCAGCACACTGCTGGCTCATATTTAAGTAATTGTCCACTAGGAATCCAAGATCCCTCTCACAGTTACTACTACTGAGCCAGATACCACCTATATGGTACCTGCCCATTTGGTTTTTCTTGCCTAAATGTAGAACTTTACTTTGTTCACCATTGAATTTCATTTCACTCATACCCAGTTCATCAAAGGAACTGCAACATGGGGAAGTTGGATAGTCTAATAGGATCATCATAGGTCAGTTCAAATCTGCCTTTCTATATCCCCCAAACTTTAGCAACTGTTGCAGGGGGAACTCAAATAAAATATTGTGACAAAACTAGATTAACATACTCAATCTGGGCAGTTATAGAAGGTAAGGGGTTTTTTTTTTGGAGGGGTGGTGGTGACTCTCTTTCACTGCTTCAGCCCAGGCTGGTTTTAGGAATCACTATTTGATGAACAATTGTGCCACTCATTCTGTGACTTCGACTTAAGTGATAAATGAATAGACTGCATTTTCAGCCAGTAACATAACCAATGAAATAAACATGAGACAGAGCAGATAACCTGCACTAATATTAGAAGAAAATGTGCCAGACAGCACACATATATACACACAAAGAAGGATAAAGTTGTTTTTATAGCTCAGATTAGTATCTTTTCTCATTTTTTAAATCCTAGTAAAAAGCATTCACTCTGACTCCTGCTTATATTTTTCCTCTGGTATGCATAAATCTAGATTTTTCATTGAGGAATTATTATTACTTCATTGACAATAAAATGTTTAGAGAATTGCATGATACTAAATTCCTACGGAAAATAGTTTTACACAAAATACCCGAATATTTAAAAGGTTTATTGGCAACAAGTTTTAAAGCTCTGAAGTTCTTATGTGATATAATAGCATTGGACATTCCAACACCAGATTTAATTTCCACAGTTAAAATACCTCTGTCATTTTGTCTCCGACAATATCATGCAATTTGCTCACTCACTGAAACAGGTGCTTGACACCACAGGTATAAAATAACACAGAAAATGACATTGTTGAAACATTAATGGTTGGCTGTTGCAGTGAATACACTTCAGAACACCAAACTAGGGCTGTCCTTTCAATAGCTAGATAAGCAGCTTGAGCAAACCTAACCCCCCCTCCTCTTTTGGGGGCAAGGGTTATACAGATTCTGGAATTGGCAACAGAATCAATATAGTTCTTGTAGAAATTCCACCAAAGGAAAGAAATACTCTGATTTAGGTCAGGAAGTCATTTACAGATATCTGCAGGATGCACGTCTTTGAAGTCCTGGATGAAATGTAAGATGTATGACTGAAAAATAAATTTATTGCCTTTTCAAAGTGGACTAGAAAAGAAATAAGGTCATATATATTCCATCCTGATGGCTGAAAAGAAGGGGGGCGGGGTTGGAGGTAAACCTTACAGTATGCTGTAGCAATTTCTAATCATGACTAGAAGCACACACTAAGAGATGTGAAAGAAAATTGATATTCATACTGAAATGTGTTGTACCATCTCCTGAAACAGAATTCATTTTTATTCTTTGTAAAGGCTGCATATCATTAATTATGTTTATCATGAAAAGCTGATAGAAAGATTTTCCCCCAGAGCAGACAGAAGTTACAGAAAATGAAGGATATTTCATTCAGTAGATCAAAAAGGTTTAAGGATTTAAGTTACTCTTTAAAGAATCAGGTTTTGAAAAGATTCAATTATTAAACTATTCTGTCTCTCTCTCTCTGCTTAAATACTAATTGATGCAACAATCATTCTGAAATCTTAGATCACAATAATTATATAGATAGATAGATATAGATGTTTGTTAAATGTTTGTTAAGCATTCAGAATACACTTGCTTAGTCCCAGACACGGGACAAATCTTATCTCCTGTTTCAGCCTAGCCCAAGGCCATCTACAGGTAGTAGCCACAGCAGTGGCAGCTCATATTTGTGTATTTTTTTTTTGGCTTGCTAACAAAGAATAAAGGGTATCGGTCTCCCTTTATTCTTTGTTAGCAAGCCAAAAAAAATTACATAGATATAGATATAGATATATAGATATAGATATAATAGATTTGTATTTAGAATGTGAAATAGATTGTTGTAGAGCAGATTTCCAACTCTGACTTATTTCCTAAGGAACACTGCTGCAAGAGCCAATACATCACCAGTAATAGCTGGGTTACATACCAATTTTTTAATTGGAATAGTGAAAAGACAAATCAGTAGGAATTTAAAATAGAAGATACAGATAAATAAAATCACCATTAGATACAGGTAGTGGCATTATATATATATATATATATATATATATATATATATATATATATATATATATATATATATATATATATATATATATATATATATATATATATATATATATAGTGTGTGTGTGTGTGTGTGTGTGTGTGTGTGTGTGTGTGTGTGTGTGTACTGCTTAAAAAAATAAAGGGAACAGAAAATAAGACATCCTACTATTAAATACAGTGCATTGTGTTGTTTAAGTGTTCCCTTTATTTTTTGAGCAATATATATATATATATATGTTTTCTGAGGTTTTCGCGGGTGTTTATATGTGGATCTTCGGTCATTCGGGTTTCCTCCCGTGTAGAACTAAAGGTGTAGGTGCAACGTTTCGACGGAATCCCATCCGTCATCATCAGGCTGGTGGCTTTAGCTTCCTTCTTCTGGGAGAAGCATGTGGCTGTTTGTTCCTCTTTTTTAAACTTTTTTAAACTGTGCTCTGATTGGGTGGGGGACCAAGTGTGTTCTGATTGGGTGGGAGTGTGTTTTGAATGGTGGGTGTGTTCTGATTGGGTGGGGGGGTGTTCTGAGTGGATGGGCTGGTCTCAGCTGCCAGCTCCAGACCTGAGCTGGTGAATTGTGCTGCTTTTGTTTGGCTTCGTGTTTGTGGTGGTGCCATGTTTTTATAGTGGGTGTCAGTTTGCTTATTGTGTGGTTTGGAGGGGTTTAAAGTGGCTGATGTTGCAGCTGTAGTTAGGTTTTTGTTTTGTGGTTGTGCCTCGTTATCATTGTGGGTTCGGATTTGCTTTTTGAATGGTTGTGTGGTGGTGATGTCATGTGATGTTATCATGAGTTTGGGTCTGGTATCATTCTTGGTGGTTGGGACTCGTCTGTCAATCAAGGCGGGTTTCCAAATGGCTGGTAAGCGAGAGGTATCATCTCGTTTGTTAATGCTGTGGGGGCGTTTTTCTATCTCAATGGCTTCTCTGATTATTCTGTTGTTAAAATGTTCAATTTTGGCGATAGTTTTGGTTTTTTAAAATCAATTTCATGTCCCGTGGCTTCAAAGTGTTGGACCAGGGATGAAGTTTGTTCTCCCTTTCTGAGTGAGTTTTTGTGCTCTTCAATATATATATATATTACTGTAGTTTGGTAGAGCCAGAATGCCACTACCTGTATCTAATGGTGATTTTAATTATCTGTATCTTCTATTTTAAATTCCTACTGATTTGTCCTTTCACTATTCCAATTTTCTTCTTCCTTCTATTTATTTATTTATTTATTTATTTATTTATTTATTTATTTATTTATTTATTTATTTATTTATTTATTTATTTATTTATTTATTTATTTATTTGGATTTATATACCACCCCTCTCCCAAGGGACTCGGGACGGTGTACAGGGCAATTAAAACACTATGAACAACACATAATATACAAAAATTAAAGTGAAATTAAACCAAATAGCCTAAACAATAAAACACATTCTAAAATTTAAAATTTTTAAAATTTAAGATCTAAAATCCCAGTCCCTCAGTCCAGGCCAGCAAGTTCAAATAGCCAAGTCTTCAGGTCACGGCAAAAAGAGCAAAGGTCGGGAGCCATCTGGAGCTCAACAGGAAGCTGATTCCAGAGGGTGGGCGCGCCCACAGAGAATGCTCTCCCCCTGGGGGCCGTCAGTCGACAATCCCTGACCGACGGCACCCTGAGGAGGCCCTCTCTGTGGGAGCGCACAGGACGATGGGAAGTTAACATCGGCAAAAGGTACTCCCGTAAATAACCCGGACCCATGCCATTTAGGGCTTTATAGGTCATTACCAGCACCTTGAATCTCACCCGGAAGACAACTGGAAGCCAATGCAGCTTGTGGAGCAGAGGTGTTACATGGGAGTATTGGGAGACCCCCATCACAACTCGCGCGGCCGCATTCTGCACCAGCTGGAGCCTCCGAGTGGTATTCAAGGGCAGCCCCATGTAGAGAGCATTGCAGTAGTCTATCCGAGAGGTCACGAGCGCATGAGTGACTGTGCGTAGGGCATCTCAGTCCAAGTAGGGCCGCAACTGGCACACCAGGTGAACCTGGGCAAAAGCCCCCTGGTCACAGCTCCTATATGATCTTCAAAACTGAGCTGTGAATCAAGGAGGACACCCAAGTTGCGAGCCCTATCTACAGGGGGTAACACCTCACCCCCTATAGATAAAGATGAAATAGAATGGACAACCCGAGATGCTGGTATGCACAGCCACTCACTTTACCTCCCTCCCTCCTTCCTTCCCTCTCTCTGTGTGTTTTAAGTATCAACCTGGAGGATTTACTTAAAGTATTTTCAACTGCCTTTAGTCTTAAACAAATATCATTCAACCAAATATGACAAAATATTAAAACCAAGTGCAACCCATGCATAAGAGAGTATAGGAATTTAACTGCAGTAAAGCTCCAATGGGGAATTGACTAAAGCAATGACAATGGCAGCTGGGCTTTCCATGCCCCAAAACAGCTAGCTGTTGAAATTGCTAGACCTAATTAAAAGTAAAATAAAACACCTGTGCTTTTATTATCTTCATGGCTGCCTAACTACATTACATTAGTCAGTATCACTCATACATTGAGACAACAAATATTTGAACAGTGGATATATGACAAAGAATTAGCAGAATCAATGGAAAGACTCAACGGTTTCAATATGCCATAGTATTATTGAGCATTCATACAGCAGGTGACTGATACATCTCACCTAAAAATGCAGAAAATCCCAATTTGGGGTTGCCTGAACAACCTAATTATTATACTAGCAATATATCCTGGAACTTATCCTGAACTCAGTAGGCCACATGAAGCTTTATGGACAGCTGGTTTGTACTAGCTGAAGCACAATTATTTCACATAAATAGACATGTGGCACTTCCATGAATCAATCACAGTCGAAAGAAAACTATTTTTTCTAATCTCTACACATGAAATCAAAATGCATTTTCAGTTATAGGAAAGCCTTGATGGCCGTGGCACAAATTTGCAACAGCTAGTCTCCATCCTAAGACTATGTAAACAGACACCAGCCAAAGGCATTTCATCACTTATGACAAAGGCAAAACTGTGTGTCTGTATTTAGTTTCCTCTAGCAAAATTATAGCAGTTGACTGTTACTTTACAGCTTGCATTAGCATAGCAATGTCTACTACATCTGGAGAATACAAAGTAGACCACATGGCACAAGCAATGATGCTTGACATTGCTTTGCTATCTCTGTCTCCTAGCATCTGCTCTCTGGAGTAGCCATCTCACTTTGATTAATATTAGGGCCAGCCTTCCACTCAGGGTAATTGTGTTACTCAGCCTTCCACTCAGCATACTGTAGATACCTGTAGATACTTTCCAATACAAAGGAAGCTACAACATCACCCATATCAAGCATGTTTTCATGATGATTAGGCAGCTTTATAAATCTAACAAACAAACAAACAACTTGGTTTCTATTGTTTTAGTAGAAGTCACATTTCTATTTTTTATCTAACCATGTTGATTTTTCTCACTTTCTTCTAGATTAGATTGAAAAGTTTAGAAATAGGGAATTGAAGGTTTTTGATGCTCTCTATTATTGCCACCCAGCCATTTTTGCTGAATTGCTGCCTTTGTCAGAGACTGTGCTTTTCCTCTCTCTCTCTCTCTCTGTCTCTGTCTCTGTCTCTCTCTCTCTCTCTGTGTCTCTCTTTTTATCTTCAAATCCTATTCCATCTCTTCCAGAAATTGTTTCTGCTTTTATTGCTATTATTGCCATTACTTTAAAAAAAGCAGTTAGGAAAAAAAGTCTTTGATACAAAGAGCAATCTAATAGGACAAAACTATCCAGCGGTGCTGCAAGTAAACCTGCTGGTCTTCTGGGCAAAGGCATAGATATAGGATATAGGAAAAATTGCAAACAATAGTCTTGATGAAATATAAAGGCCCTCCCCACAAAGGAAATCCAGTATAATTTTAAAATATCTACAAGGAATGTGTTTTATTCTGATGTATTCAAAACACTATCTACTATAACAGGTTTTGGTGTTTTGCATAGTAGGCAAGAAATTTAATGGAGAATGGTCAACTACGAAGGAGAAGGCCAAAGATACAAAAGCATAATTTTAACATCCTGTTTGCTGGAAACAAGTATGACACTATCAATCAAATATTCCATATCTGACTAGGTACTGTTTCAAAACATTGAATATAGGAATTGATTTCTTCCTAGATGTTCTTTTCACATTGTGTATTTATTTCTATTGGCTTTCACAGATGCTCAGATGAACCCAAGCTCAGCCTGTAAAATTTCATCAACAGAAGACAAAATTAAATGATCTCCTCTCCCCTGTAGGTCCTTATTCTTCTGGAAAGCAGGTTTTTGGCATGCATTCTAGGTTCAGAAAAGAAATGTAAACTGTCTCTTCCTGTTCTTAACATCCATACTGTATGTTTAATCCTGATGTCCAGTGTGACAGTTGATAGATTCTAATGGTCTGAGCATGGAATATGTGTTATTATCAGCTTTTACATATTGGGTGGATAATTTTATTCAGCTATTCACTATGATTTAGTATCTTTTTGTTAGTGAACTGTAAAAAGGCTCATCCCAGTGTATATGAAAATAAGGCCCTTTGTCTCAGTGTATCAATTTGCACTTACCTAAATTTCGTTGACCATCCACTCATTTAATGAGATCCTTCTGGAGACCTTCACAATCAATTTTTGTTTTAAGTATCCTGAACAGTTTAGCATCATCCATAGACCTGGCTGGTACACTACTTATCCACATGTTCAGATAATTTATGAACAACTTAAAAAACACAGATCTCCAAGACACTAATGCAGATTCTTAATACTTCAAAACCTCCTCATGTTTTACTCACCTGTCAAAAATAAATTAAATATTTTCATATTTGGGCTAAACATCACATGGAATCATTTGAGTAATCAGATCAAAATATATCAATTTTTGGGTGCACAGTAATGTCTAATTAACAGTGCAGTCATATACATGGTTACAAAGAAATAAATACCATTAAATTCAGTAGGGCTTATTCCCAAGTAAACATGTATAGGATTGTTACCTAAAACCATAAAATCACAAACAAATACAGAAAAAAATACTTTTAAAAACACAGACATTATCACAAGTTAGCCGAATAAGATAAACCTTTTAGGAACAATGATTGATTAAATGCAGAGCTCAAATAAACTTAAAGTGGTCCTGAAATCAGACCCCCCTGGATTAAAAAGACACCTTGCAGATAAAGAAACCAGCCTGCATCAACTAGAAAAACTGGTTTCAGTAGCAAATAAACTGTATGCTATGAACCTCAGTATTACCTTGAAATATGTTGAAGACAGACATGTATTCCAATTTAAGTGTCTTTCCCAAAAGGTTTAGCTATCCAAAGAGACTGAGACACCTAAATAATAATAAAGACACAAGTCTGACAAGCACATTTTGTTTCAAAATACAAACAATTACCTGGCAACCGGGTGGTCCTTTTAGAGTCTCCAGTTGCCATTATAATTTCAATTCAATTGACTTTTTAATGCTGTACCAATTTTCTTTAAAAATATATTTTGATAAGACTACCCCATTTAATGGCCACTAGCTCTTATAAAAAATATGCTGGGAAATTTAATTCTTGGCTAGCATCTATTTACTGACTAGAGTTTTGCAAACTAGATTGGGTGGACCTAGGTAAGAAGATGGCAGTGACATAGGGAAGTTCCTCTCCCCACCCCCAAAGGTGAGGAAATTCCTATTTTAACTTCAAATTGCACCCAAACATTTTTTTCCAAGTTAATGAATAAAGATCTGCTCAAGAAAAACATTTGTATTAGGATACTACACAATTGACTTAAATTATTATCAGCTGTTATCTGGGTTCTCCAGAAACAATCTGCACATTGAAGCAAGACAATTAGTAATTTGTGTTTAAAGTTCAAAATAGTCCAACAGATCTAAAACAATATGTATTTGTTATTACTTTTTAGGCTGACATGTAACAAAAGCAATGCAATTGTGTTAGCCCCGACACTCTGCATGATGCCAAAGCTGTGCTGAGCAGCCCGCTGTTAGAGAAGGGTATACCATCATGCTGTAGCATTGCTTCAGCCCTCCCATGGTGTGTCAGTCTATAGGCTAACACCATGACCACTGTCACAGCACAACACATGGAAATGCTAGGGAACTATTTCTGTAACAACAGGAAGGCAGTTCCCACTCAACTTGACCCTTGCTCTTGATGGCTATTGTGATGATACAGTCAGAATGAAATATTTAATAAAGAAGTAATTCAGAAAATAGGCTAGCTAAAGGGAAAGAGCGGGTAAAGGTTAAAATAAACTCTTGGTTAAATTGAGTGGAACAACCTCATCAATAGGATATCTCTTCTACACCAAATGAAATATGAAGAACAATAATTTATATTGTTACAAGTGCTAATCTGCTATCAATTATTAAAATATATATATAATCTCTGCTTTAAAATTCAGAATTAATGACTGGAAGCAGATGAGTCCATAAAGGGACAGCCGGTTGCCATACACAATTGTAACTATGTTTCTACAAGTTATGAAAAGAAAGCAATATGTGCCTGTTTCGGTGGCTGTCGTTTGCCTACCAATGGTGCAGTGCTCCCCATTCCAGCCCTCTCGGCATTCACATTTTCCATCTTTACAAGTTCCATGTTCTGTGCAGCGGGGATGGCAAACACGTTGGTCACAGGCTATCCCTGTCCAGCCCTCTTCACAGCGACATGCTCCGCCAATGCATACACCATGAGTGCCACAGTCTACAGCACATACTTCTGGAAAAGAATAAGAAAGAAAGAGAGAGATGGAAATTAAGTCTTGTCATGAAAACCAGCAGCATTTTGAATACACGACTGATTATTATTTTTCTTAATTTAATTTGTTTATCATCTGACTCCCAACAACTCTGGGAGGTTGTGTACTTTCATTGCTATAAGCAAGCAATGCACGATAGAAGCTTCTACAAATGAGATATTAAATCTATTATTATTGCATGCAAGCAGTTGAGATTTGTTGACAATGTCAACAAAAAAAGGCCACAAATTAAAAATTCTAATATACTTTTACTGCATTGCCTTTAGTATTTCCAAAGGTGAGTACAATTTTGAATAATCATTATGGTGGATGTATTGTGAACTGAAAGTTTCAGAAACTAACATCTTCAACACTATCATAAAACAGGATTACAAAAAATACAAGGGGTGAAAATCAAAACTTTTTTAAAATATTGATTTGATTAACCATGGGTAAATTGTCAGTTACACAGCATTTCAGAATTCAGGCAGTGCTGCCAAGATAAAGGATAGTTTGAAAATAGGATAAATGATAGTTTGAACATTAAATAAATGCTCAAAATTACTGTAATCAAGGAGCAAACTCTTATTATTCCTACACTGTAAGCTGTAGGCAGGATTTGGGTTATCTGAATTTACATCAGAATTCCAACTCTTAGCACAACAGCTGACTTTGGCTGATTTGAATTATCTTGAGCCAGAGACCATCCAGTCTATTGGATGTCAAGAATAAATATTCTAAAACTAAATGTTTTTTTCTTACCAACGGAGCAGTCAGGACCCATCCAGTTGGGATCACAGTTACAGAGGCCTGTATCAGAGAGATATGTGCCATGCCCACTGCACTGGTCTGGACACTGGGCACGTGGAAGTTCACAATTTAAACCTCCCCAGCCTGGGCTACAGAGGCATTCTCCATTTACACAGACACCATGGTTGGAGCAGGATGGATCCAAGCAATCAACTGAAAGAAAGCAAAACAAAACAAAGGGAGTGAAAAAGGACAGGGCACTGAACACACAGTCTGAATTGACATCAGTTGATGGATCTGCACTCAGCAGCTTCCTTGCTGCTGAAATGAAGCAAGCTTGCTCCGTTGTTTGTTAGGATTTTCTGGGAATATGAAAACATAAAAAGGTCATTCTGCTTGCTATGAAGAAATTTCAAGAACCAGGTAGTGTTGAAAAAAAAGGGAATAGGGGAAGGAATTATTTTTTTAAAAAAATAGTAAGACTGCTTCAGAAGTTTGATGAAAGGAGGCAAGAAAGTTTATATTCTCACTATCTTTCCCCAGTCAACTGAAGTCCAAGACATGAGAACTTTTCACCAAACATGAATCTTGCCTATGTAAACTTTGAAAATAACTTTCTTCTGACATACATTCAAGCAGAGTATTACTTAAAAATATATATATATCTTGGAATGATTTATGAATCTCTTTAACTTGGCCCTCAAAGGCCAAAGAGGAGCAGAAATGCACATACTAACACAATTCAAAATGTCAATTACATCTAAAAAGCATACACTAAAGAAGAGTTCTCTAGGCAGTATCACTACTACCTGCTCTTTATCACTGAAGCTAATTGACAAACAGTGGAGCTGCTTATGCTCCTTCTCGTCTTGTCATGCTTTCCACTGTACAGTATCCTTTGCTTCTATCTTTCAAGCATTCCTTCAACACAACTGGCATAAAACAGTGCAAGAAGCCACTCTTCATCTCTTTTATTTAGCTTTTTTCAGTACTATACTTGGAGACACTTGCTGCAACTGGAAAACAATGGTGGCATCAGAAAACAGTTGTGAAAATACAGTTAGACTTTTGAATAAGAATTAAAGGCTAATATAGAAAGTTTGTGGGTGAAGGTACATAGATAACCTTTCTACCCCACGGATAGTGAATGGTACTTCTTTAATTATCCATTTAATAATGTTGCATGAGCATATTTTCATATAGCAGCTTTAGCTTCATTAGTCCCATCAATACAGTGATTTCCCATCATGTTGGATTTCGGCTTTCATAATTCTCAGCTCGAACATCCAATTGGAAATTATAGGATTTGATTCACTGCATCTTGAGAGCCTAGCTTAATGTGTAAATCCACAAGATGCCCTGTAAATTGAAAGACAAGCAGACAAATGTTCAGGTCGGCCCACGACACAATTGAGCCCAACGTTTCTGATGTGAAGTGAAACATTTGTTGAGTGAGTTTTGTCCCATTTTGCAACCTTTCTTGCCACAGTTGTTAAGTGAATCATTGGAGTTGCTAAGTTAGTAGCACAGTTATTGAGTGAATCTGGTTTCCTCATTTGAATTTGCTCATCAGAAGGTTGCAAAAGGTGATCCCATGACCCTGGGATACTGCAAACATCATAAATATAGTTACCAACTGTCTGAATTTTGATCACATGACCATGGGGACGCAGCAACAGTTGTGTGAAAAATGGTCATAAGTCAGTTTTTTCCAGGGATCTAACTTTGAAGAGTCACTAAATGAACTGTTGTAAGTTGAGGACTACCTGTATTTAAAAGGAACAAGCAAGACTCTGAGGGCTTGCCTATCCCTGAATGTCTGAAAGAGGCTTCTACAAGTATAGCATTCAGCTGAAAAAAAGCACAAAACCCCTTAAGAAGTTCATATTAAATGCACCATGGTCTGAAGGTCTCCTTGCAGTGATGCTGGTGAAGTGCAACCATGATTCCCTCTTCACAGGATCTATTCCGAATGATTTGAACTGGATGTATATACACATTAAATCACAAAGCACTCAGAATAAAACAATGCTTTAATGGTTCCGTGAAGCAGATGATGAAAAGAAAACTGTAGACCCTCTTGGGGTTAAAAATGCATTTCTAGCATCTTGAATGACAAAGGAATATAGTTTTCTCTCTTTTTCTGACCTAAATTTATAAATGCTTTAAACATGAAATATTCCTTTAAAAGTAATATATATATTTACTAACTGGACTATTCTCTGTATTCTGAGTTGAAAACTAGCTTTTGGTGGTTTGGAACATTCATTTCTAGTGTCAAACAACTAGATGAAAAATAGATGAAGTCTCATTGGAAAAACTGTTCACTTCTCTGACTGATCATAACAAAAAGAAAAAGAAGCAAACCATGTAATATCTATATTACATCATCTAGAACAAATATTTCTAAATAGAACCAACACATTCACTTTTATTGTTTATAGTTTTTGCAGATATAAATTAATGACTCTGTTGGTTAAGAATAAACTATCACATTCCAATCAGTAAATGTAAGTATAAGTCTTCCAGATGTTGCTAACTTTTCTATCATCACTGGTTTGCTCATTCCCATTTTGCTCTTAAATGGGAAGAAATGAATTAACACAATGTTCTCTTGTTTCCTTAATGCCATTTTCCTCTAGACCACAGCTCTCCAAACTTGGCAACTCTAAGACTTGTGGATTTCAATTTCAATATGCTGACCGTGGAATTCTGGGAGTTGAAGTCCACAAGTCTTAAAGTTGCCAAGTTTGGAGATCCCTAATCTAGACAAAGTAAGAGGCGAGATAAAAAGCAAGGAGAAAAGATATTGAGGCTTTGGCCAGAAGACCAAAGTAATTGTAACTCAAATTATTTGTTTTTTAGAACATCATACAATTTCTATCTTAACAATGTCTCATTTTTTTGCTTCTGATATATCCCTATTGAGCCAGGAGCATTATTTGACTGCCCTCTCTCCCTCATTCCCAAGAAGAAATCACTTTATTGCACATATTCCCCTTGCTAACAAATCATCTTTGCTGAATGCTTGTTATTTTTGTCCTGAATTTATTCTTTGTATCTCTTTATTATTCCCCCTTTGAATGCCATCCTCATTATGTAATCAGAAAGTACATTAGAAACTAGGGGAAAAAATAATTTGGTATCCCAGATACACTTCATAGATAAAGTAGTCTATTGCTATCTCTAAGGAGAGTCAAATGGCCATGTCAGGATGTACTGTTAAAGTGGATCAGTACAAGTGCCCACCCTACCATAATTGCAAGAGACTTTTCTACTGTAAAATTAAAGCAGAAGATGAACCAGCCATTTTTAGACATTTATAAGTTTCTATCTTTTTCTTAAATATTAACATCAATAAATCTACAATCACTTCTCATCAAATTCTGGGCAAAATTAATTTACTCCCCCGTTTGCAGGGTGGAGTATAACTTTGGTAATAAAATTGAAATAACTACTCTATAATCCAATCCAGATTACCACAGATAATCCCCTGGTTGACTACTGCAACACACTCTTACATGAGGCAGCCCTTGAAGATCACTCAGAAGCTTGGCATGCCCATGCAATACTTCTGCTTTACAAGCTGCACTGGTGCTCCATTTTCTTTTAAGTGTGAATCAATTTGCTAATTATGCCTAATATGGTGTAGGGCCAACTATTTAAGGGACAGTTTAGCTTCTCTAGCATTTGGAAAGCTGTTTTGATCCAACAGGTTTGGCATGTTCTAGGTTCCTTTAATTCTTTTGGAACCCTAGAAATGGGCTTTGACTGTTGTAATGCCTACTGTCTGGTATGCAGTTCTCCTTGAGAACCATGTAGTTCCTATATTTTTGTCATTTCAAAAAGCCTTGAAGAGATGGTCTTCTCCCACGTCTTTGACTAGAATGGATGTTGCCCTGTATAAGGAGTCAGTGTGTGTTTTATGACTACCTGGATTGGCATCTTGGCTTTCTGGATTATCTTCTTTTATTGTTGCATTTACTTTATTACTTTATAGTTTTTCTGCTTTCTTATAAATTGCCCGTAGTTCCCGAAATAAATAATCAGAGGATCCCTATTTTATCTTTATAAAGAATGAATTAAAACCTGCCTGAAGTCTTCCAGGGAAAGCTGGAGGTGTATGTGTGTGTCTGTTTGTGTAGTATTCAGAATGACTATGATTCTAATCATTACTTTAAATTATGTAATATACTACCAATCAATGTCAATGTCAATATTAATATTTATATACTATATTTCTACATTATTTAAAAGAACACTATTTAACCAAATATTTCTGAAGAGGACTCTAAATACTGATAATTATATATTCCACTTAATTAGTTAAAAGAAGAAAAGTGGTGGCCATGAGTCTTTAATTGACATTAGACACCACACTTGGATTGAAGGAGGAAATACATTAGGTTAAGTGCATTTTGTTCCAGTGAGTTCAAGTAGTTTACTTTATGATAAATCTATTTAGTACAAGTTTAATCATCTCTGCTTGTTGGTTTCTAATAATTAGCTTATTTTTCCTCCAATATCATAAAACATCTATTGTAAATTTGAACCTTCCCTTTGTTTCCAACTTCCCTTCATCTGACTTCCAAAAACCATAAAAATAATTGCTAATGGCTTTGCAATTTCTTCAGTTAATTCCCTTGGAACCCAGAAGTATACTTCAATAGATTATGCTGGTTTAAATTTATTAAAATGTCACCTATTTAATTCCTCTCCTGACCAGAAGCGCAGGAATGGGGAAATTTTCTGTTTGTATGGATTTGTGTTTGGGAAGGAGAAAGGGAGGTGTGTGTGTGTGTGTGTGTGTGTGTGTGTGTGTGTGAGAGAGAGAGAGAGAGAGAGAGAGAGAGAGAGAGAGAGAGAGAGAGAGAGAGAGAGAGAGAGAAGAGAGAGAGAGAGAGAGAGAGAGAGAGAGAGAGAGAGAGAGAGAGAAAGAGAGAGAGAGAGAGAGAGAGATTCTTTTAGAAAGAGGTATGATCTATAACTTTTTATCTTCCTCTAATTTTGATTACACCTGGCAATAGAATTCCAGCCCCCTCTTTGTGCTAATCCCTTATTACAACTTGAATAACATGCCATTCTGCTATAATATTTCTAAAGGTTTGATACTTTCCTTCACAGAACCAACATTTCTTGGATTTTAGAAGATTACTCTCAGGCAAGCAGGAATAAAATTGTAATCCTAATGCCATTGAAGCTTTTCAAATGAGATCAGTGCCACAAACAGAGAGCTTGACCTTTACATTCTTCTTGTTCTCTTAGGAACTAAGATTGCAAAAAAGGAGGCTCCTAGTGTTATCAAAGAATATGGATGCCTGTCAGAGATCTGACTTTCTAAGTTTTTATTTATTTTATAGATAGACTTGGCCCTTCTTATTCTGAACTCAAATGATCAGGGCAAGAGTCATCTGCAAGAATTGATTGCCATTGAAACTCAAAAACACATTCACTGACTATTTGTTCTGCTCTACCCGAATAAGTGACAATTTTCTACCTTTTACAAATGTCATGTTATAGCAGCATTTGTACCTACTGCTCACACACAGGAAGAAGACACTGGGAAATTCTGTAACAAATTGCAAGTGGTACTAAATACAACATGAAAAAAGTGGGTGATTATGAATGAGTGTCCACAAATAGAAAATTAACAAGAAAAAGAAAGCAGACACACTGTAAGATACAGGAAAACACATGATAAACTGTGACTGTGCCACAGATTTTGTTGATTTAAATTTATTTTAAAGGTATAAAAATATTTTTATAATAACAAATATAACTTGATATACATTTGTTGATCTAAATTTTCTGCTGTAGTGCCTGCCTTCTGGAACATTCTCCTCTCTGAGATTAGGATGTTGACCTAACTTGAAGACCTGCTCTATGCCCGCACCTAGGGTCCCAAGTATGCAATATTCCTGGTTATGTTGACTCTGACAGAGCATAATATCTCTTGGCTGCTATTTGTACTTAATATTTTCTTTGAATTGTGTTCGAACTATTTAAAATGTTTTTATGTTTGTTTGCCAGCTAGAATCAAAGGTGTGAGATGAGTGATGACACTAACTATCTAAACAAATAGGTTTAAAAATTTTGGAAAGAGTATACTGGAACCTTTACCAAACAGGGTTATAAAGTGACAGAAAAAAAATGTATTCAGGAAGAAATTTCACTAGAAAAGTAAGGTTCAACTGGCAATAAACCAGTTATCAAATAGGAAAGCTGCAGGCAAAGATTAAATACTCTTTGAACTCTTGAAATCTGCAGGAGAGATAGTTAAAATCCCAGCACTTTGATGTTAACACATATGGAACAATGCTGTGTGGCTTAGAGACTAGAATAAATGGTGTATGTGTATGTACACACATGCACACACACACACACACACACACTGCTACTTAGTTACTAATACTTACAGTATATGCCATTCCAGTCAAAAGTGACTCTGAATGGTTTAAAAACCTCCAGATAGAATAAAAAGGTTAAAAAGAAAAGTAGAATCTGATATAATAAACAACAGTCCAATATCACTGCCATACTAATAAAAGCACGTGATGCACAACCTTTTCTTGATGGGAGCAAAGACTCAGATTTTCCTGTGAAAGGTCCTTTGGAAGAGCCACTTCTAAATAGTCACCTGAACCCACGACTCGTATACCAAAGCAGCTAGACTCAACAAATGTGCAAAATACTGAACAACTGTACCAATTATCAGAGAAACAGTTTGGTTCTGTCAAAAAAGGAAATACATAGCAAGAACACAAGGACTATGATGAGATTCTGAGTTTCTGTATCCAGGCAGGTTAGGTTAAGCTCACCTGTCCTATCTCTTTGCTGCAGAGCAAGGAATATTTATTCAAACAGTGAGCGATTTGCTGCTTGAGCTGATTTCTTGCTGAGTTTCATTTTAATCTGGCAAGTGCTATTGTATTATTTCCCATGCATGTATTTTATTTTATTCAATGACTATTAAAACCCACCCCCATGTCTTAAACATTTTAGATTTATTATTTTGTCCTCTTACATTGTTAATTGTCTGAAATGCATTTTGGATGGAAGATAGGTTATAGTTCTGGTCACCATGATACAAAAAAGATGCTGAGACCCTAGAAAGTGTGCAGAGAGGAGCAACCAAGATGAAAAAGAGTCTGGAGGTTAAATTGTATGATGAACGGTTGAGGGCTAGGTATGTCTAGCCTATTGAAGCGAAGGTTTAGAGGGAATAGCAATAGCACTTAGACTTATATACCACTTCACAGTGCTTTACAGCTGTCTCTAAGTAGTTTACAGAGTCAGCCTATTGCCCCCAACAATCTGGGTCCTCATGTTACTGACCTCGGAAGGATGGAAGGCTGAGTCAACCCTGAGCTGGTGAGATTCTGCCAAACTGCTGGCAGCTGGGAGTAAGCAGAAGTAGCCTGCAGAACTGTATTCTAACCACTGTGCCCAAAGGGCTCTTGATAACTGTCTTCCACTACTTGAGGGGCTGTCACAGAGAAGAGAGGGTTGACTTATTCTCCAAAGAACAAGAAGTCTGGCATGGAAGCTCAGTAAAGCTCATTAATTTATCCAGCCTAGAAGTAAGAAGAAATTTTCTGACAGTGAGAACAATTAATCAGTGGAAGAGCTTGCCTTTTGGAGTTGTGGGTGTTTTGTCACTGAAGGTTGGGCAGCCGTTTGACCAAGACTGTATAAAATCTCATGCCTTGAGAAGAGGGTTGGACTAGAAGACCAGGTCTCCTCCAGCCCTATGATTCTGTGTTCTACCTTCTATTATCAGTAAGAAAAAAAAATAACAATCAAATTTTCAAGCATAATCAGTCATACTTTTTCAATCTGTTTCAGCAGGATTACTATAATTGGTATGCAAAAAACCCTCTTTCCTTTGTTCACCTGGTTATCCATATTTTTACAACTGTAATAACCCTAGTTTTAGCTAACTATGAAGCAAAGGATTTCTTAATATCTCTGTTTTTCAGCAGTTGGCTACCTGCCCCAAACCCTTCAGATAAAAGCAACCTGTGGAAGATATTTTTGTTTGTTTTTATTTACTTTCCACTTGTTTTAAACATTTTCAGTTGTTGTTTTTTTAAAAAAATCTTGCTTTATTGGTTTGTTGAACATTACCTACGTGAACTTCAAACAAAAACACCATTAAGCATTGCACTGCTTTTCGCTAGGGCTTTACATGAGAACAGCACCTGTCTGCTGCCTTTCTTCACACTTCTTTGCACAACTGAAAAAGAGTTGTGATTGCTTTAAGGAGCTCACTCACTATAGTAATACAATTTTTAACTTCCAGTTCAGGCAGCAGTTGGATTGATTTAATGTATAGTAGAGAGGTACTGTGCTTCTAGGAGGTTTATAGCACTTCCAAATACTTTTCAAAGCATGCAGAAATCTATTTTTTCTTCCATTAATCAATTTAATAATTGATTGTTCCCAGGTGATCACATCAGACACAATTCCAGATGGCACAGTTATTAACCAGCCATGATCCTAAGCAAGATATTTACTTATTTAATTAGCTTTATATCTCTTCTTTTTCCAAAACTCAAGATGGCATATTCAAATTTATCCTAAAACCATGTAAGATAAGATATATATATAGTAACACTGGAGATGGTCTCTGCTCTAGCATTTCAAGTTCTATCACTGCATGTTTGTTAATGAATAGCCTTATTAACAGTTATCCCTCAATAAACAATAACTGAAGTAGAGAAAGTGTCTACAATCCAGGAGGTTGCCAAAGAAACATCAATATTCTAACAACTGTCAACATTATAACAATTATATTTGGATATTTTTTGATCATAGATCAGAAAATGTGAGCACTGTGGTGTTCAAAGGTGCAACACAAGCCTCACAATCAGGAGGCTTTGAGTTCAATTCTAGGTAGCAGTATATATTTTTCTCTGAGTGCAAAGAGAAAATGTCTGCTGTGAGCTCCATGTTGGCATTAGGAAGAGCATCCAACCAGTAAACACTCAACTCCATTCAGTAGCCCTGACTCCACCCAATGCAAGAGATTACAGGGTCATTAAAAAAATCAGAAAATGCATATACATAAGTTGAAGAGAAAAATATGCTTAAAATCCTACAAGCTAGACTCTAGCAGTATGTGGATCGAGAACTACCAGAAGTACAGGCAGGATTTGGTTGTCCATGGGGTCGCGATGGGTCGGACACGACTTCGCAACTAACAACAACAATGTAAATAAAATACACCTTAGAATTATAACATCAGAGCTGGAAGAGCCTTGCAGATCTTCCAGTTCAACCCTCTGCCTCAGATCATTCTAGCAAATGGCTGTCCAATGCCTGCTTGAAAACCTCCAATGACAGAACTCCCATGATTATAGGAACTGTTCCACTGCTTAATAGCAATCACAGTAAGGAATTTTTTATTTCTAGTTTGGATCTCTCTCTGAATGTTTCTGGTCACTGGTTCTTTTCTTACCATGATGCACAACAGATAATAAATCCACACCTCTCCCTACTGACAACTGTTCAAATAATGAAAGACATATGTCACATCTCCCTTTAAATTTCTTTTCTTTACTCTAAACTTACCCATTTATTTTAATCAATTCTTCATAAGATTTAGCCCCTCTGCATTTTTGTTATTCTTTGTGCTCTTTCTAATTCCTCAGCAGCCAGCAAAATTTGACAATTATGCTAATCTTTGACTATAATAAAGATCTGATGATGAAATTGGAGAAGTATGCCAGGTGCTGTCTAACTAATGCAGCACAGGATAAAACTATCACTTCCTATGATCTGGACTTTTGTTGATATAGCCCAGGATTGCATTGACCCTTTTGGCATTGCCACACACTTAATTCCTTTATTTTTCTTTGTGTGCCCTCAAGTGCTATTTAAATCTTTATATGTTAATATTAGTAGAGAAGGCCCAAATCCTACATAAAAAGTCCACTTAAAGTTCAATGTAAGTTCAGGTGTAGGGCAAGGTATAAGCTCTTTTGTTTGCTAAATTGTACCTTGATGTACCGTATATTATGGGATAAGGCATAATGCACAAAACAAGAAAGATTTTGCACATACTATAGTTAAAATGTGTTGGTCAAACGAGAAGTAGATTGTTAAAAAAGGAAATATATTATTGGGAATTAGGCTATGGTACTACTGAAATGACAGTTACAAAAAAATTGTGATTAACCTATGCATATGCTTGGAACATTTTTGCTGTGTCCTTTCTTTGGTAGAATAAAGCTTATTTTACAATCTCTTCCATAGTGTGTTAAGTTTGGACAAAGGGCACACTGGGCAACAGAACCAGTATTTATTTTTATTTTTTATTTTAATCCCATTTATATCCCGCCGTTTTCCAAAGTCTCAGGGCGGCTTACAATTTAAGCACAAACCAATGTGCTTAGCAATAGCCTTCATTCTATGTATATGCCTGCTTATTAGGGCTTTCGGGCCCCCCCAAGCGGCATTATTACAAAGTCAGCTTATTGCCCCCAACAATCTGGGGCCTCATTTTACCTACCTCGGAAGGATGGAAGGCTGAGTCAACCTTGAGCCTGGTGGGATGTTAACCTGCACTAATTGCAGGCAGCTGGTGTTACTTAAGGAGGCATTAGCCCACTGCTCCACCAAGGCTCAGTTGGGAGAACATTATTAAGCAAACAAAATTTAAGGTTTCAAAACCTCTTATACTAGACTAGAGTGTTTTCTGATTTTCATTAGTCTGGGCCTCATCCAGAGTTCTCAAGAGCTTCTGCTCTTAAATTGGGAAGGGATGTTATATTAGGTACTGACCAGTAGGGGGTATTACGTGATTCATTTTTGTCTTGATTGAAAAGTATGAGAGCATGTAGAAAAATTTCCTAAGATGACCCTTCCTGTAAGCTAGGAACTCTCAGACCAAGATATCTATAAAAAATAAATTCAGTGAATAATAAACATGTCTAAGCCTTTGGATTCAATTGCTGCTAAGGGCTTCAATATAGAACATCTAGTATGAAGCATACTTATGCTGAAAACGTACTCTATCAATGAAACTGCTCCCATAGTGCTTCCTACTGGTCAGTAGCTAACATAGGTAAAGTATTGTTTACCCAGAAATAACCCAGATGATATTAAGCCTAGTGTATCTTTTAAAAAATGCATAATTTTGGGAATACTTGAGAAAAGTCTATCCATGCAAAGATAATTTATTTGTATTAATAAGCATATGAATGGCCAATCACACAATAATGTTTCACAGAATGAGAAAACAACCTGCATAAGAATGTATTTCTTCTTGAAGTCTATGCTCTTAAAATGATTTAGCATATATAGAAAAATCAACAATATGAGATTCAGAATACATGGGATCTTTAGGGCCTAGATTATTAGCTGAAACCTAGTAACAGAGTTTCCATAGATATGACATTCTCACTGTTCCACCCTAAGAAAAGCTATCTTAAAGGTAGAATACATATTTTCAATCACACAAGGACAAAAAAGGTCAAGGCATTTTTCCAATACTGTATTATACAAAAACCCCTACGGCTAAAAATTATATTTATAAAGTTAAATACCTTTGAAAAATGGCACAGCTATAAAAGTGACAACAAAAATACTATTAACCTAACCTAATTTGTTAATTTTACTCACTTTCTACCCCAAATTGCACTAAATGAAGGCTGACAAGTTAGCTATTTCAATTTTTTGTGTGTACAATTTTAATAGAGCAACAGTGTACGCAGCAAAATTTGTGTATCGCATATATCGATTTCAGTGCCATAGCCATTTCAGGTAAATTGTTTGAACAATATGACTGTGATGAATATCTGAAATAAACAGCTAACGGGAAAAAAAGTGCTGACCTACAGTATACAATTCCATTTCATAGCTAGAAAGTAGCATATGAATCAACCTCAGTCCATTCTTTTCAAAAGCACAAATCGATAGACTTTTTTTTACCTTTTAATAAAAAATCAAATATGTTTATTTGTTGTTGTTATTGTTACATGGAACAAATGTTTTAAACTATTAAATAACTGCCTAAGAATTTATTTTATATGCACCTAATCTAGTATATCCTAAAGATAAACTATATATATAATTTGGATGGCTAACAAAGAATTAAAGGGAGACTGGTATAGCTATTTCAAGCTATTAAAGTCTCCCTTTAATTCTTTGTTAGCAATCCAAATTTAATATAAAAATGATTGTTGCAGTAGTGATTGCGGCCTGTGGATGGCCCTAGTTTGGGCTGATACAGGCAAAAGATTTCTTCTCCCCATATTTGGGTCGATAAGATGCATAAAAAACCTCTATATCTATATTTATATTTATATCATCTATATCTATATCTATATCTATATCTATATCTATATCTATATCTATATCTATATCTATATCTATATCTATATCTATATCTATCTATATCTATAATTTATACATGTTTTCTAAAATCCATTGATCTTTCAAATTCCTTATTCTTTCTTGCTCTTGATTAAATCATTTGTTCATTCTTTCTGAACACACTAATATGTAGAGGTCATAGTTTAGCAGTCACAGAGAGCCTTTAATAAGAATAGCATTTCACTTATGTCAAGTTTTTTTTTTCTTCTGGAATCTATAAAGGAATTGCACTACCTACAAAGATAATAAACCTATTACAGTTTACAGTATTTCTTTTCTTGATGAAAGAACTTGGAGATGAAAACTAGTTTGAGGTTAAAAACAGGATGAAATAGGCTTGTAAAGGTAAATTAAAAGCCAAATTAAATTATTCCAGTATTTGAGGGGCTACGACAAAGAGAGGGGGTCATGTTATTCTCCAAAGCACCAGAGGGCCAGACAAGATACAATGGTTGGAAACTGACCAAAGAGTGAAGCAATCTGGAATTAAGGAGAAACTTTCTAACTGTGAGGACAATTAACCAGTGGAACAGCTTGCCTTCAGAAATCATGGGTGCTCCATCACTGGAGGTTTTTAAGAAGAGACTGGACAGTCACTTGTCTGAGATGGTATAGGTTCTCTTGCTTGAGCAGGGGGCTGGACTAGAAGACCTCCAAGGTCCCTTCCATCTTCTATTCTATTCTATTCTATTCTATTCTATTCTATTCTATTCTATTCTATTCTATTCTATTCTATTCTATTCTATTCTATTCTATTCTATTCTATTCTATTCTATTATCATAAATGTGATGATTCTATACTGTATTTTTCTATGAGGGCAAGTTTGTTTCCCCAAATAATTTGACCAGGATGGTATCAGGTCCAATGTGTATTTATATATTTTTACCACACACCCAAATACACACATGCACATGATGTTCATCTGTGCACAGATTTATGGGAGAAGGGAAACACCAGGATTATGAAATTGCTGATTAAAGAATGTTGTCCTGGGGTATAGGTTTTGTAGGCTATAAAGTCCAAATAGCTATGCAGCGAATTTGTTTTAAACATCTACTTAGATTTGCATTAATTTTATAATTATTTCTTAAACAGAATGAATAAAGCACTGGAATTAAGGGCTCTTTCAGTTATAAATATTTGACTGGGTTTTCCTGAACTAAATGCACTTATTGAGACTCTCGTAAAATACTGTTATTTTGAAGAGGATACTGAAACGGATTATATTTAACACACATTTGCAAAATTTTCTCCAGAGAAACCGAGAAAGGAGAAAGGTACAGACTGGCTGATGCAGGCATATTCTTGGTGCAGTTGCAGTGCCTGCTCTGACTCTTGATATGGCAAGAGGAATATAAAGAACTGCTCAGCCACCCACAAACTGAATAAGCTGACTTAGTGGATCTGATTAGGTCTGTGAGGTGGATGTTGAAAGCTTTCTATAAAGCTCTACAGATTACATAAATATAACATAAATGACATCATTTCTATTTCTGTGGACAATTTGACCATTCAGTGACAGATATGAAGTTTAACATATTAACATATTAAGGTTCTTGAATTCATAAGGTCTGCAGACCTATATATGTGTGTGTTTACACACACACATACACACTTAAAGCACACAATGGGAGATTTGGTTTATCAATTATTTACTTATTAAATCAAGGTTCAAAACATCACTGATAATCAGACATTTACACTACCTTATACATAGTAAATATGTCTGACTTTTTTAGAAATGATTTTGTATTTTTAATATTCATTGTTTTATATATTTATACTTTTGTTTAATTGCTTATGCTGCCCAGAGTCTTTTTGTGATGTGGATGGCCATATAAATTGGATAAATAAATAAATAGGTCAAGTAGATAAAATACTGGAGGAGATTTGGGGAAATTCTGGTTTAAGTCTTCCCCCAGAATTCCATATTCAGGATAGCTTTCAATCTAACATTGTATTTCAGTGCAAGCTTCTTCAAAAGGGTAAGCCTCATGTAATTTTCTTGAACTCTGTGAGAAAAGGTAGGATATGATGCAATCCAATGAATGAATGAATGAATATTGGAAGTGACCTTGAAAATAATTATGAGAGATTAACCTGAACAGGAAAATAGTAAACTTCCTTTCCTTCATTCCTGTTTGAGATATCATCAGATATACACTGGATGCTGGATACCAATAATACCGTTTAAATAGAGACAGACACCTTGCTTGCTTTAAAGATAGGACATTTAGCTTGAACGCTAAATCACCCTTCTCTGAAGTCAACCACAGAACATAGGATTTAGAATAATAGGTTGCTACAGCACATTTCTGACTCATACTTAAGTGATAATCTATAAGGACATTTAGATCCCTCTCATAGTTAGTACTGCTGAGCCGGGTACAACCTATTCTATGCCTCTGCATTTGGTTATTTGTTGCCTATGTGTAGGAACCTACTTTTCTCACTACTGAATTGCAATTTGTTGGATAGGGCCCAGTCTAGGCTGAAGTCTATCAAGATCCTTCTGAATTTCAAATCTATCTTCCAAAGTGTTAGCTATTCTGGCTAGCTTGGTGTTGTCTGCAAATTTGATGACTTCCCTTTCTATCCATTCATCTAAATCAGACATGTCAAACTCGCGATGTCACGTGACATCGCGCGACATATCGGAACTTTTTCCCCATTGCCGGCAATGGGGTGGGTGCGGTTTCTTCATGACATCTCTGGCCCACAGGCCGGCAGTTTGACACTGCTGATCTAAATCATTTATTTATTTTATTTTTTATTTATTTTATTAAATTTATATACCGCCCTATTCCCAGAGGACTCAGGGCGGTGTACAGGGAAGATTAAAACAAACATACAAAAGTTAAAATCAGATTAAAACAATTAATTAAATAAAGTCCCCGAAATTTAAAACTAAAACCAATAAAAAATTAAAACCCCTCAGCCTGGGCCTGACAGCTCAAAGAGCCAGGTTTTATGAAGATGTTGAAGAGTACTGGGCCTAAGTCAGAACCTTGGAGTAGCCCACTGTATGGTTTCCTCCAAGTTCCATTTTGGGCTACCTACTGAGTGATGTTGGTCAGCCAGTTACAAATCCATTTGGTGGTGGTATTGTTTATTCCACATTGACCTATCTTACCAAGAAGTAGGCTATGGTCTGCTTTGCCAAATGTCTTACTTAAGTCTAACTAAGCTATGCTTACAGCATTTCTCTTATCCACTAAGTTTGTCTGGCATGATCTATTTTTGACAAACTCATGCCGGCTTCTAGCAATTGTCTTGTTCTGGAGAACTTTCCATTTCAAGCATCACAGGGGACAAAAATTAATTGTAAGCAAAATCACACAAAATATCCCATTCGTGGCCATATTTGGTCATTTCAATTTAGTTAAAACTTTTCACTCTCCTATTCCTGGCACTCCCTCACTCCTTTTGCAGAAAACTTTAGCTACTTAAATGTTCAATACAAAGTGCTTTTTTAGAATTCATTAAATTGCCTTCCTTTCTGTATACCACTTACTTTCCCTTAATTCAATGTGATTGCATGTAACAAGAATAATTTACTCTACATGGGGTCTCTAAGTGACATGGATACCTGTAGTCTTTCAAATCTGGGTCCTCTTTTTCTGAATTAATTATGACTGAAGTGTTTGCTTTTATAGGTTTCCAATTATGCCATTTTGTATACCATCTTTTTTATTTGTTTTGTTCTGCATTTTGCACTTTAAAAATGCTCAGTCAATAAAATCCATACCCCCAAAGAAAAGAAAAGATAGATCCAGACCCCCATAACAAAAGCATCACTCAGGTTTACCTGTGGTGTGTTATTTTGCAATGGCTGAAATTATTAAGATCCTTAAGTACATGGAAAGAAAGAAGCATAAATACAAATCACATCAACCAGTAACACAGGGGATGCCGAAATCCTGAACTTCTGCTCTGGGACTATTACAGTAGTTGTGTATCAGAGCATTATGGAATTTTTCCTTTTGTCCTCTCACCCTCTTTACTCAATACAAGGTGAACAAATGTGGTTTGTATAGCAGCATTTACCTTCCTCACAGTTTTCGCCTTTGTATCCTACAGAGCAAACACAGTTCCCTTCAATGCAAGAACCATGGCCTCCACATGACGGATCAATACACTGGCTGATGGGTATGTCACACTCTGGCCCTTTCCAGCCACTGTAGCACAAACAGGCTCCTTTGGTGTATTGTCCATTGCCACTGCACAGAACTGGACACGCAGCTGGATAATTGAATGAAAAAAAGGAAACAAAACAGCATGTCAATAACCAACTTGTGTAAGGGTATGCTGACTTTACTAGCAAGAAACAGATTTAAAAGGTGTTTGAAGTTTAAAAAAATGCAATACATGCTGTTCTGAATTACCATTTTAGGTAATTTAGGCTTTAGGTATCTAGAGTTGCATTTTTTTTTTTTTGCTGAAGCATCTTCATCTTGATAAAAACAGAATCTCCATTGTAGGGTTTGAATCAAACTTTTATATTGCCAGCATTATTTCAATAAATGCAACCATTTTCACAGTTGCCATAATTGATCATTTGAAATCAATTACATTAACAAATCACTATATAAAACAATGTATGATTGGGGCTATTGAAAATCACAGCATTATCCTTGCAGATAAATTTTTCTATGTAATTTTGATGTCACAACATTAAGTATAAATATCATTTTAAGTATTAATAATACCAACATGAATACTTTCTTAAGATGGAGTAAATTCTAAGGCAAAATAATGTTAGTAGATGCTAAAGTAGTGAGTCACACCTTGACAAATTAGAATAAAACAAGCAAAGCTTCATTTACAGACTTTCTTTTCACAACCTCACATTTTGCTCAGAGAAAATTTGATATAGTTTCCATGATTTAAAAATAAACTCATATCAAGTTCTTAAAAAACCAACTTTGCCCAGGCATATGGGTCTTTATTGATTATGGCTCTTGAAACGACGTGGTTTTTTTTAAGTGGAACTAGCTGGAATGTTAGACAGTTCACAACTATTATACCACACAGCATATTTTCCATTCAAATATGGTTGAACCTGCTTATATTACAGTATATTATTAAGTATTTTTGTGTCTTCAGCTCAGTGTTGATGCCTGGACAATTCCCTGCATTTTTCAGGCAAGATTTCAGAAGAGGTTTGCCTTGCTTATTTCCTCGAGCTAAGAGAGTGTGACTGGAAGAAAGTAATTGTGATTTTGTACCTAAGGCGAGACTAGAACTCACAGATTCTGGTGCCTTAATCACTACACCAAACTGTGTTCTACAATATAATTATCATAAAGTATATCCTTGGTTGATCTCCAAAAACTAAACTAGCTACGTATTTGGATGGGAGACCACCCAAAAAATCTCAGATCTAGATTATTTAAGAATAAAGCCTATAATTCAAATACTTAATAATAATAATACCAAGTTATTCTATGTGACATATTTCTATGATTGCCTAAATATGTGTATGGAATGAAAAAAAAAGCCTGGACAGAATGGAAAGCATTAATAAGTTTTTTTTGGTTTATGCTTATAACTTCCAAAACAAAACAAACTTCCAAAATAGTGCTTTTCCTGACACTTACCATTCAGACACAAACCATCTTTTTTTGAAATTGTCAACCAGTTATATTATCATGTTATTAGTTTTTTAAAAACAAAAAACAAAAAAAACAAACAAAACCTCTTCTTTCAAAAAATAATGGCATCAGTACAGCACCATTACATTTCCTGATAGGAACCTATTTCATTAGCGGTTGCTGCCATGATGAAGATTACAAGACGTACTATAAGAACACCCAACTAGTCCTGTCCAACTAGGCAAAGATCAAGCAGGATAAGTCAGTATCTATTAATTCTTACTTCCACACACAAAAGTCTAAATGCGTGTATGTGATGGGAAGATGGACTCTTACTTATTACTGGGATGCAAATTCTCATGTGCCTGTCTTGGAACTAAAAGACTATGAAGGAAAAAGTTTGTTATTCTACAGACCACTGGGAAGGACAGTATAGACTGACGTGCAATAAATCTATTGTCAGTACTCTTCAAGCTGACCCTCTGAGAATCCCTCTTCAAGAGGATAATTAATTCTGCGTCTCCAATAAGTCAGACTAGACCATTCCTTTAATAGGAATTAAATGGCTGCTGATATGAGTATATCTTTTCTTTGCTTAGGCCTTACAAAGACAAATTCCTTGAAGGATGATGATTTTTCAGCCCTTCAAGTTCTTTTGAAGAGGACTGCCTATCTAATCTGCCCTTTATTCTTTCAGATACCAAGATATGTACACTACATGAATAATCAGCAAAATAAGGCCAAATAGTATGACAAATAATAAGGCAATAAACAACAGTGTCATAATGGCCACTAGAGAATGACATAGTTAATAGACCTACTTTAATTAAAGTTTTTAGGCAAATAGAGAAAGTTTACCCGGTGTCAGAATTATTTTAAAACTAATCCCAGCTTTACTTGGAAAAAGACAATAATCCTTCATTGAGATTTTTTAAAGAAGCGGTCCTTTACCTTATAAACTATTTTCCATAAGAAGGGTTATTTTTGTTTTTGATTCCGATTAGTCAGTCTTGACTCCTGATAACTGCCTGGGCAAGTCCGTGCAGTTTTCTTCTGAAAGATTTCAGAAATGATTTGCTATTGCCTACTTCCTAGCGCCAGGGGTGTCAAACTGCAGGTCCATGGGCCGGTTGCATCATACAGAGGCTGCGCCCATCCCAGCTCTGACAAGTCAGGATATGTCACAACATGTCACATGACGTGATGAGTTTGACACCCGTGCTAGTGCTGACAAAGAGTGACTGGTTCAAGGTCATCTAAGACAGGACTAGAATTCACCCTCCCAGTTTCTAGCCTGATATCGTAACCACCAAATTGGCTGTCTATAATAGGGTGTGTGGAATTAAACCTCCATGAACTTCTTAAAATAAGATACAGACCTATTTCAAATAGTTGGTTACTAAGATTGTTGAGGTTTATATAGGGGCAAGTAGGACATCCAAACGAATACAATATACTTTAATCAACATAAATGACAAGCACATTTGGCACAATTCAATCTTTCAGAATCTTAAAGGATAGTCATACAGAAAGCACATCCTGACAATCCAACTGGGTCATTAGTATAGTTTCCCAAACCAAGCTTCTCCACCCAATCCTGAAATGGCTGTAGCTGGACCTCATGTGACAAAGATGAACTAAGTAGACAGAAAACACAACAACCAGAAAATCAAAACACTGGATGAAGCCATTTAGTTTACTGAATACAATTCTATTTCTCAGTTTAAAGTTCAGTATAAAGCATCCAGGAAATGACTGTCTAGCCCCCCATGTGTGAATACATTTAATTGAGGGGAACCCATAATGTCTTTAGCTAATTGGTGCATTGTAGAACTTCTCTAATTGTTCAAGAATTTTTATATATTTTTTAATTTTTTTATATATTGTCTTATATATTTATTGAGGCATTATATAAAAATCCTAAATATTTAACATTGAACTGTGAGTTCTCTTATCTCTTGTAATAACACTTATTTCTTTATGCTATCCATCAATTTTCTGTAGAATGACGTACTGTATATTATCTTACATCCCTGATTTTGGGAACAAGGACTCAAAGATTTCATCATTCTAATGAGAGTTGGAGTAGAAATACAATATCTGAAAAGTTTACTCTCCTGTGCTATCAAACTACACGTTAGCAGGCAAGGCAGAGAATCATAGGACAAAAAACTCATCAGGTGTGTCAAATCCCTAATATTCAAAAACCATGTGGGGAAAGCAGCACACGCTGACTTAAGCACTAAAGTATGGATGCTTTAATTAATCCAGGGTGAATTTAATTGCTTTAGTTAACTGGAAATTGGGTTAAAAATGATGCAGAGCATGCTGGGGTGTCTTAAAAATCATGACATATGAGTTGGATGAATCGATAAATTAAAAGTGCACAGATGTTTTAATTAAACCCAAAGAAGTTAACAAAGATCACCAGAGACTTTTAAGCCTATGATTAATTCAATTCATTTTAAATACCTGGAGAGATATGAAGATGCCTCCATTTTGAGCATTATAAAAATTCCCAATCAATAAGCTCTTAAGCTGCCCTGAATATTTTTTAAATGACAGAAGATAGTTCATTGGGTATAAGACCTTCCAGTACAAACAGGACAGAAGTAATTTGGACAAATCAGTTAACTACAATAGTATCAACCTAGAAGAGAAGTAGTAATCTTGTGTAGAATATCATTACTTATATAATGAATGTCCACTATTCCTGAATGCTTATCAGTTTCCTTTTGGTTGGCTTAAATCTAAATGCTACACAGAGTAGCCAGCATTTTGTTATGGAAGAAGGTAGCAAAGTAACAGCATTTCTTTTTACTTTTGTATGGCAGTTATGATTGAGTTATAACCTTAAGATATATGCGATCTTTTTCTCCTGCAATTTGATCCATATGGTATGGAAAATATCATGAAACATTAAGCAAGGGGAAATGTAAATTTCCAGAACATAGTGGAGATAAGGCTTCTGTACTGTACAGTTGTTCTTAATAAGTCACAGTTTAGAGGTGAGTTGCACTGGTGAAATGGAATGATGTGATTCTTCAGTTAGATTCTTTTGTCTTTGTCTGTTTTTCTCATAGAATCCCCTGAGCCTCACTCAGTAGCATGGCACAAAATGGTTTCTAAGCTTGCCTCAGCTCTGGGCTCTGATGCAACAAGCATCTCCTTTACACTGTGCTGCTGGGCCATGATGGGCTTTCCTAGACTAGAAAGCCTTTTGCAACAAGAAGCCCTGCCCCACCCTGGCCCAGCAGCACAATGCAGAGGCAATTTTTTTTTGTTGCACAAGGCTTCCCAAGGAACCCCAACAGCATAGGAAAAAGGGGCTTTTTCCATGGTGCAAAGGGTTTTTGTGAGGGCATCTGCAAAGGGATGGCCTTTGCACCATGAAGGATTTCCCAGGAAGCCCTAATGCATGGCACAAAGTTTTTTTAGTTTTGCACTGTGAAGGATTTCTGTGAAGAACTGGGCTTAAAACTTCAAAGGCCTTCTTGGGAAGTCCTTTGAAGAAGTCCTTTGTAACATGAAGCCCAGCCAGGTCCAGCAGTTCAGTGCAAAGCTGCAGCCACCCACACCCCAGGTCCCAATCACAGTTTCACTTGCCACCCTGCACCGTGACGCCCCTGTTGTCCGGCACTTTGTTGTGCAATCTGACCTTCACTGTCTTTTTTCTTCCTCTGGTGATATAACATTCCTGCCCTGGCCTTTCATGAAGAAATCATGTGAGACTTTCTTCTCCAAGTCTTGAAAGAAAACCACAGTGTGTGACCTTGGGAAGAAAGCCTTCTATGGCCAGCAGCTGCCTCATGGAGGACCATGCCAGACATGTTTCATCAGTAGCAGGAGGAAAAAGACAGTGAAGATCAGCTAGGTGTGTCAGGAACTATGAAGTGCAGGGAGCTCAAAGGATATAGATAGGGGGAAATAGATGGGGGAGGGAGCTGCACCACCCCTGCAGTCATAAGTGCAAATGATTGCCAAGTGCCTAGATTTGGATCAGGTGAACATGGAGCTGCTGCAAGGGTCTAGCACAAATTGTTTATTTAAAACTGACATAATTTTGGTCACTGAACAAATGGTTTTAAGTTGAGTACTACCTGGAAAGCAGTATAGTAGAACTTGCTTTGATGTTATTATAGTGTATTCAATTAAATGAGGATGATGGGACAGAAGAAATGATGGCTAACATTTTTACCTTGCTTTGTGTTTGCTTGAGTTAGAAAGGGCAAAGTCAACATGCAACAAAGAAAGATTTCTGGTGAGTGCCATGGCAATGTCCTTGATGAAAAAAGGATGGTACTTAAAGTGGAAAATAGTGGCTGGATCTTGGATCCTGGCTAGAGAAATCACTCCAGAAACTCCATGAGCACTTTGGACAGCTGCTCCTTATCAGCAAACTACAAGAATTAAGATTTTGCAGGTGGCTTATGGGTTGAGCGGCTGGGAGATGAGGGATACAGTTGTAACACAGCCTTTTATGGGCCAAAAACCTGACCAAGCTCATTCCTTAATCAATTTTGCATTACTTTTTACTGCTTTGTAAATATCAAGACCCTTTGGAGCTGCAAGTTTTTGTTGCATCCACCAAGTGACCCTTCTTCTTAAAGAGAGAAGTTTTAAATACAGTGTTAAGGGCTTGGAAGAATATTTTTGAAATAAACAGCAAAAAGTGTTTAGAGGATCCAGATAGATTTGGAATAAAAAAAAATAAAATTAATTATGGGAAACTGTGGTTGTGTCAGTTGTTTGAAAAAAATACATAATTGCTATGAAAAAAATTTTCCCCTATGATTTAGAATAAACTACAGAATAAGTAGCATTTGAAAAGCAAGCTAATCACTACCTTTTGCACAGTCTGCCCCGTGGTAGCCAGGAAAACAATGACAGATTCCAGATACACATTCTCCATTCCCATGACAATTGCGTGGACAGTCCTGTACAGAATCTGAAAGACAGACATCACTGATTTGTCAGTTATTTCTCCAGTTAACATTGCTTTTGATATTCATGCATTTAATGAAATTTCAACATCTGAAATTCACTTCACAATAATTAGAAATTGCCTGAACAAAGAAGAAAATCTTAAGCTTCTGAACACTACATTTTCTAAATATTACTAAAGACTTTGTCTGTTTTTCTTTTTCTTTTTTGGGTTGAGTAGCTGTTTCCTCTCTGTGGAAAAAAAGAAAGAAAGAATTTACTGCACTTGAAGGCATTTAGCAGCCCCATTTTCCATCTCAGGAAATGTAGAGGCAGAGAGGTCCCCTCTGTTATATAATGAGTCCAAATCGCACATTCACGGTGAGGGGTCTCTTGTACTAATGATTAGAATGAGCCATTGTATTTTGGTAAGCGACTGCAATTGTGTATTATGACTCAGAAGGGACTCTCCTATATATGGTGTGATTTCTTTTTATATTGTATGTGGCTTTTCCATGTAGTAATTATTATAGCCGGACAATAATTCTGTATGAACGAAACGTGCTAAAATGGCAGCTTTTAATCATATTTTCCATAATCTCTGGAGTGGAAGCAGTCACCATACTGCAGCATCAGTCTGTGTTATTAATACTTTTGCTTTATTTTGTCTGTGCATCTTCACCAATATATGTGCAGCAAAGAAAATCAATATGCTGAGAAAAGCCAGAGAGCTACAGTGAATGTCTCCCTTAAAGTCTGAAAAGGAACAGAAATCTGCTGGAGTGCTACTGCTTTCTCTTATGCATAGCTGGTGCATCAAACCATATGTCTCAGACTTAATGGAAAGGTCCAGTGATTTCTTTCCAAGGCAACCAAGCTCTGATGGAATACTGGCATCTTTGAAATCTCTCACTATTCAAAAATAACTTTTGTGGTTTAATATTTCTCAGACAGCTTTCTGTGGCCCACACCCCAGAGATTGTCAGGCTTCTTTCAAACAAACAGGCAACAAATGACACAATTAGACTTCAAAGGACACAAAAGGTCTCATGAGTACACTTAGTAAAGAAAAAGCTAATCAAGCCATTCTTTAAGAATTCCAGTGACTGTTGTACTGAAAATAATTTTTGTGCCTTTTTCTCCTGCCAATTTGGTGTTATAGACTTGAGACCATTATTGTTGAGGGAGCAACAATAATTATAAAAAAAATGAAACATTTATACTGAAAATTATATATTTTAGGAATGCATATCTGTATGTCTCTGTAAACACACAATGTGTAGAAGGTGAAGTAGAAGGAAAAGAATACCACAGTTATTGCTCAGAGTGACTCGATAATTATCATTGTTTTTAAATTGATAATAAAAAAATAATGGCAGGAAAAAACTTTTAACTTAATTAATTTATCAAATTATAAAGATTTTATACTTCACTCAGATATAGAACAGTACTGTATTTTATATGTGTTTAGCCGAAGAATAATATGTTTTAACATTTGTTCTTTTATTTCATATTGCTCAGTATTTCAGTTTTTTATATATGTGGCTTGATGATGAAGGTAATGGATATGTGTCAAATAACCTCTGAACTGAATAAAATACTGTATTTTTCTTCCCTTTTCAGGCAATTACTATCATTGCGCCATCAAGAAGTCTACCTAACTATTATACCTATTACTTTGGACTTTCTCATAAACTGTGACTCTGTTCCTGGCAACACTTTCTAATATAGGTCCATGGAAGGAAATGTTGCAATTTTAAAATTTTGCATTTCTAGCAAATTGCTGATTCCCTGAATATATGAAAGTATTGAGACAAGGGCTGGATTGTATATATTTCAAGATGTAAGATTTACATGGGTATACATTTCTTATACTATCCTATCTCTTGATTATTCTAAGTCAAGCTGGTTTACACTAATGCAGTATTTCAAAACACGAAACCGTGAATTGCTAGCAACGTGTATGTTTTATTTTATTATTGCTTTTTATTATTTTTTGTTTTTGTCCTGCCTTTCATTATTTTTTTATAAATAATACTAATACTAAATAATACCTAATGTTCTTTCTTCCTCTTATTTTCCCCACAACAAAACTGTGAGGTTGGTTGGGCTGAGATAAAATGATTGGCCAAATTCAGCCAGCTTTTACGTCTAAGGTGGGATTTAGACATAAAGACTATCTCCCAGTTTCTAGTCTGGTGCCTTAACCACTAGACCAAGTTGCCCAATGCTATAAAAGATTGAAATGAAACTGGTTAATGCTATAAAATGTCCCTTATAGATATTGCCAGTATTAAAGAATTTAAAGGCTAAGGCAGAACATAATTAATATAACACAATATTCCCCTGAGCTTATCAGAGCTGACGTCCAGCTAGAGGTTGATAAAATTGCTATATCTGTTTGAAAAGAAGACCCACCAAGGTTGAATAAGATAGGTTTGAATGGTAGCACACATAATTTATTCAATTTTTTAGAGCCAAGAGTGCATTGCCAGGGCGTACCCAATATGACAGTACTGAAAGAAACCACTTCTTTATCTTTGCCATCATTGTAAAAAGCAAGGTGCCACAGCCCCACATCCAAATACTGAACAAATACGGCTTCATTCTGAACCAGCGTCTGGATACTTCGGCGCTCACGAGGAGATTCCACGACACTCCATTTCTCTTTCCCATCTAAACGTTCCATAAAATCATACTATGGGAGAAAAGAAAAAAAATACACTTGTTATACTTATATTGCATAAAGTATTAAAAATGTATTACAATGCTTATTTGCAGTGAAAAAAATATGAAGCTTAAGACTTTTTATTTGTTGGCAGGTGGCATTACTGAAGGACTAAATCTTCACAGAGTTTAAATCCAGTAACTTGGTCCCTCTCGCTCTCCTACTCATATTGCCCAGAGGTCTTACACTAGTTGTACAGAATACAGAATAACAGTTTTGGAAGGAAACTTGAAGGTCTTCTAGTCCAACGCCTTGCTCAAGCAAGAGACCCTATATCATTCCAGACAAATGGCTGTCCAATCTCTTCTTAAAACCTCTGGTGATCGAGCACCCACAACTTCTGGAGGGAAGCTCTTCCATTGATTAATTGTTCTCACTGTCAGGAAATTTCTCTTTAATTCTAGGTTGGATTTCTCTTTGATAAGCTTCCATCCATTATTTCTTGTTCTGCTCTGAGGTGCTTTTGGAAAGTAAGTCAACCTCCTCTTCTTTGAGGTAGCCCCTCAAATATTGGAAGGCTGCCATCATATCACCCCTAGTTCTTCTCTTCATTAGGACTAGATATATCCAGTTCCCTCAATCAAAAGAGAGCAAAGGAACTATATCCTTCTACCAATGGAGACAAGCAGGTAGACATATTTGCCTAAAACAAATCTGATGCAACAGCGGGTTATTGCATCAATGAAGCACAGCCTGCTTTCTGAAGAGCAAAGATGTCTTATTTTTGCAACATTTGGTTTCATATAATTTTTTAACTATACATGATGATTAAATATATAGTGTTTAGTTTTAAGTCTAAATCTAAGGTTTCCATACAGATTTATACAATTACGTAGTATAATGTGCTTAAATAGGCAATTGTGTTAAGAATGAAGATCAAGTCAAGCAGGATTCTTATGGGGAAAAAAAAACCTTTCCCAGCATTCCAGCCAATTCAGTCCAAATGAAAGATTTGCATATGTACATTCACACTTAAAAATGACAGGTTTTTCTGCCATCTGGCCAGTAATTATTTCCCCAAGTTATCTATCCCATTAATCGAAAAACAATTTTAAATGCAGATGACTGTATATTCATTCAGTGTGTTCAGTGACAAAAACCTGGTAGCAAGAAAAATGTGTTCCAGTCTAGGTAGCAAGGCATTTTTATCGGAAGTAGATATAGCTCAATATAGCACCATATGCCCTTTCCCCACTGCACTGAAAATGGAACATGCCCACATCACATCTGTTTACTTCTTCTGTGTGAATTAAGTTTTGCAATAGAGTTTACTACTTGATAGAGTTTACTACTTGACATACAATGAATGCATTCATAAGTATACGCTATTCATAAAAAGCACACAAACTTTCTCATTGTAGCAAGGCTTTAATACAACCACAGATGTTATTTAAATATATTTGTCAGGAGGAAGGGAAAGGGTTAAAGACACAGACATATACTTCTGCAATATTTCTTGATTGGGATAACATATTTGGAGGATTCCCCCTCCCCTGCCTCTTAAGAGTTTGTTTTTTTTTTTTGCTCTTTAGGAGGTTTGTGTACTGAGGGTCAACATGGAACAATGTAAGAATAAAACTTGACATTTTTCACTGACAGCATGCTGCTCTGCTTGGACAGTGTTAATAGACTCTCCTGGTCTTCTGCATAAGATACTGATTTTCTCCCTTAGATAGCAGGCAGGCTCAGCAGTTGGCCAGATCGAAGGAGGAACATGCAGAGGTGCTAAAATGATCTGAACTGGCTGAAGCTACAGGGACCAGGTCTTACCCCATGGCAGTAACTGTGTCCAAGAAGATGCAGGAAGCTTTCACTGCACTGCACTTTCAGCTATACCACTGCTAAAAAGACAACTCATAAGAGCTGACTTATTGAAAAAGACTGCTTAATTCATATGTGCGTAGAACCCCAGGAACAAGAGAATTGCCGACAGAATGCCCTGTGCATTTTTATCCTTTTCATGCTGAGATGTCTAATCCACAGCTTTTATTTCCTTCATATTATTCCCAAAAGGCAGTAGGCAACTGGATGGATAGATAACATGGACAGTGAAGAGGTTGGCTTAAATAGAGGATAAACAATCTCCCAATCTCAAATGATTCCAAACCAGTGAATGCGGGGAACAACTAAAATGAGATAATGGAGGCTATTGATCATGCTCAGTATTAAGAACTGGTAATAAAAATCCATGCATCTTATATCTGCATTAAATGCAGTGGCAACATGAAAGAGGGGTATCAGTTCTTTTTGAAAAATTATTGTTCCTTTTCAAATAATCTTATTACTCTTATTAATATGATCCGGTTCTCAGACATTTTTATATAACTGTGGTACCACAATGAATGCCAAAGCTTAAGAGTAAAGATGAAAGAAAAAGACATTTTGCAATGGCTGCTTAACCATTAAATCTCAGACGCTGAAAGAGATGGAGATGTGGAGGATGTTTTTCTCCACAATATAGTGGAAATACAGTGATAAATGGCTTTAGATTGGACACAGAACTGTATGGGGCCCTGCAGATGTGATCTCATCCCATTTTACAAGTGATGAATCTCAAAATTCAGAGGTTTTCTATTAGGTGTCAGGGGTTCAGAGTTTATATATATCTGAGGGAACACCTGCTGCCGGCATCAAGTTCCCTTTGTCCAGTGCGCTCCCAAAGGGAGGGTCTTCTCAGGGTGCCACCGGTAAGAGATTGCCGGCGGGTAACACCCAGGGATAGGGCCTTCTCAGTGGGGGCGCCTGCCCTTTGGAACCAGCTGCCAGTGGAGCTGAGGACTGCCCCCGACCTCCGTTCCTTCCGCCGGGGCATGAAGAGCTCTCTGGCCCAGGCTGAGGATTAATTTTAACTGGGGTTTTATTTATACAGGGACAAATATAATTTCTTTTAAACTTATTTTTAACTTTTGTATCTTGGTTTTTAATTACCTTGTAAACCTCCCTGAGTCCTTCGGGAAAGGGCGGTATATAAATGTAATAAAATAAATAAATAAATAAATATAAACTGCCGACCTTCTGATCGACAAGCTCAGCTTCTTAACCCACTGAGCCACCGTGTGAATCCTTGAGATTTGTGTATTTTTCTGAATATTGCAATGCAAGTTTCAGCTCAAAAAAAAACCAGAAAGAAAACTAATGTAAATATATTAGTGAAAAATTCCCATAGAAAAAAAATTGGGAAAGAGGTATACATTAAGAAATATATATACCAAAATAAATATGAATTTACAGAGTTAACTGTTTCTCTACTCATTTGTGGTAATAAATGTACTGGGCTTTACTTTTAGTTTATTTGTCAAACTTTGTTTTTTTAATGCTTTATATTTGATAAAGGCAGAGTTTATAACAAGTTGGATACTTGCTTTCCTTCTGAGTGGCTATAAGTCTACTAACCCTTTCTGAATCGACCCTGAACAATACAGGGTGTCATCCGTTCAAGAGTAGTTTTATCTTTCTGTAGTCAATTTTTCTGGTATGGAAAAAAAACAAACAAACAGAAGGACGAAAAAGAACACTACAAAATGATTACAAATAGAAAATATCCAGAGCATTTTCAAAAAGGAACATGTTTCTTCCTGACTTAGTTAGTAGAGAAATTCTTCATAGTTTGCCTTAGACAAAAGTTACAAAAGGAAAACAAGATTTATATGCTGTTACATATTTGGGTAGGAGTGCAAGGGCTCAGTAGTTAAAGACACTAAGCTTGTCAGCTGGAGAGCCCAGGTTTGGGATCCGAGCTCTGCGCAACAGGGTTAGCTCCTGTTACTTGCCCCAGTTCCTGTCCATCATCTGGTAGTTTGAAAGCATGCAAATACAAGTAGATTAATAGGTACCACTTCAGTGGGAAAGTAACCCTTGGCATATAGCTGGCCACATGACCATGGGAATAGTCTTTGGACAACACTGGTTCCATTTGTATAAGTTTTGATGTGATATTAGTATTGCTTGTAGTCATTTTATATGAGCTAGAGTGCGATAGACTTAATAGTTTATTGTTGTTAACATATGGTTGTTTATGATTGTTTTTACCTTTATACCTTGTATTTAGCTCTGGGAAGTCGGGGAGGGGAGAGGGAGGAAGGGGTGGGGGGAGGGATAGGGAGGGTTAGGAAGGGTTGGGTGGAGGGAGGGGTGGAGGGATTGTTAAAGATAAAATGTATTGTAAAACTTTTTTAAAAAAACACTGGTTCCCTTGGCCAAAAAATAGACATGAGCACCATGCTCTAGAGCAGGGGTGTCAAACTCAATTTCATTGAGGGCCACATCAGCATTGTGGTTGCCCTCGGGGGGCCGGGTGGGTGTGGTCAGGGTGGGCATGGCCTACTGGGTGGGCGTGGCTAGAGTGCGTATGGCCTACTGGGTGGGCGTGGCCAGCTCTACATCGTTCGCATCGAGGGTGCCTATAGGGGCCTGGGCAGGAGTGGGACAGATCTGAGGGTCTCTGGCAGAAGGAGGGTCTCTAGGCCAGGGCCAAGGCAGCAGGGGCCGTTCCCTCACTGTTTCCAGGATGGCTTTGGGGGCCGCATGAAACCACTTTGCGGGCCGGATCCGGCCCCCGGGCCTTGTGTTTGACATGTCTGCTCTAGAGTCAGACATGACTGAAAAGGAAAACTTTACCTTTATATATTTGGTAAGCAGTTTAGCATATAAACTGCTTTACTTTATTGCTAGGCTCAAACATTCCTATCATTGGATAGGCTAACCTGGAATGATTAATCCTCAATGGCAGTTACAATGCATGACCTTCATTTTTTTTTAAAGCCTATGACTCTACATACGAACCTTACATGAAAACTAGACGCCCTGTAAGTAAACTTCAAACTCTCTTTCAACTTTATTTGCTTCTTTTGTATTTCTTCCTCAAATATTATACTATCGAATGGACCAGTTTATACTGAACATTAAAAAAATATTCTTGTGATGTATCTAATGCTAAGTGGAAATATGTTGCCTTATTTATTATAGGGAAGGAAAATAACAACATCAAAAAGTAGGGATCAGCTGAATTTTTATTCCTTGAGGTGAATTCAGTGAAAAGGTGCTTTGTCTTTATTGTCTTTATTGTTACTGTAAACCAGCTACAGACAGAATTCAAGGTCTGATTCCGCTTCACTACCTGTCAGGCTGGCTCATTACTTTACATGTCTCTATTGAACGTTTGATAAAATGCATTTTATAATGAACTGTTTTTACAAAATGTTCTTGGTTAAAATGTCACTTTCCCCCTAAAGCCAGGCATAAATGGGTAAAAGTGAGAGATGTGGACCACACAGCGAAAGACTGTAACTTCATCTCTGAAATCAGAAACAAGCTGTATGTTCCATCGACATGAATAATAAATCTTTGAATATATTGCTAATCAGTTCTTACATCTTAAATTCAAAAAGAATGTTTCTTTCAAATCTGACTTGGGGAGGGTGACTTTATTTCCTCTTTATCCAATTTCCTACAACTCTATAATAAAAGTGTATCTGTAGTCAAAAATCACATGCTAGAAACAAAAAGATAAGCTTTCTTGTAAAAAAATATATATATATATGAAGCTACAAGATGAAGAAATTAGAGATAGAAATTGATTTGATGAAGTCTCACTTCCATTATTTTGGAAGGAGTTTTTTAAAAAATATCTATCAATCTATCTATCTATCTATCTATCTATCTATCTATCTATCTATATATCATCTATCTATCTATCCAAATTAATCCATTGCATAATGAAGGCCTCTTGACTAAAATCTATAATGTTGGTCCAAGGCGGGTAAGTATATATTGTATATGTTTTTCTGATGTATCTAGAGCAGATGGAATGTATCTTTCCAAATCACCCAACCAGCATGGAATGCAATGGCTTTCCTTATTCCTAAGCTAAGACCTTAACCTGCACATCACATTGTGAGGTCTCTCACAATCCCAACCAAATGATATTAGACAAAAGAAAAAAAATCAAAGCACACATATATTAAATAAAAATGATTTTGTGTTTAAGAATCACACATTGTCCACATAGAATCCTATTGATCCGTTTTTCTGTTGAAACATAAAGAATAACATAAATGATAAAGAATGAGTTCAAGGACTTTTTCTGTACTCTTTAAGATTTTAAGTGGTATTTTTTTTCCAACCCAACAAAATTCCAAGTTTACTCCAAATTCAAAGTTCTTTATAAATTGATGGAAGTTTTCAGTATATCAACATCACATACACATATACAATGTGGTTACTGAGTTACATTAAGCCTTAAGAGTTTTTGTGTCATTTAGACTTCCTTTCATCTAGCTTGTAGTAATGCTCATGAAGGGGGGGGGTTAGGTAAGGTAAGTTATCATCTTTTCCAGAGGACATAAATGAACCTAGTTAAATTTCTCACTTGATTTTACTTGATTATAAAATGTTAAAACCAATGAGACATTAAAAAACCCCTTTCCCTTTATTTTACACCTTTGACTTGTTCCTAAAAATGTATCTTGCTTCATTGGTGCTGGGGAGAATAGGATAAGAGGGGAAAGAGGAGGGAGAGAGTAATCAGTAACTACTCCTATGACTATTTATATCACTGTCATGTGTCTAGAACCCTTCATGAACAGCTGCTCTTATAATAGAAGCAAGTACAATCAAACCTAGAATTTTCACATTCTTGAGCTGAAGCTGTATGCTCCATGATTCTATTAAGGAATGAATAATTCATCTAGAAGTTATTGAGATTGCATTTTCCATGTTTATGTTTCCTTCATGCCACACTTAATAGGCTGTACTGCTATTTAATTTCTTTGGTGTTTGTGGAATTGGTGTCAAACACTAACTTATAAATATGTGGAACACGATATATAGCATTTTAAGAAAACTCATATTACTAAGAGGCATCTCAAACTTTTGAAGATGCAGTGAAATATATTTTACTTTAAGGTATTGTGAGTCCCATGTCAACTTTTAAACTTTTAAAATGAAATGACAGACAAGATACAAATTTTATTTTGTTTTTTTGTTGCCTTCTTTGAAGGTATGTCATGTCTCTAAAGAAGTTATAATTCTTGTTTTTGTTTAGTAAAGGCATTTATAACCTTTGAGCATATTCTGTTTTCTGTTTTGACAATAATCTTCATTCTTCTATTATGCAAAAATTTATAGGAAAATTGTCTTTATTTCTTCTCTCTAATGACAAACGTACAGTTTTAACTTTATAAATTTGCTCTGCTGTTAATAGAGTTTAGTCCACCTATCTCCAATCATGTATCTTACATATATGTTGTACTACTTTTTCCATGAGAAGTAGGACTACAATGTGTAATCCAATATTTTTGGCGCTACAAGGTATATTGGAGGGGACTAGTTAAATCAAAATAACAATATGTAAGTTCTGTTTACTTCATGCATCTAAGTTTACAATAGAAACATAGTACACTTTCAAGGGAGCTCATTTCTGTAAACAACATGAGTTTCTGCCAAGTAATTTTAAATAAGTCCATAATTTTATTAATAAATATCTGATCTGAAGGTTATATACTGAAGTGCCCATCCACCAGTCAACTGACACATAACAACCTAAATAAGTTTACTTTAATACTTGTTTTGTATTATGGAAGTTAAAACTCTACCATATGATAAGAGACTGCAGTGATAAGGTCAATGAAACTCAGTATAATTTAGGGCTAAACTGATATACTAAAATCTCAATATGTTTATAAAGCAAATGAACACTTTTGCTCCATGCTTTTTCCCATTAGCCTTTACTCATAATTAGGATAATAGAAAGAGTAGCTTGCTTTGACAAAGATGTATTCTAGTTCCATCTCCTTGAGTGTAACATTACATAGGAAAGGCAGATTAAGGATATTAAGTTGACTAGGCACTACTAATAGTTTTTTGTATTAATTATTATCATATTTTCTACTCTTTTCATTTGGACTATTTTGTTGATGAACATATTTGTCTTTGATTGGACATGAATGTATAATACAGGTAGAGTCCTCAGGCTCCTAAACATTCAACAAATTTTCAGTTCAACAGATAAAAAATGCAACAAGCTTAAGAGTAATTTACTGAAGCGTGTTAGGAATTTTATTACAAGAGCTCACAAAGCTATCAAACTTTTTTTTGTGCTTTTAATATGTCATTCAAGGTAACATTTCTGAAGGGCTGCTATCCCTTTGATGCTTCATTCCCTATCCACAGAACTGTTCCTAAACAGGCCCCCAGCTCCATCAATCTGACTGACTACTAGACATTTGGAATATTTGCTAAAGAGTTACGTAGAAGCTTCAAACTCATTGGGGTTTTCAGACAGGGACTGTATCTTCATATTCTCAGGTTAATCATGTACTTATTTTTTTGATTATTGACTTGTTCCCTCAAAGGATTGTAACTTGCTTTGGCTTATCAGCATTAATCAGTTATGAACTGTCAAGTGAAGCCTTATACTCCTTTGCCAAATCAAAATTTTAAATTGTGGGAACATGACATTTTCATTTTCAGATTTAGGACACTACCTAATGTCGACTCCAGATTATGTATATAAATCTTGCAAGACATATAGAAAAGCATTTAATGCTGCTTTTATTCTGGGATAGAACAGACTGTTCCTAACAGCACATTAAGTAATCAATAGATGCTGCCAAGTACCGTTATCCTGTTGTCAAGGTTTATAGCTGCTCAGAAAGCTAGTGCATAATTTTTGGACATATTGAAATAGGTGAATATTATTAACTGAAGCCAGGATAAAAGAAAGGTTGTTTTGTTTGGGGAAAGCCAGGACTGTGGACTCCTGCAGTGCAAGACTGTACTTAGGAATAAACGGAAGCAACGATTTATGGATTTGAATACCACATGCAGGAATAAAATCAAATCCCAGGTAGAATTTATGTTATGCACTCTTTGCATTTTAACTAGGCTAATAGGATAGAATTGGGTGATAGTCTGGTCATTTTCTTTCCATATTTAAACTTGTATCTGTAGGAATATGATTACAAATGTACATATGGAAAAGCAAAGGTTGTAGATAATGCCTCACATATTTCACAAAAGTCCTTTAAATCAGAAGTAGATATTATGAAAAGCTGCTCTCTATTGGTTCATCACTGTTTCCCCCCCTCCTATTCACTTTCCAGTTAGATCTCTAAGAACCTTCCCCAAATCAGCACCTAAAAGTTGTTGTGGGACACCAGTTACCAGACAGCTTGGGAATTCTAGGCCATATTGTCCTACCCAATTTTTCCAGAAGATCTGAAGGAGACCAAGTGGGGAAAAGCTAATAGAGAAAGAAATGATTGTGATATTATTGCATGAGGATGTTGTCAGTCCTAGAAATGGCCCTCAATGTCATGGAGGCATGGAAATTCATAGAATCTTTGCTAAACATAGAAGAAGTAACCCAAATCCTCAGATAAAAAGATACAGTAGTTACAAAACAATTGCCATTCTTTTTCATCATCATCATCTTCTTTTGTTCTATTAAGCATCTTAGTACAATACCTGTACATGGGATGGTGGAAGTCCTCTTCTTATATAGACAGCAAAAAGTGCATCCTTCCCTAAAGAGATATTGAATTTCAGGAACTGTGGCTGCGCAATGTGAATTTGTGCTCGCCAGAATACTCCTTGTGGCACTTCTTGTGTGACCCTCCGTCCGACCTCTGTTTCCCCACTGTCAATGCTATTGTTTCTAGTGGCCCAAGGTCCTGGAAGAGAAGAGCCAATAAAACCATAGGACAGTCAGAATCAAATAGATTTATTTTTAGCACTCCTGTTTAAGATGAAACTGGGTGGCAAACCTATGCATCAATGCAAAGGGCAAAGTAGTTATTAAGACTAAATTTACCAACCTATGCTTGAAAAAGTAATAATGAAAGGAAACCATTTCTAGCAGAATTTTATCAAAGTAAGAATGACAATTTTCTTCTTAAAAAGCTATAAACTTGTTCCCTGGGGCATTTAAAACCTTGCATACAGCTTCTCTCCCATTTTTATTTCCAGTGCTGCTCTTTACTGATCAAACATAATAAGAGTGGAGAGTCAACTAAGCACATTAAAAGCTCCTTGCTCTCTTTTTACCATTCTAATGTGAACAGAATATGAAAATAAATCCACAAGGGAAAGTAAAGAAATAATTTCAATCACTTGCATTCATCCTGTGTCAAATATCAAGCAAGTGTGTAAGCAATCAAAATATAAAAAGAAATGAATACAGACGAAAGGAAATATTGTTAAAGACAGTTAAATTTTCTTCTACCAAATATTAAGAAACTAAATATTAAGAAAACTAAATGTATTGTTTAGCATATTGAGTTTATTATAGTATATCATCTTTTAGTTGAAATCTTTTGGCTAATAATGTTCGCTAGACAATGACTTTCGGTGATGTATAGTAAAACTATCATGAAACAGTAATATAGAAACATTAAAACAAAAACAAAATGTTTGATACTTATATTTCATTTAATTCCTAGATTTTTGCTTTGTGAAGGCCAAATAGGACACCAATAATAAAGCATTCTGTTATATATTTGTGTGTGTAATTTTTACTTTCTGCCAATCTGTTTAACTACGTGACTTGAATGTGTTGTGAAAAGAGTCATAAGCAATTATGAAACCCTGACAATACAAATTTGAGAAGGAAAAATAAATAAATTATGGGTCTGTGGCTTGCTACTAAGCTGAAGAACAACCAATCAATCTTGGATCAAATAAAGAATGATCCAAACTTATTTTGAGCATGTAATACAAGTGGAGCTTGGCAGGGTTAAAGAACTAGCAGTGAAAGAAAACAGATCAGGTGGATGGTGGGATCAAACAAATTACTGACTTTGGACATACTACAAATTATTGTAATGTATACGGTCATGGGTGTCCAAATCCAGGACACCAAAATAATCTTGGATTACAAGAAGCTGTGTCTACCAGATGTGTGAGTGCTATGTGCATCTTCTTTTCTAAGCTTCCATAATCTCTTAACTAATGTTCAGATGAAGAGATCCAGATATCTCAAAAATTTAAGAGGAAGATCAGTTATTGTGGACAACCATACCAAGATATTATATGAAGGATTATAGGAAGAAGCAATCAGGGCCCAAGTGCATTTTGTCCTTTGTTATTCAGTCAAATAAAATTCAGACCACATTCCCATTTGTTCTCCTTTATTTTCTTAGCTTGCATTCTCACCACAGTCATCCCAATTCCTAAGACAGTAGCAGGCCAATCTGTTACTGCGGTATATAAATATCTTGCATATTTATGTCTTTCCTCTGGGACCAATATAAATGTAATGTGATCTTATTTCTATTGAGCTCATGAATAATGTATGCCTTATAATATTGGTTTAATAATTTATATGCCATTTATTAAAGATATTTCATTTCTTTATTTATATTATTTTATAATGCAGGAGGAGCTGTGGTAGCACAGTGGTTTGAATGCAGTATCACAAGCTAATTCTGACCACTGCAAGGAGTTCGATCCTGAGCTGCTCAAGGTTGACTCAGCCTTCCATCCTTCTGAAGTTGGAAAAAGAGAACCCAGATTGTTAGAGGCAATATGCTGATATTTTAAACCATTCACTATGGAGTGGTATATAAGTCTAAGTGCTATTAATATTTATATTGTATATTCCAGATTTATGGAAGCTGCCCAGAAAACATAATAGGAGATATAGACAGATCTGTCTGTCTGTCTATCTACCATCTGATTTTAAGCAGCTGAACCTTCTTACCAGTACACGAACTATCCAAAGAACCTAACGTCATTACATGTAGATGCAAAAACAATTTACAAATATTAGAAATAATATCCAAATTATTGGCTTTTATCATAATTGGAAGGTAATGACAATGGAGTTATTAACTGAGCTATCTGGTACCAAACCTTTCAAGTCTTGACTTTGGGAAAGATGTAAGAGTGCAGATGGATACATGAGGTCTTCAGAGGCAAATAGAGGTGTTGGTCATTGATAATGGATGCTAGTTAGCATTCATAATTACTCAAATGCTGACTAGCATTTATCAGACCAGTATTTAAGCTTTCAGGTTGTAGATTCTGTGTTTAGCATTGTCCTTGACACTGTTCCCAGCTCATTTTCTTAGCATTAGCCACTTTTTGACTAGAATCAATTATGTATTTTACCATCAGTTTTCTTCAGTTTAAGTTGTCCAATTGCCTTAAAATTATTAAATGGGTAAACTGTTTACTTTTCCATTGCATACTGATGGGAATATTTTTAAAAAATCTATATGAATGCAAATATTTAATTTGAAGTAAGTCTTATACTGACATGATTATGAGTATGATTTACATGTACTTTCATCTATATAAGAATACACATTAAATTAGTGCTAACATCTTAGCAAGTAAATCAATTTGCCCAAGTCTTTCAGAATGTTTAGCAAAAATCTTCTTTGATATGCAATAGTTTTATAATTATGCAGCTAGGAAGTGTGAATAATCCAAGTACCAAAACATATCCTCTTCATCCATTTTCTTTAAGTGCAATTATCACTGCAACAAGTTTCCAGTTTTAAATTCCAAATTGCCTGTGCTCTTGAGACTTATACTTGCATGCAATGAAAAGCCATTTAAACATACTGTACTGCCAAAGTCTTTATATGGCAAGAGAATGCTTTGGCTGAACACTCTTAATATTTGAATACGTTTTTAATAAGCTGTGTCTTTTTTTTAAAAAAAAAAATCTAGGTTAATGGGCCTTCAGTAATATCAGAATATAAAAGACAAGGAAGGGTAAAAAAACAGTAGAGTACACTGGCTTCAAATGGAATAAATGGGATTAATGCAATGTCAAACAATACAGTATGCCTGTGTAACTACTCCAGAAGCATAAAATGAAAATTCAGAATGAAACAATGAATAATGGACCTTTCTATTTATTTACTACTTTTTCCCCCCTAAGCACACAATCTTGTAGACAACAAGAAACCAAGCAATACAATCTGGTACCTTCAATAATACAGAGTTGGTAAAAACAGAATAGAATAACATATATCTATGTGTATTCAGTATCAGATAGTTCATATCAAGCTTCGTATCTCAGTAAAAGTAAAGGTTTTCCCTATTCAGTTGTGTCTAACTCTAGAGGGACAGTGCTTTGTTTCTTAGCTGAGGGAGCCAGCATTGTCCAAAGATACTTTTTGTAGTCATGTGGCCACCATGACTATATGCCAAGGGGCACGGAACACTGTTACTTTCTCAGTGAAGTGGTACCTATTTTTCTAGTCGCCTTTGCATGCTTTCGAACTGCTAAGTTGGCAGGAATGGGAGCTCATCCCAACATGCAGTGCTTGGGTCTCAAACCTGGGCTGTCAGCTTCCCAGATGATAAGCTCAGTGTCTTTAAGAGCTGAGCTATCACACCTCCACATATCAGTAAAACCAACTTAGCTAATTTCCATAATATAATTTACTTGCTATGAATGCTTCTATATTTAACTAATCAATTGACTGAACTATTTAATAGATTACAGATGGAGAGTATTGCCTAAATCCTCATGTAGCAAGGGTTTCAGTTTTTCCCTTGCTATGTCTCCTTCAGGTTTACTGCCCACAAAATTACTTAGAAAAGATTTGGTAGTTGAAGGTTTACTGTGGAGGTTTCATTTCTTAGCCTCTCTCCATTTGTGCCTTGAAAAATGGACTATGAGGGCAGGCCTTTTTTTTAAGGGATGCACTTTTCTAAGGACTACATTCTGTTGACTATGGAGGTCTCCCCTGCATATTAAAATACCTCAGGCACTCCTTCCCAGTTAATAAAGATTGCTTATTCTCATCTTGGTCACCCCCATGTATACAATGCTCAGATATTAAATTTAACTTCCCTTCTCCATATATTATCTGGATATTATCTGCATGTTTAATTCTATCTGCATGCCACTCATTCAAACATTACACAGAAGCGTGGACATCTAAAATTGGATTGGCACATCTCCTTTGGGACTGGTCTCTGTTATCTGGTTGCTGTGTCTGTACCTGTTATGCAATTATGAAATAACTGTAAAGGAGCTGTTTTATTCACATTTCAAAGGAAACACTCACTTATCCACCTACTGAGTGGTTTTCCTTGGAAGAAAAATTCTTTCACACACACACACACACACACACAAACAAACAAACACACACACACACAAACACACACACCAAACCTACTTTCTTGCCGGATCTTCAACAATGCTTATCTTATGGCTGCATCTGGGCTGCACAAATCCATCAAAAGGTACCAAAAAAAGGGTGAAAAATTGACTGGACAGAGCATCCAGGAAGTACAAGGAATGTCACAACATGTGATCTGTTAGAGGAGCGGTGGCAACTTTTCCAATAGTTGATGATGTTGGATGGAAATAAAAATTCATTCTGCGAAACCATCAGTTATTACCTTACAGCATCGTGTGGTAGAGCTATACACACGGCAGCACTGCACAGGCCCACTCTGGGTGAATATTAAGGGAACACTGTCAAAGCTGTACACTTTATGCTAATATTTCTACTCAGCTTGGGGAAAGATGGGGTGGGGAGAGGATGTATGGCAGAATGTGTCCAGAATTTATCCTCCTGTGTCCTGGTCAGCTATGCTTCCTTTTCTCTGAAAACTGAGTATATGTATGTTCTCTCTGCACCTCAGGTTTCAGCAATGCTGACTATGTTTTTTTTCTGATTGTCATTCTCACCATTAGGTTTGCACATTATATTATCTCACTTACAAAGAACTGCTTCCTCTGTCAGCTGATTTTGTATTGGCTTGTTTGAGGTAATAAATGTTCAACTCCCTTATCAGCTGAAGGGGATGGCATTTAATCCTCTAATCCTCTCCCCCCCAAAGCACTGTTGACATGCATGTACTTGCTGGTATGCTATGTACAAGATTGTTTTCTGGAAGGAATACCAACATTCCACAAATGTTCCGGTAATGACTTTGATCATGCTGTTCATTTTCTGTTTCTGAGGCATCAATGGTAGATGTCCTTTTTCCTCTTGGTTCTGTCAGTACCCACTATCCAGGAAGAGAGGTGTTAGGGATTCCCTTAAACTAATCTGCCAAAGTCCTATAAGGTCTCTATTTTCCATCACTCAGAGAATTTGGTGGAAGGAAACTAGCTGCTTTATATTCCTTCTGTTGTGTCTCTGGCAGTCTCTGCCTGCTCAGGAGAAAGAGTCACTTAATCACCCACAAAAGGTAATCAGCAATTTTCAAGACACATCCCTTGTAATCCCTTGTAATCAGCCAATATTTAGAAGATTCCTCAGAACAGAGATAGTTGTCTAGTCATTCCACTGTGTTTCTTGTTCCTTTCTCCTGTTGAACTCCATTGCTAAATGTTTAGTAGCTCTTCTTATAATTGTGCTTGTTAACTGAAGGCCAGAAATATAAAATTTCTTTCTTTTCTTTTTCCCTTCCCTTCCCTTCCCTTCCCTTCCCTTCCCTTCCCTTCCCTTCCAATACCTTCTTCATTTTTTTATGCTTCATCAATCAATATTTCTTTAAGCAGGTATCATCATATTTTTAATGTGATGGGGAAAAACAACAGCCGGGTGCTTTATTTAAATTAGTGATTTGAAACAGTGTTCTAACTGCAGTCCAAATGTATGTGAATCCTAACATTCAAGTGGAAATACTGCTAATAAATTTGATGGTAATGACAATTATTTCAGTTTACGGTATATTTATATTCTAACTTTCTGTTCAGAGTATAGATAAATGAAAGTATCCTGAGAGACTAACAAATACAATATATGTCTTGAGTGCAATAACTAGGATTTGCAAAATTAATCAAGTTTGTTCTCAATTTCCTTATCTGCATATTTCATGAGCATGAACTACCCTGCAGGGAAGTTAATAGGAAGGTCTCTGAAGAACTTAGCACGGATATAAAAAAGTGCTCCTTCTAGAAAAAAAAACAACCACTTTAAATGCAGTTATACACACAAAATGTTGAAAGCTGTTTAGGATATATTGTTATCACCCAGTTGTTGACTTGTAGTTATTAATTTGCATGGAAGTATTTTTAAATAATAGGTTAATTATATGAATTAAGTTAAAAATCTTTATTAATAATGTTAAATTTAATACTTTTGAAGTAAATTTAAATTATATGCATTTAAGAAAGGTGGATGAAATGTGATTACACATACAGCATAGCTAGGAATAAATATTATTTTAAAACAACATTTATAGGAATAGAAATGGGCATAGGGATACAAAGCCACATTGATCAAAATCAATTTTGAAAATTAGCAAAATTCAACAACTGAACTATTGTTCCTCCTGCAAAATAAACAGAATTTGAGCTCCTATCAGAGACATGACAAAATTTAACAAAAGTTAGATACCTTCACTACATAAATTATCATTAGTGATTATTCTGCATGACTTATGTTATTTCTAGTATATAAAAGTGAATATCGAGTATTTTCCAAGACAATAAACTTGATCCCATTTATTCTGATCCAGTACAGTCAACACAGGGATTATTTGAACCTTTAGAAAGTCTCTGCAGACTTGTATTTTATTGTCTATTAGACAGTGTAGTTGATAGCCTATTGTATATTGTCTAACACATGATAAAGTTTGGGGCTGCCAATAAATTCTACTGATAGTACTCGGTATGGCTCGGCTGATTTTTCTCTATTGTAACTTAAAAAATAGGACTATTGAAGTTACTTTCACATGAAAATTATGGAAATATCTCCTCAAAGTTCTACTACTCAATCACTTTCTTAGATTCTATCTTTCTGTTTCTTTTGATTCAAATTCAAAATAGTACAACATATTCCAGATATTTAAAGGTATTAAAATTACATGTACATGGGACTGACATTCTGGGAGGAGGTTTACCTCTACAACTTAAAAACATGCATGAAAACTATAATACACACTTGCTAGATCACTCTAAAATGTTGTGGAATTCTGCAAGTTGAATCAATTGGTTGTGGAATATTCACAGGTAGAGCACAACCCAATCAAATGAAACTTGCTTATTTTAATTTTTGTATTTTTTACTATTGAATGGGATTTTTTTAATATATTATATGCTTTTACAGCTTAAGGTGCTTCTTGGTTACAAATATGAACTAAACTGATTAATGTGAAGTGTCTACAGTCACATGATGACAATGGTACATATACTGCTTATATCCTTTTTTCTTACTGATTCTTGTCTATGAGAACCATCAGTACTGACATGCTGAAAGAGAAAAGTAAGAAAATATACTGCGTGAAATCTAAGATTACCAACTGAAATCATAAACCATCTCAAAATATGACAAGGGAATTCCAGATCACTAGAAGTATTAATTAGAAAATATATTTCAGTTTGTCCAAGATATTGAGAAAAATGTTTGACAGATCAATTTACAAATCTCAATTTCACTGTACTTATTGCAGTAATTTAACAACTCTGGTTAGCTAAACAAAACCAAAGAAAACCTTATAAATAATACCCACAAGAGAAGGGACTGTTAAAATGATGGGTACAATTACATAACTGAAGCCCTGTTTCTTTCTGTTTCATTACAAAGAGATGAAGCTTCAGTCATGTCATTGCTCCATCAACTTTACTTTTTTAAAACCAATGGACATCTTTGATATAGTCTGCCAGGGTTGTATTCTAGATCCAAGGTCCAAAGCATCCTGGAAAAAAAACAATGGAAATGCTTAAAAATGTATTGAGTTGCCTAGGATGTAACCAGAGTCAAGCTGGTCTAGAGGGATCTTTGTGAGAGTCAAGTAAATAGGCAACCGTTCTTAGGACAAATGAGTTAATTGTATAAATAGGCAGTTTCAAGGTTATGAAACATACAGCAAAGAGGCTACTGAAGCCTGACAGGAAGAAGAGGCCACATATTTGAACTGTTGGGGATATAAGAGTGAATTTCCATTCTTACTCTGACAGATGGCAAATTTGTGCTTTTTTATGGCTTCATTCCAGTATATGATAAAGATTCTCATCTATCCATAGTGAACTGTGCCAGGTTCAAACCAAGCAAATAACACAATCCATATCAAGCTGAGAGTCCTAGAATTTCTGCCGACTTTTACCAGTTAGAGTCTTTGTTTACTTTGTAGTAATTTTTTTTTCAACATTACATTACAGTACACAATGGTGGTGATAGAGGAAGAAATACAAGTTTTATATACTGTATATCCAGTGGCAGGATTCAGCCAGTTCGCACCAGTTTGGCAGAACCGGTAGCTAATTTTTTGTGGCCCAGGCCCAGAATGGATTTCCGGAAGTGGCATCCACACAGAGAACTGGTTGTTCACATATTTGAATCCCACCACTGTGTATATCCTATAGACACAGATAGATAAAAGTTTGCATTCTAGTCATAGCACAGCGAGAAATAAAATGGTTGAAGCCTCTGGAGATGATATTCTTGAATCATGACATCTCAAAATAGGCACAGCAGGTGTTGCAAATGATTAATCACTGTATCTCTAACATTGCTAAATAAATAGGAAATATTTGTGGGGGGAAACATAAGTTTAATCACCGCTAATGTACATAAATTTCAGTTTCCTAAATGTGATGATTTAGCAGTATAGTTCTTTCTCCCTTTCATTAAATTAGCAGTTTTCTGGATGAGTCATATAAGTGGGAGTGAGCAACTCGTGAGGTTTTTGAAGAAGGCCTGCACCTGCATATCACTAATCAGCCATTCTTAAAATGGGATGGCTTGAAAAATCAGTCCATTTCAACCTATAACTTGGTTTATATAGCAGTTTCAGTGCTGGGATGGGCAGCCCTAGCATCAGGCCACTACAGCCTAACATCAACTTCTCTACAGTTTTCACTTGTCCTCAGTTCAGCTCTGCATCTTCTGCCATTAGTTCTACCCCTTGTCTAGTTGTGTAAGAAATACACTGGCACATTGCTAACCTTTCTCCCTAAGTAGGCAGTTCTTTCTGTCTCCATTGGAAACATGAAAAGAAAAAAAGAAAAAGGATTTTAAATGAAACCAGAGATTATTTGCATTTACAATAAGTAGAAAAAGCCTTTCTAAACCTTGCCATCCTTTCACTCACCACTAAATTAGTTTCTTGGGGTCTCAGATCCTGAACTTCTTTGAGGGCTCAGATCTTTCTGTATTCTATCTATCTATCTATCTATCTATCTATCTATCTATCTATCTATCTATCTATCTATCTATCTATCTATCTATCTATCTATCATCTATCTATCTATCTATCTATCTATCTATCTATCTATCTATCATCTCACTGTTGGTGATGTCAAGGCAGCATACATACTGTATCTAATGACTCTGCATCCTGTTTTTTCCACATTAGTAATTCTGTGAGGTGGTTTGGGCTTAAGAGAAAAACCTGGACCAAGTTTACCTAGCCAGCTCTTGTGCCTAATGAAGGACTGGAAATCAACTTTCACTATAACTACTTTAATTGGAAAGTCAATTCTCCTTTAGTCTTACCAGCTTTCCTGTTTGCTAATGATGTTTTAAGCCTAATTGTCTCCCTCCCCCCCCCGTTTTATGATAGATCAGATCTCCATAACAGCCATTTTATGAAGCTACTTGAAACACTCTCAAACTTCCAACTGGCTTCATCAGGATATGCCAATGACATTTCAAAATAGCTATAAGCAAAAATTAAAGGTTCCCCCCCCCCAAAAAAAGGAAGCTCAGTACTTTGGTATAATATCCATGTGGCACAGTTTCAAAATGCTACAAGTTACTTGAAGCTTGCTTTACTAAAAGCACTTCACAGTTTTTATTTTGTTTTCACGAAACTATATGAAGGAGATTTGGAATGCGTATTTGTTCCTATCTGGGGAAACATTTTGAACTCAAGCATGTATTTAGCCACCTGTAAGTAAAAATGATCTCCATTATTCCTTTTAGACGATTGTTATTTACCTTGTACAAATTATTGTTTTGCAGTTTGCAGTGCAAAGTGGATTTCCTGTGTATGCCAATTGAGAAGGGAAGAGGTCAAAAGCCTTCATTCATATCTTCCCCATTGCATTTTTTTAAAGAAAATCACACAGCACAGACCACAACAACATAAGTATATCTCAGACAGGCCAACTAATGTAGTCATTATCAAAGAACAAAATGAAGGATGCAACAAGTAATATTTTCTTTTCATAGAAACTCATGATAGCAATCATTATAGACATTTAATAGGCTTACATTGGTATTTCATACAGTAGACTTAACTCTTAGTTTATCTCTTATCAGCCTTTTGAGATAAGCCTGGACAGAAAACAAACTCCACAAAGCCTATTGAACCCTGTTGTTGTACAGTATATTGAATGTTGAAAGCCTAAGTTTTTCTTATACCCAGCCTCTGCAAACTTAGCAACTTTAAGACTGTGGCTAGTTGGTTGAAGAATTCTGGGAGTTAAAGTCCACAAGTCTTAAAGATGTAAAGTTTGGAGACCCCTGTCTTATACCAAAGAGAATCAAAGCAGGACAGTCTTTCTCTCCTCTGCTTCCCTTCAGGTTTAAGCTGATGTGTCTGCAACAGACATGCAGTTTTTCTTTAGGTGCATTTCTGATTTCCTCTGCAGCTACTTTCTTCTCATCCTTGTTCTGTGAGAGAATATTCTTTTGATTACATTCATCCCACATTGCTTTAATCCCTCTTGTTTTTCATACAACCTACCCAGTCCCCCATGTCTCTATTTCTTGAACAACAAACTGACTTCTTATTTGCTGAATCCAAGAGATTCCAATTACAGTGGTATTGCTATGAAAATTAAAAGCAACATGGCTACTACCGATAAGTGTGAAAAAAATAACACAAAGGCATACACTTGTATAAAATAAAAAGAAGTTGGTAACAACAGACTAATTTTGTCTATTCAGTTTTATATGATACAAAATACACTGTTAGGGATAATGAGACAATCAAATTAATTAATTGCAATCAATGAACTGTAATCAGAAACTAGCACTGCCCTACTATAGATAACACTTGACTTTCTTCATAAAAATAAGATATCACTTTGTTTTGTAGAAAACTATTATAGCACAGATAATATATTATAGTCAGCAAGACACAATTCTTCTGAACAAAATAAATAAGCTATCTGACGTAAAAATATCAAACGGAAAAAAAGCAGTAGCAAAATTTCTGCTTAGAAATTAAGGCCAAATTATTAATATTTATTGAAAGCATTTTTAATCTATTTTCTAAAAAAGGGCAGCCTTCTCAACTTGAATGTCCTCCATATGTAGCACTTAATTCTTTGAATTCCAGAACCACTAAGATTATTGGATGAAAATCCTGCAGGTTACACATCTGTAGACCATCAATGATAAGGAAAGTAGGTTACCAAGTGCCTTAAAAATTATATATGCATCCATACAATATGCTCTCAATAAGAAACATTTACAGATTCTTTTAGATGGTTATTACTGTCAGGAAAAGTTCAGAAACTCCTGCAGTAAACACAGGGTATGCTAGTTTTGAACAGTGTTGTTGTTGTTGTTGTTGTTAGCTGCGAAGTTGTGTCCGACCCATCGCAAACTCATGGACAACTTTCCTCCAGGCCTTCCTGTCCTCTACCATCTTCTGGAGTCCATATAGGCTCACGCCTACTGCTTCAGTGACTCCATCCAGCCACCTCACTCTCTGTCGTCCCCTTCTTCTCCTGCCCTCAACCTTTCCCAGCATTAGGCTCTTCTCCAGTGAGTCCTTCCTTCAATTAGGTGGCCAAAGTATTTGAGTTTCAACTTCAGGATCTGACCTTCTAAAGAGCAGTCAGGGTTGATCTCTAGGACTGACCGGTTTGATCGCCTTGCAGTCCAAGGGACTCGCAGGAGTCTTCTCCAGCACCATAGTTCAAAGGCCTCAATTCTTTGGCGCTTAGCCTTTCTTATGGTCCAACTTTCACTGCCATACATTGCAACTGGGAAGACCATAGCCTTGACTATACACACTTTTGTTGACAGGGTGATGTCTCTGCTTTTTAGTGTACTGTCTAGATTTGCCATGGCTTTCCTCCCCAGGAGCAAGTGTATTTTAATTTCTTGGCTACAGTCCCCATCTGCAGTGATCTTGGAGCCCAGGAAAATAAAATCTGTCACTACCTCCATTTCTTCCCCATCTATTTGCCAGGAATTGAGAGGGCCAGATGCCATGATCTTGGTTTTCTTAATGTTAAGTTTCAAGCCAACTTTTGCACTCTTCTTCACCCACAACAAGAGGCTCTTTAGTTCTTCTTCACTTTCTGCCATTAGAGTGGTATCATCTGCATATCTTAGGTTGTTGATATTTCTTCCGGCAATCTTAATTCCAACTTTTCATTCATCTAGCCCTGCCTTTCTCATGATGTGCTCTGCATATAAGTTAAATAGGCAGGGCGATAGTATACAGCCTTGCTGGACTCCTTTATCAATTTTGAACCAATCAGTGGTTCCATGTCCAGTTCTCACTATTGCTTCTTGACCCGCATATAGGTTTCTCAAGAGACAAATGAGATGGTCTGGTACTCCCATCTCTTTAAGAACTTGCCACAGTTTGTTATGATCCACACAATCAAAGGCTTTAGCATAGTCAATGAAGCAGAAATAGATGTTTTTCTAGAACTCCCTAGCTTTCTCCATGATCAGCATATGTTGGCAGTTTGATCTCTAGTTCCTCTGCCTCTTTGAAATCCTGCCTGTACTTCTGGTAGTTCTCGATCCACATACTGCTGGAGTCTAGCTTGCAGGATTTTAAGCATAACTTTACTAGCATGTGAAATAAGTGCAATGGTGCGATAGTTTGAACATTCTTTGGCACTGCCTTTCTTTGGAATTGGAATATAAATTGATCTTTTCCAATCTTGTGGCCACTGTTGAGTTTTCCAAATTTGCTGGCAAATTGAATGTAGCACTTTTACTGCATCGTCTTTTAAGATTTTGAATAGCTCAGCTGGAATACTGTCACCTCCACTAGCTTTGTTGTTGCTCAGCTTTTCTAAGGCCCACTTCACTTCTCATTCTAGGATGTCTGGCTCAAGGTCAGTGACCACCTCATTGTCGTTAAAAGGGATGTTAAGCTCATTCTTGTACAGTTTTTCTGTGTAATTTTGCCACTTCTTCTTTATCATGCCCATTTTTGCATGAAATGTTCCCTTCATCTCTCCAATTTTTTTGAAGAGTTCTCTGGTCCTCCCTATTCTATTGTTTTCTTCTATTTCTTTGCACTGTTCATTTAAGAAGGCATTCTTATCTCTTCTAGCTATTCTTTGGAATTCTGCATTTAATTGGGCGTATCTTTCTTTTTCTCCCTTGCCTTTTGCTTCCCTCCTTTCCTCAGCTATTTGCAAAACTTCCTCAGACAGCCATTTTGCTTTCTTGTATTTCTTTTTCTTTGGAATGGTTTTAGTTGCTACCTCTTGTACAATGTTACGAACCTCTGTCCATAGTTCTTCAGGCACTCTGTCTATCAAATCTAATTCCTTAAATCTATTTGTCACCTCTACTGTATATTCAACAGGGATATGATTTAACTCATACCTGAATGGTCTAGTGCTTTTCCCTACTTTCTTCAGTTTAAGCCTAAATTTTGCAACGAGAAGCTCATGGTCTGAGCCACAGTCAGCTCCTGGTCTTGTTTTTACTGACTGTATAGAGCTTCTCCATCTTTGGCTGCAGAGCACATAGTCAATCTGATTTCTGTGTTGACTGTCTGGTGATGTCCATGTGTAGAGCTGTCTCTTGGTTTGTTGGAAAAGAGTGTTTGCTATGACCATCGTATTCTCTTGACAAAATTCTATCAGCCTGTGCCCTGCTTCATTTTGTACTGCAAGGCCAAACTTGCCTGTTATTTCAGTTATCTTTTGGCTTCCTGCTTTAGCATTCCAATCCCCCATGATGATAAGGACATCATTTTTTGGTGTTAGTTCTATAAGGTGCTGTAAGGCTTCATAGAACCGGTCAATTTCATCCTCTTCAGCACCGGTGGTTGGGGCATAGACTTGGACTACTGTGATATTGAATGGTTTAACTTGGATTCGAACTGAGATCATTCTGTCATTTTGAGGATTGTATCCCAGTATTGCTTTTCCTACTCTTTTATTGACTATGAAGGCTACTCCATTTCTTCTGAGGGATTCTTGCCCGCACTAGTATACCTGATGGTCATCTGAATTAAATTCACCCATTTCTGTCCATTTTAGTTCGCTGATTCCTAAGATGTCGATGTTCAGTCTTTTCATCTCCTTTCACCACGTCCAGCTTTCCTTGATTCATGGATCTTACATTCCAGGTTCCTATGGAGAAAAAATCTTTACAGCATTGGACTTTCCTTTCACCACCAGATACATCCACAGCTGAGCATCCTTTTGGCTTTGGCCCCGTTGCTTCATTCTTTCTGGTGCTACTAGTACTAGCCCTCTGCTCTTCCCCAGTAGCGCATTGGATGCCTTCCGACCTGAGGGGCTCATCTTCCAGCGTCATATCTTTTTTCCTTTTGGTACTGTCCATGGGGTTTTCATGGCAAAGATACTGGAGTGGGTTGCCATTTCCTTCTCCAGTGGATCACGTTTTGTCAGAACTCTCTGCTACAACCTGTCCATCTTGGGTGGCCCTGCACGGCATAGCTCATAGCTTCATTGAATTACGCAAGCCCCTTCGCCATGACAAGGCAGTAATCCATGAAGGGGTTTCAACATTGGGCTTTGTCTAACAAAATGAAATTCAACATAGATAAAAATTAGGTTTTACACTTAGGCTAGAAAAATCAACTGTATAGGTACAGACTAGGTGAAACCTGGCTTAATGCCAGTGATGTGAGAGGAACCTTGGAGTCCTAGTGGACAAGCATTTAAATATTAGCCAACAATGTGCCAAAATATTAGCCAAAAAAGTCTATTCAATCCTAGGCTGCAATTAATACAGGGATAGAATCAAGATCATGTAAAGTGCTAGTACCACTTTACAAACCCTTAGTAAGACCACATTTGGAATACTGCATCCAGTTCTGGTCATCAGAATATAAAAAAAAAAGATGTTGAGTCTGGAAAGAGTGCAAAAAAGAGCAACAAGAATGATTAGGGAGCTGGAGGCTAAAACATATGAAGAATGGTATGAGGAACTGGCTATATCTCGTCTAGAGAAAAGAAGAACAAGGTGAGACATTATAGCAGTATTCCGATATTTGAGGAGCTCTGACAAGGGAGCAAACTACTTTCCAAAGCACCAAAAGGCAAGCCAAGAAACAATAGATGGAAACTAACCAAGGAGAGAAGCAACCTAAAACTAAGGAGAAATTTCCTAATGGTGAGAGACGTTGGAATAACTTGCTTTCAAAAGTTGTGGGTGCTCCATCACTGGAGGCTTTCAAAAAGAAACTGGATAGCCATTTGTCTGAAATGGTATAGGGTCTCCTGCTTGAACAGGGGGTTGGACTAGAAGACCACCTAGATTCTATTCTATTCTATTCTATTCTATTCTATTCTATTCTATTCTATTCTATTCTATTCTATTCTATTCTATTCTATTCTATTCTATTCTATTCTATTCTATTCTATACACAACTTTATACAATATAAAGTTAATGCAACATGAATGAAGAAAACAAATGCTCTTTGCAAGCCAAAAGTAATATACTAATATAACAATATGGATTAATAACTGTAATCTTGAAAGCATAGTGCTCAAAAATTCAGGAGCCTGATCACTTTTCAGTCTCACATGAATTCATATTTTGCTCTGCATTTTTATGTACTCTAAAATGTAATTTACTCAATAAATCATTTAATAAGATGAAGCATCCCACAAAATATTGTGTATATTGATTGAAAGTAATCTAAAAACAGGACTAAATATACTGAGTTGGCAAATGAAGTAGATTTACAGGATTTGAAATGTTATGGGTTTCTATTTTATGTTTCATAAAAACAGTAGGAGAAGGGCTCTCATCCAGGCATAACGTTGATTTGATTGTAGATTAGTACAGGGCTTTTCAACCAGTGGTATGGGTACCACCTGTGGTACATTGGCATCTGGCAGATGGTACGTGAGCATCCTAGAAAAGTGGTAGCGGGGGAGGGGAATGAGCTGAACCGCACAAGCCTGAGTGAGAGATGGCCCGAACTGCAGGGCTGTCAGAGCTCAGCAAAATCACCAGGATCAGTGCTTCTTTGGGGCTGTCAGGGCTCAGTGGAAGTGCCAGGATCAGCACCAGGCTCCAGCTGGAGCTCAGCGCTGATCCTGGTGCTTCTGAGCCCAGAAAAAGGGACCAATCCGGTGGAATGATGCAGCATCTCCAGAGTCTTGTGATTTACATTCAGATGCTTGGCAACTGATTCATATTTATGATGGTCAGAGTGTCCCAGGGTCATGTGAAGTGACTGAAACCTGCTGCAACCACTCAGCAGATGGCGGGGGAATAAAAACCAAACTCTTCTCCACCCCACCCCCACTGCCAATACTCAACAGAAATGCTCACAACAATGAAAACCTCAGACTGGAGGAAGAGCGCCGCCAGGCAGGCAGGCAAGTGTCTTGCTCGGCTGTGGCTTGGGGGGCACTTTTTTCAGTGCCATTGTAACTTTGAACAGTCACTAAGTGAACTGTTGTAAGACGAGGACTACCTGTACTTCATCACTTTTTTTCCTTTTTTGGCGGGAGGCAAGTTTTTGACACCTTGCTAGGCAACTGATGGTACTTGGATATTGCCATATCCTCAAAGTGGTACAATGGGCGAAAAGGTTGAAAAGCCCTGGATTAATACATAGATTAGTACGTAATGTGAATCTAATGTAGTTATCAAATTTTAAGTAAAATAAACCATGGTTATATGTGACATTTAAAACCAAATAACTCAGTATTTTTCTGGCTTATTCTCTAAATGCTTGCATCTTACATTTCCATTTATGTTTTTATAATACCTTTATTTTCAATATAAATTGAAGATAGCATGTTAACACTTTTTAGGAAGATATGTGTGAAATACTGGACATTTTTAGAAATTAAGTGATCTTGGCATCAAAACTGTGAACTAGAAAGGTTTCCTGTGGATGTTGCCAATGTATGTTGCCTGCTGTCATCTGATGCATTTATGAAATTGCTTATGGATTTACAGAAACAAGAACAAAAAAAGAGACATTTTTAAAATAATTATTTTAAAACAATTAATCTCTTTTAATTTGTTTTAACGTTTGTATTGACTTTTTTTTACATGCCCTGTAAACCGCCCTGAGTCCTTCGGGAAAGGGCGGTATATAAATCTAAATAAAATAAATAAATAAATAAAAATAAACCTAAAAATGAGCTTTAAATATATTTTTGAAAATATGCACTCTTCCTGTTGATTATTCTCATTTGGTTATTTGGAGACCTGTAGTTTTTTTTTTAAAAAAATGTTCTATTGATTTTTTTACAGTAACAATCCTTGAGTTTAGACAACAGTCAGAATATTTCTTTTCCTTCAGACACTTTTTAATCTTATGGCTGGCCCAGTATGTATTCTTTCTTTGTTCCCACCAACTGTCTTCTGAGGGTTATTAAAGTTCAAGGGAACAGATTATTCTTTGTTTCTGGGTGTCTTGCCAATTTCTGAGTCAGTGTTGTTAATGTTCTATGCTCTAGTTCTCCACTAGGTGTCAGTAATTGTTTATTTTCAGACAAAAAATATTATCATTTATTATTATTTTTATAGTTTCATCAAAACCCTTTAAGGTATAATTTTAGCAGTTATTTTTTGATTTCTAGATTTATCCAGACTGTAGTATTTAACTTTGATTTCAGTATATTTCTTTCCCCCTTAAAGGTTAATTCACCACTTCCTTCTATGAGGGAGTGCAGGGTGTAGTCCCCTCCCTTGACTATCAGAGGTCTTCTTACTTTGTTACTTTGGGGATCTTGCCCAAGGACTTAGTTACAAAGTAGAGGAAAGAAGACCGATACTCTCACCAGTTCCAAGCACGCTGTTCACTGTTGTTTTGGTTCAGGTTCTTGGACTTCGGCTGCAAGTAGCTTGGGCTAGATGCTGGTGTGCAGCTAGCCTTTCTCCTGTTGGGTTAGAGGGCTTCCCCTGGATCGAATGGTATGACTGCCGTCATTCCGTGATCATCAGGGCACACCTCTTCCTTCGTCGTCTCTCCAGGGTGACTTCAGACCCATTTAGGGTACCCTGGCAGGGCAAAATCAGCCATGGGGTGCAGAGCTCCACAATCCCGCAGCCATATGCTATGGTGCAAAACCCAGACGTCTTGAGACCTGTACTTTTCACTTTTCACTTGGGAACCACATTTAGAAACCAGTTCTGAATAGTTTACAAATGTCTGCATAGTAATACTAATGCCAAAACTTGTCAAGACTGCAAACCACACAAAGATTTGAAACATCAATTAAAATAAATGTCAGATTTGTTGGTTCTTTGTATTTCCCTCTCTGATTCTTATAGATGCATCAACATTTTTTCTAACCAGAACTTCCCAGGTTATATAGAGAAATGCAAACACAATGTAAGGCAAAATTACTTTCCTATTTCAGATATTTCCTTTCCCCAAAGTTTACTTGTTCATTCCTCACTTATATATAGCCATACAACTCACAGAACATGATTTTGGGTGACTACAGTGAAAACAAATCATAAAACATATGATCTTATGTTCTTATTTAAAAAGGACTAGAAGAAAGTATCTTTGGTGTTACATACTCAACCCATAGCTATCTCAACACATTTCTGCTTCCCTGAGATCTGTTGGCATAGCAACAATTTCAGGTATTCCTAGGAGCTACCAAACATGGGCCATTCTTACCTGTGGGGAAATGATGAGCAGGTCCCAAAGCCAGAAATGGCCTGTCTCCTGAGTCCTGCTAGATATAATTCCTGTTTCATACCAATCCCAAGGGATAATATATAGTTTACTCATGCATAAATTATGGTTGTGTATGTATACATACATACACACAGGTTAACATATTATATTTATTCATATTTTCTGTTTTTAATTTACTGTTTTTCAATATGATATCCCATAGCTAAATGTGCACACCTAATTGGATTGTTCCATTCTGCATGACATTCTGCAAAAATCAGCTTTATTGCACAGGGACATATTTTTAAGGTAAACATATGGGTGTGCCTCCCTATTATTATTTTAACAAAACTAGCTTCTGGACATTTCCTCCTCCTGGGTTCTCTCAGTTATGACAGGTCATTCTGCCCAGCCAAAGAAAGCAAAGTCTGAAATAGTTGATGGGCCTAAAACTTGACAGAAGGCATCTTAAAAACTGCTATTCTGGTAATATTAGCCTTAAATAAATTGAAGCAAGAAAAAAAAAAGCAGCAACTTTTCACACTTTCTTCTGCCACCATGTCCACACTTTTGGGACCTGTTTTTTTTAACCACTGCACAACTGAGGTATATGGATTCCATTATAATATTTTCCCAAGCCTTTATTTACACTACTACTTAGTGAAATGACACAAACTGTTTATATTCAGAAGGTCCGAAATCCATAATCTTTGCCAAATACTTGTTTCCTCTCTTTTTCTCCTTCCCCTCTAAAAAAAGCTCAAGCATCTTTAGCATCAGCAATAGGCAGAAGTTCAACATATGACGTGTCTTTCAGCCTTGTTCACTCTGAATGAAATTTCTGTTGCACAACTGCCGTATCAACTCTTTTAAAATCAACCAAGTGTTGATCCATTGGTTGTGACAGGAATTGGTTGATCAGATTGTCGCCCAAACTGATGTCCCAAGTTGAGAGAGAATGACTGGTTCAGCTTTCATGCCTAAGGTGGCACTAGAACTCACAATCTCATAGTTTCTACTTTGGAACCTTAACCACTAAGCCAACTAATAACATTTCCATTTATTTAAAAGTCCTTATATAGTTTTAAAAATAAAAAAAAAATCTACAATTTCATTTGAAAAGTGCTGATTGGTTAAAAAAAAGAGATTATTCTGCTTTCTTGCAAAATCCTTGCTTTTTTAGTTTTCACATAAGGATGAAGGAAAGGAAGACATAATCTCTTTCTTTTAAAAGGAGGCATAGGTAAACTGGACTTGGTTAATGTGAAAAGATCTTCTGAATCTCTCTGTTGGAAGACAGTATTCAAAATAAGGCTCTTATTCAAACTATTACAATTAAGCAGGCTTGTAGCCAAACTTGCCCTGAAAATAATCTACCCAACCAGGAAAACTTCACAAGCAAGAACTGTTGCAATCAAATCCTTCAAATGACTAGGTTTCTATTTCTAATGTAATTGTTTTAAATTTAAGTTGCAATGCAGGGACAATTGATTTTAGGTTTCAGAGTTTTTTTAAGAGCAAAAGATGCAGCTCGTCCTCACCTTTACCTCCAGATGGCATGGTTGCTACATCTTCAGAACCTGGCAAGCCTGTCCTTATTCCATTGTTAAAGGTGTGTCCATCTGCTGGTTGTAGCTGCCAATTTAGCCCAAGCATATGCATTGCTGAAAGACACAGAAAGCCAGGAAAAAAATAAACATACAAGGCATTTATTATTGAAGTTGAGAGGGAAAAGGTAACCTCTTTAAATGGACATCTCCTCCTAGACACAGAGACACCCACACACATTTTACATTTCTTGAATTACTACACAAGGGAGTAAAAAAAATATTAGACAACACATATACACATGTGTCACTTTCTTATAACATTAAAATTAATTGCATCTTTCTTAATTGCCTGCTAGGAAGAATTGACTCAGAACAATTATTTCTTTTTCTTTTGGTCTACAAAGATTGCAGTACTATATATGCCTTGCTAGAGATCAGTTTCTCTAAGTCACAGGTGTCAAATTCATGACATCATGTGACGTGTCACAACGTATTGCGACTTTTTCCCTATTGCCGGCAATTGGGTGGGTGTGGTTTTGGTGTGCCACATCCAGCCCATGGGCTGGCAGTTTGACACCCCTGCTCTAAGTGGATTTACTGCTGAATAAACAAGACCAGGCATATGCTAGAAAGCTAAGAGTTGCCTAGACTTAAACGTGTGAAGTAAACAGTCTCTGTTTTTATCATATCCAGACTTAAATTTAACATATTTCAATAGCACTATGAAAAAACATTTGTCTTTTAAGCAAAAGTTGTTTCGTGACAGGGTTGTTATGTTTATGGGGGGGAAAAGTCAGGAAATCAACTTATGTGAAAAATAGCTGTGGCAGTAACTTAATTGTTTTTAAGAATTGAAAATGATAAGTTATAGTGGGACATACTTTTTTAGTAGTAGCCTTGCATTTATTTTGTTCAATTCTATTGCGTGTTCAGTAGATCTTACAGTATTTTTAAGCCTTTTGAAAACATAAAGAACTACTTTTACCTTTCTAAAAGAAGTGAGTAATGTGTCCTCTGTATATCATTTCAGTTCACATCCTTGCTGTTGTTTGTTTTCCAACAAAATCAGGCTAGTCTTTGGATACGGTGTGAACTCACCCTGGAGTATATGACTCAGCCACAATTTTTTCTGTGATAGCATATTTTTGTATACAACCTCTTCCTTTAAATGTTTTTAAATGCATATCAGAGGAGTGCATATTAGATGAATTGTTTAACAACACAAAATCAAAATTTATTAATATTAAAATCGATCAACAAGAGTTTGAATCCTTAGATGTCCATGTGACACTTCATATTTAGAACTGCCCTTGGTTTCAATTTAAGTTGTAATTGCAATTTTCTTTTCTTTTCTGCCTAAAGTGATTTGTCTGGACTGCATTTTGCTTCTTTATTTACAACAGGGGTCTTCAAACCTGGCCCTTCTATGACTTGTGGACCTCAACTCCTGGCTGAGGAATTCTGGGAGTTGAAGTCCACAAGTCATAAAAGGGCCAAGTCTGAAGACCTCTGATTTACACTGTGTTTATTTAAACTCCAGAAAGCTGCTTATAGAAAACCATAGGTGAGATTACTTATAACTTGCATATATGTACGTATGCATACATAAAGACAGATTTCATGGCGAAAATCCCTATGATTGATAAACTTGAGCAGGAAATAAAAGATACATTCTGTAATACCAAGATGATCATATTCTGGGCTGCAAAATATACTGTAGAATTCCCTTGCTAAAAATTCCCTCTTCTGGCTTCTTTTACATGTAATCTTCTCCCAAACTGGACTGGTGCTCCATCCATGTCTCTCTGCTGATATCAAGCTTGCATAGATTTCTGCATTATAACCCGAACCTTTACTTCAAAGAATTCTCTGGAGACAGTTTTCCAGTGTTTTCCCCAGAGATAGAGTGTGTGTTGTTTCCTACTGGTGAACTTCCTATCTTTCTGCTCTGCTGCATTACTGCTCCCTCTGAAACCAAGGTACAACCAAGGCAAAAAAGTATGCCTTCGCAATATCTTTTTTTTTAGCTGCTCAGTTGCTCTGAAGGCTGGCTGCTGCATCAGTAGCTATTTTCTTTTCCTTTTACTACAAAATCTAGGGAAGGAACGGTGATGATATACTGTAAGTGAGATATCAGCTTGCTGCTATTTTTTACACCCACTGACTGGCAAGCCAGAGGAGAGAGAGCAGACAACATTTATGTTATTATTATTTTTATTACATATATTTTTAAATTCCTTTATTAGTGTTGTAAATAATAAAAGGTGGCACACCTGACATTCCTTCCTTCTCCTATTTTCCCCACAATGACAATCCTGTGAGGCAATTTAGCCTGAGAGGGAGCGACTGGCCCAAAGTCACCCAGCTGACTTCCATGCCTGATGCAGGACTAGAACTCATAGTCTCCTGGTTTCTAGCCTGGTGCCTTAACCATTGGAACCAATCTGGCTCAAAATGAGCAAGGATGGAGGAACAGTAGGAGCAGCAGAACAATATTACCATATTACAATGAGAAATTAAACCAGTGCCTGGGTGGAACAGCCCTCTGATATACTTCCCTGGGACAGCAGAAGACAATAGTTCTGACATTTGCTCTCAGTTCTTTTCCCCATACTGTTACCTGCCTAGAAGAAAAGAGGTGAGCCTGAGAAGTTGACTAAGTCTCTCTACATTAGAGCAAAGTGCATACACAGAGCCTGAATCCCTGAGAACTGTCTGATATTTTATTTTTGAAAACTCACAGAAGAACTGACCTTCCAGTATATCAAAATCTACAGCTTGAGATTCATGCCTCATTATTTAGATGCACAATTAAAGTCAGACTTATTGTCTCTATTGTAATTAAATGGTCTTTGAATTACTGAGCCCACATACTGAGCTTGCAAGTACTTCACAAGAGCCATCATCACTTAAAGTCATATTGTCACCACCACCAGCACTTGGTTATAATCAGTTACATACTAAATAGTTCTATTAAAATTCACATTTATGTCTTGCAAGGGATCAAATAGTTGTAGACCGGAAAACAGAAACACAATCGGTTAATTTTTCAGAGGAATGTCTCCAGACTCTTTGATTTAAATATGGCAGAGCTCACAAGTGAAATAAATTTGGAGGCCTCACCTTCAATGGTATTTATGCCTAAGTTCAGGAAGAACACAATTCATCACCCCGGACAAGACCTTCTCAAGAGAGAATGGAATAGCAGGGTCAGGATAAAAGGCCAGCTGAACACAGGGTAGTGAAACCAGTCCAGGCCTGACATCTTTACCTTCCATCCTGTCTAGGAGAATCAGTCATGTTCAAAAATATGAATACCACAGTGGCAAAATGGCTACCTGATGAAATTTCCTAATAATGTTGGAGTAAGTAAATCCTTCAATAAAAAGAGCTACACCTGGTCTGAGAAGAGGTGCTGGAAATCAAATAGACCACAATGAAGATAGTCAAACTGAATTTCATTTCAGCAGCTCCTGCTGTTGACTAGCCACACAACTGCAGAGGCACTAAGCAATAATAAAAGGAGATCCTCAGGAAACAAGAGATCATGTCCTTTCACACAGAGAGGTCACTGGAGCTTTGTGGGGCATCACTAAACTGTTCTCACACAAAAGTGCCTGGTAAAGGATGAACAGCCAATCAATAATTATTAGATGAAATATGTGGAGTGACATACATGTCTGCTTGTGTAAACAGAGTAGCCAGCAACATGTTGTGTTGACAGAGAGGGTTACCAAGAGCTGATTCCTCCCCCCCTCATCCTTTTAAGGATCAGCACTGTCAGCATATAACAAGAGCAGAAATTACACACTTTTCATCTCAAAGGAAAAGAGATAAATCTGTCATTGTCCAAGTGGCTCAGGAGATACTAGATTTTTATTTTTATGGATAACAAAATGAAGCAGTTCAATCAAATCCGCATTTCGATAATAGACAAACATAAAATACAATCTGAAAAAATTATACCCATTTCAGTAATAGCACTGAAACACATAAGACCTATAAAGTAATTAAAAACTAGGACTGTAAACAAAATATATAATGTTAAAACAGTAAGATCGCTCCATAAAAATTAATACCAAGACTACAGACTAAAAGCATGGAGGAGGAGCTGCTCTGAAGTGCACCAAAAGGATATAAAAAGATAAATATAGAAAGAAGGGTTCTCAGTAAATTGTATAACAAAACAGTTTTACATGATGGGTTCAAAACATCTTTCTAAAAAAGAACTAATGAGACACCAAAGGGAAAAAAACATAATTGGAGCTACAAGTAATTGCAAACTATACAAAGAATGTTTAAATGGTGAAAATGTTGCTCAATATATTGCTGCTAAGTGGCTAAAATATTTTGTTAAACATTAGGACTGAAATAAATGAATGCTGTTATTTTTCAAACTTTTTTTTTTTTGCTGTTCAGTAAAACTAATCAGAGTTCAGTTTTGGAGTCTGGAAGCTAACTAGTAAAATCTGTCTTGTCTGTTTGACCTATAAATCCTGACATCTGTTCAGAAGTCTCTTCTCTTAGCTGCCTGTGAAGACTCAAGGACCTTTTAAGGATCAGCAGATTCCTTTAGTATATTCACCGGTCCACATGCCTTCTGAATAGCTTTGAGATGCTTTTATATCACAGTGTAACATACTTGGCTTTGCCCTATTCATCCAGTTCCCAACCATGCAATTGTTTGGATGCTTGGAGCCACCCAAAAGGTCTACAGAATCAAATGTCTGAAAGATTTTGTCATAAACACCTTTTTGCCTGTACCTCAGGCTGATTTTTGTGGGCTTCAGAACCAATTGTGAGAAATCTGCTAGGTATCTGAGTTCTAAAGTTAAATCTTCACACTCATCTGATAACTCAGCACATATTAAGCAAATGGCTCAAGGCCAATTTTAGTTATACTGGGAATGCACAAAGCATAAACATTAAGACTTATACGGCACAGATGATAGTGGTTAAATAGTAATTATATGAGAGTGTACACTGAGTGTACACTGAGAGGTTGTCAATCTAAAGCATGGGTGTCAAATTGCCGGCCTCAGGCCAGATGCATCATAAGGAAACCATGTCCACCACATTGCCGGCAATGGCAAAAAAGTTGTGATACATCGCAACACGTCATGTGATGTTGCGAGTTTGACAACCCTAATCTAAAGGATGCCTTAGTCCATGTCTACAATTAAAAACAAAACATTGGAACTAATTATATTTTGAACTATAATGACAATGCAAGGAAAGCTGCAAATATGTACACATTTATAAGTAAATTCTCTTTCACTATGGAAGATTTGAAATTCAAATACTTTGGTCACCTAATGAGAAGGAAGGACTCACTGGAGAAGAGCCTAATGCTGCGAAAGATTGAGGGCAAGAGAAGAAGGGGATGACAGAGAATGAGGTGGCTGGATGGAGTCACTGAAGCAGTAGGCATGAGCTTAAAGGGACTCCAGAAGATGGTAGAGGACAGGAAGGCCTCGAGGAATGTTGTCCATGGGGTCGCAATGGGTCGGACACTACTTCGCAACTAACAACAACAACATGGAAGATTGTTTCAGAATAAAGATTGCAAATTATTTTACTATGTATTTTATGTCATACTAAGTTTACGTTATATTAAAACATGTCAGTGTTCACTTGTGCTGATAAATTTAAACTGAATTCTACTTCATGTTCAGCCTCAATTTTTCAAAGCATCAAGTAGAGATAGATAAAAGGCAATGGGAAAAGGAATCCTTTCCATTTGACTCTCATCTCTCCATTTCTATTTCTCACAAATGAAAGCAAATATAGATGTCCCAGGATAATGCTGCAAGATCCAGTCTGAATCAGTCACTAGAACCAGAGACTTTCTGTTCCAAACTTTTGGATTTGTGCTGGAGCCCATCCTCAGTGAACTTCTCTCTACATGAATATGTGTTTTGAGCTAATCAATGAATTATATTTATGTGGTGCCTGCCTATTGGTTGATTGGTGTGTTGATGACCGGTGATTGGCTGTTGTTTCCTTGTGCTGCCAAATCCTTGGCTCCTAAGTGCTTGATAAGATGGTGATAAATTACCACATAAATACAATTCATAGTCCAAAGCACATATTTCAGTATTAGAGAAATTCCCTCAGCATTGATTCCAGCACGAATCCAAAAGTTCAGAAGAGTAAACCTCTGGTCCCAGTGACTGACCCAGATTGGATCTTACTACTATTTCTGTCATCAGGTAGGGAGAACAGAAAAAAAGAAAAACATTAGTTCTTCCTTCAATGTATCCATGATAACAGTCATTAGATAAATGGAACACTTAATGACAATAGTGAGAAAAGGAAAGTCCAAATTCCAATCAATTCTATGTATTTTTTTTTAAAAAAAATTGGATTCTCATTTCTTAAACACATAAGCAGACATGGAAACTAGGAACAGAAGCCATTTGGTAATTTGCAATGTAATTTTGCAAAATTGAAGAGATTTTTAGATAACAAATGCAAAAACTGAATTCAAAAATAGGCATTTTATTTATTTATTTATTTATTTATTTATTTATTTATTTATTTATTTATTTATTTATTTCCCCATCAAACAGGGTAGTGTGAATGGAATAAATGAATGTTCAAAGCAGTACATAACTGATACACCCATAAATCTTATTAGTTGTTGTTGTTGTTGTTAGTTGCGAAGTCGTGTCCGACCCATCGCGACCCTATGGACAATGTTCCTCCAGGCCTTCCTGTCCTCTACCATCTTCTGGAGTCCATCTAGGCTCACACCTACTGCTTCAGTGACTCCATCCAGCCACCTCATTCTCTGTCGTCCCCTTCTTCTATTGCCCTCAATCTTTCCCAGCATTAGGCTCTTCTCCAGTGAGTCCTTCCTTCTCATTAGGTGGCCAAAGTATTTGAGTTTTAGCTTCAGGATCTGGCCTTCTAAAGAGCAGTCAGGGTTGATCTCCTCTAGGACTGACCGGTTTGATCGCCTTGCAGTCCAAGGGACTCGCAGGAGTCTTCTCCAGCACCATAGTTCAAAGGCCTCAATTCTTTGGCGCTCAGCCTTTCTGATGGTCCAACTTTCACTGCCATACATTGCAACTGGGAAGACCATAGCCTTGACTATACGCACTTTTGTTGGCAGGGTGATGTCTCTGCTTTTTAGTGTGCTGTCTAGATTTGCCATGGCTTTCCTCCCGAGGAGCAAGCGTCTTTTAATTTCTTGGCTACAGTCCCCATCTGCAGTGATCTTGGAGCCCAGGAAAATAAAATCTGTCACTACCTCCATTTCTTCCCCATCTATTTGCCAGGAGTTGAGAGGGCCGGATGCCATGATCTTGGTTTTCTTAATGTTTAGTTTCAACCCAAGTTTTGCACTCTCCTTCTTCACCTGCAACAAGAGGCTCTTTAGTTCTTCTTCACTTTCTGCCATTAGAGTGGTATCATCTGCATATCTTAGGTTGTTGATGTTTCTTCCGGCAATCTTAATTCCAACTTTTGATTCATCTAGCCCTGCCTTTCTCATGATGTGCTCTGCATATAAGTTAAATAGGCAAGGCGACAGTATACAGCCTTGCCGGACTCCTTTCCCAATTTTGAACCAATCAGTGGTTCCGTGTCCAGTTCTCACAGTTGCTTCTTGGCCCGCATATAGATTTCTCAAGAGACAAATAAGATGGTCTGGTATGCCCATATCTTTAAGGACTTGCCAGAGTTTGTTATGATCCACACAATCAAAGGCTTTAGCATAGTCAATGAAGCAGAAGTAGATGTTTTTCTGGAACTCTCTAGCTTTCTCCATGATCCAGCGTATGTTAGCAATTTGATCTCTAGTTCCTCTGGCTCTTCGAAATCCTGCCTGTACTTCTGGTAGTTCTCGATCCACATACTGCTGGAGTCTAGCTTGTAGAATTTTAAGCATAACTTTACTAGCATGAGAAATGAGTGCAATGGTGCGATAGTTTGAACATTCTTTGGCACTGCCTTTCTTTGGAATTGGAATGTAAACTGATCTTTTCCAATCCTGTGGCCACTGTTGAGTTTTCCAAATTTGCTGGCAAATTGAGTGTAGCACTTTTACTGCATCGTCTTTTAAGATTTTGAATAGCTCAGCTGGAATACTGTCACCTCCACTAGCTTTGTTGTTGCTCAGCTTTTCTAAGGCCCACTTCACTTCACATTCTAGGATGTCTGGCTCGAGGTCAGTGACCATCTCATTGTGATTATCAGGGACGTTAAGCTCATTCTTGTATAGTTCTTCTGTGTAATTTTGCCACCTCTTCTTAATCTCTTCTGCCTCTGTTAGGTCCCTGCCATTTTGGTCCTTTATCATGCCCATTTTTGCATGAAACGTTCCTTTCATCTCTCCAATTTTCTTGAAAAGATCTCTGGTCCTCCCTATTCTATTGTTTTCTTCTATTTCTTTGCATTGTTCATTTAAGAAGGCATTCTTATCTCTTCTAGCTATTCTTTGGAATTCTGCATTTAACTGGGCGTATCTTTCTTTTTCTCCCTTGCCTTTCGCTTCCCTCCTTTCCTCAGCTATTTGCAAAGCTTCCTCAGACAGCCATTTTGCTTTCTTGCATTTCTTTTTCTTTGGGATGGTTTTGGTTGCTACCTGTTGTACAATGTTGCGAACCTCTGTCCATAGTTCTTCAGGCACTCTGTCTATCAGATCTAATTCCTTAAATCTATTTGTCACCTCTACTGTATATTCAACAGGGATATGATTTAATTCATACCTGACTGGCCTAGCGCTTTTCCCTACTTTCTTTAATTTAAGCCTAAACTTTGCAACAAGAAGCTCATGGTCTGAGCCACAGTCAGCTCCTGGTCTTGTTTTTACTGACTGTATAGAGCTTCTCCATCTTTGGCTGCAGAGCATATAGTCAATCTGATTTCTGTGTTGACCGTCTGGTGATGTCCATGTGTAAAGCCGTCTCTTGGGTTGTTGGAAAAGAGTGTTTGCTATGACCATCGTATTCTCTTGACAAAATTCTATCAGCCTGTGCCCTGCTTCATTTTGTACTCCAAGGCCAAACTTGCCTGTTATTCCCGTTATCTTTTGGCTTCCTACTTTAGCATTCCAATCCCCCATGATGATAAGGACATCATTTTTGGGTGTTAGTTCTATAAGGTGCTGTAGGGCTTCATAGAACCGGTCAATTTCATCCTCTTCAGCACTGGTGGTTGGGGCATAGACTTGGACTACTGTGATATTGAATGGTTTGCCTTGGATTCGAACTGAGATCATTCTGTCATTTTGAGGATTGTATCCCAGTACTGCTTTTCCTATTTTTTTATTGACTATGAAGGCTACTCCATTTCTTCTGAGGGATTCTTGCCCGCAGTAGTATACCTGATGGTCATCTGAATTAAATTCACCCATTCCTGTCCATTTTAGTTCGCTGATACCTAAGATGTCGATGTTTAGTCTTGTCATCTCTTGTTTGACCACGTCCAGCTTGCCTTGATTCATGGATCTTACATTCCAGGTTCCTATGGAGAAAAAATCTTTACAGCATCGGACTTTCCTTTCACCACCAGACATATCCACAGCTGAGCGTCCTTTCGGCTTTGGCCCAGTCGCTTCATTCTTTCTGGCGCTACTAGTACTAGTCCTCTGCTCTTCCCCAGTAGCATATTGGACGCCTTCCGACCTGAGGGGCTCATCTTCCAGCGTCATATAGTTTTGCCTTTTAGTACTGTCCATAGGGTTTTCATGGCAAAGATACTGGAGTGGTTTGCCATTTCCTTCTCCAGTGGATCACGTTTTGTCAGAACTCTCTGCTATGACCTTTCCGTCTTGGGTGGCCCTGCACAGCATAGCTCATAGCTTCATTGAATTACGCAAGCCCCTTCGCCACGACAAGGCAGTAATCCATGAAGGGGAAATCTTATTAGTAGTAATGGAATTTCTCTATTACCCACACAGTGCTTTAAAAATTTAGCTATCCAAGTCCAATTCCAGTGTTTTTTTGCTTACAAAATACTTGCAAAGCTTACACACACTTGGAATTATATAGCAGTTGTTGTTTTTTTAAAAAAAGATGATCTGTTTTCAAATTTCCTGAAGCACCAACAGATAGCATGCTTAAAAAGAGATAGAACAATAGTAACAACCTGTATTAGCATTACTACTCGATCTAGTGCTTGACAGCAAGGAGACCAAACTTCTGTTTTATTCTCTTTTTGTATTTCTTCCCTTCAGTCCTCCGTGCAGAAATGTTTTGATTTTGTGCCACTTCTCCAATGCAATTTTTGACACAAGAATGATAACAGCCCTGCATGCTGCATTCAGAATTTGATATCTTATGACAAAGCTGTGCAAAAGAAGCATAAAGCAGTGGCACAATTCATCTATTCTCATGACAGTCGTTAGATTGTACAGAGAGAAGAAAATTGGAACAAGACTCATCGGTTCCTGAAATCATATACAATGAGGCTGCTTCTGTGGCAACCTTAAGATTCAAGAAACAACTTCCTTTGCCAAGAGATACCTTGGGCTACAAGACCTGAATAGAGAAGGAGAGTTTGCAAATATAAATATATATATAGAGAGAGCCCACAATCCAATTACTCATTTCCAAAAGTACAGGTAGTCCTTGACTCACAGCAGTGACCATTCAAAGTTACATCAGCACCGGGGAAAAGTGACTTAGGACCGTTTTTTACACTTATGACTGTTGTGACATCCCCATGGTCAGATGCTTAGCAACTGACTCATGCTTGTGATGGTTGCAGTGTCCTGGGGTCACGTGATCGCCTTTTGCAACCCTCAGTGGGGAACCTAGATTCACTTAACAACTGTGTTATTAACAGTTGCAGTGATTCACTGGTTGTAGAATTGCAAATGTTTTGTTTAGCAACAGAAATGCTGGGCTTGATTATGGTTGTAAGTTGAGGATTACCTGTATTTTCAGGACCAGAGGTGCCATGTTCAGCAAACAAGGTAGTGTCAAATAATATTTTTAACAGCTGCCAACTTGTATTTTAACTTATATTTTGTATTTTAACTTCATGGCATCCATGGAACTCCAAGTAATAATTTATGTGTAGTGGGGAAAGTAAGATGAGTGAAAGAAAACAAAATAAAAAAGGGATGGTCACTTCTTTAGTTATTACAAAACAAATCAATGTAATTAAACTCTGCCTTGAATAGAAGCCCTGAAGATAGAATTAGCCCCAAATTTACCCTTTTCTCCGGGTAACCATAGAGCCAGCTTTCAGAGCAACAGCAGTGGCACAGTCTAACCCCCCATGAAATTCTCTAACATTCAGCCTTTCCTCCTACTTGCCTTCTATTAAATAAGAGCCCAGACTCTTGCACTCCTATTGCTAGACAAAACTGTAGCTGCAGAGAAGGTGAGATTAAAATGCACCTAAAGAGCAGAAGAAACAGCTATACTTTTACTTGACAGTTTCTCTGACTGTTCTCAGCAGGACTGAAATTGGCTAGGAAGCAGAGAAAGTGCAGAATTGTAAAAGAGATATTTTAGGAAAACATTGGAGAAATGTCTAAGATAGTACACCTTTACTGGAAGTGCATTTGTGCCCAATATAAATTTGGAACTATTGTAGCACGCTCAAGACAGGATTAAACATTAGCCTAAGTATGTGGTAAAACAGTGTTCCTGCTGTTGTGTAATTATCTGAGAGAAGTTCTGGGTGGAAAATGGAATATCTCTGCTCTCCACCAACTTTTTTTAAAGCTTCCATACTTGGAAATATGGTACTTATTTTATTGTTTTATTGTTTTATTGTTTTATTATTTTATTATTTATTTTTATTTATTTTATTTTTATTACATTTATATCCCGCCCTTCTCCGAAGACTCAGGGCGGCTTACAAGCTTAGCAGTAGCCTTCATTCTATGTATATGCCTGCTTGTTAGGGCTTTCACACACACCCCAAGCGGCATTATTACAAAGTCAGTTTATTGCCCCCAACAATCTGGGTTCTCATTTTACCTACCTCGGAAGGATGGAAGGCTGAGTCAACCTTGAGCCTGGTGGGATGCGAACCTGCACTAATTGCAGGCAGCTGGTGTTACTTAAGGAGGCATCAGCCCACTGCTCCACCAAGGCTTTGTTTCAAGAGAGGAGCCATAGCCAATTTTCCCTTTTCAGGAAGTTTAAAATGTGTGAAAAATGAAATAATTAAATTGGTTCTATGAATTAAAATTAACAAATTAAGGGTCAGTAGTCTTTCTATACTTTTGTTTGGTATAGACATAATGTTGATTACTTGAGTACCAGAGTGCCAACATTTGAAATATATTATTTCCCCCCCCCCCAACCTGGACCAAAATGTTTTCTTCTGTACATGGTATCCAATGTTATGGCAGTGGAATTTCACATAATGATTTTCCTCTTCTCATCTTCTTCTCTCTCAGTTTTCTACTCTTATTATTGAGAAAGGCAGAATTAGTTAATTAACAGTTGCCATTCTACTAGGGTCTTCAAATTAATTTCCAATTGTTGTTTAAGATATCGAATAGAATAGAGCTGGAAGGGACCTTGTAGGTCTTCTAGTCCAGCCCCCTGCTCAAGCAGGAGAACCTATACCATCTCAGATAGGTGATTGTCTAGCCTCTTTTTAAAAATCTCCAGTGATGGAGCACCTACGGTTTCTGGAGGCAAGCTATTCCACTGATTAATTGTCCTCACTGTCAGGAAGTTTCTCTTTAATTGCAGGTTGCATCTCTCTTTGGTCATTTTCCAACCATTGTTTCTTGTCCTGCCCTCTGGTGCTTTGGTGAATAACGTGACCCCCTCTTCTTTGTGGTAGCCCCTCAAATACTGGGATACTGCTATCATGTCACCCCTATTTCTTCTTTTCTTTAGACTAGCCAAGCCCAAGTCCTGCAGCCATTCTTCGTATGTTTTAGTCTCCAGGCCTTTGATCATCTTAATTGGTCTTCGCTGAATTTTTTTCCAAACCCTCAGCATCTTTTTTTGTTGTATAAACTGTTGTATAAAGAAACCATTGAGCTGTATTCAAGGCTTCCTTTCTACTAATGGAATAGTCAATGACAGTTTACTACACTTTTGTATCCACACACTTACAAATAATAACTATAATATTAGGGAAAATTAATTATGCAAGTTACAGTAACAAGTAAGGCAAGAAGAGCATGATATAAGTAAAGTTTAGTCTGTGTAAACTGAAAAATATTTCAAGTTATAAAGGTTTATTTCATTTTTCCAAAGCGTTGCTAAATATTTAAGGCACAACTCTGGAGAAGAAGTTATGTACAATAATATTTTTCTCCTGGTAGAATAGTATCTGCCAATCAAAGGTAAGATGAAGGATGGGGGCTCTCTGGAGCAAATCTGATATATACTAAGAGAAGGAAGAGTGAGGGAAGGATGCAGAAGATTAAGTGAGGGCCCAAAGAGACCAAACTAGCTTACTAGAAAGACCAAATCAAGATAGGAAGAGAGATATTAATAAGTATTACGTAGCCATTACATTAAAAAAAAATATAGGAAGAAAACAGGTAAGAACAAGACCTGGCAATGGCGACTTCTGGTTTTGTGTCACAGCAAGATGTGACGCTCCTGATTTCACTCTGCTGGGGGCCCTGAAAAGGGCCTAAAGTTGCCCCAAAGAGGCGATGAATAAGGAGGGGTGCCTTGTTGATCACGGAGAGACAGTGGTCTCTCCAATTGATCCAAAGAAAGCCATCTAAACTGGCAGGGAAAGACCAGCCACACCTCTGTGGCCAGCCATTACCTGCTGACAACTGAAGAACAAAAGCATTAATTAGCACACTGTGAACAGCATGTTTGGACTGGGTGATAATATTGATCCTTTCTTTACTATTTTACAACTGAATTTCCCGGAAAGGCTCCCAAGAAGTTTAAAACCTCTGGATGTGAACGGAAGCAGCATTTTAAAATTTTTATGTGGAACAGAAATACACAATACTGAAGTGAATGTAATACAAGGCTACAGTTTTGATAAATCTGAGAACTGAGTAAATTGTTAAGATTTTCTCTTTGGAAAAAAATATTGAGGTGAAATATAAAAAATCAACCCTTTGTTTTAAGAGTGGAAAATGGACTTTGAATGACATCTAGTGGTGGATTTGAGTACAGCACTATAACTAGCTCCTTGGATGCTTGGTGAATTTCAGTTTAATTTCAGCTGGCAATAAAAAAATATATTTTGGCATATCTATCATCCTGACCTTCTTGGACTTCTTGGACCTACTGAACTTGGACTTTTAATCTCAAGAGCTAGTGGCAGAGAAAGAAAAAAATCACTTTCTGGCTGCAGGGAGGTTGAACATTTTGAACACTTGGAACATTGTGTATTACAACCTTGCCTGACTGATAATTTTCAGGATACTTGAGACAAAGGATTACTATAAAATATTGCTATTAGGACTGGATTATAAAGGTTATATATAAATACCACAAAATTACAGGAAATTTTGTTACTGAGACTGGTGATACTGAGACTAGGAATGATGCCTCAAGAAAAAACAAATACATTTCAGAAGGAAATAGTTTCTATGCTACAGCAAATTCATCAAACAATTATTGCACACAGAGGGGGCATAAAAAGAAACCATAATGAGACTAAAAATAATCTAGATGATACAAAGGACCCAATCTCCAAACTGAAGCTACAACTGGAAAGTTCCCAGACAATGACTACAAAGTGTGAACAAATAAACCAGAAATCAGAGGGTGAACCAGAAGAAATAGATCTAGAGATGGAGGAGATAGGAGAAGGGAAATATGGACTCAATACTCAAATAAAACACTCCAAGACCTACCTATAACAATGAAAATACAAAAGAACCTTTACTCCTTTCTCCAAAATACACCTGATGACACGGAAAAAGATTCTAGAAAATGGAACATAGCACGGGCAGGGAAAATGTCTAGGGAATGTGGATGGACAGAGTCCCCACCCCCTCAAATACTCTACCTAAACTGTCTTTCTCATGCTAAACAGCTTGCACAAAAATAGAAAGAAAATTCTTAGGCAATTTAATTGCCCTGGCTGGAAAGCTGCTTGGCAAAAAAAGAAAGTGAGAGTTAGACTTAAAAAACAGGATTTGATCTATTAGAGGGGGCACTATCTGTTTAATATACTTGTTTGAATATGATTAAAAGAACAGATGAGCCTTAGATATAACTAGATTTTTATAATAGAAGATATGATTTAGAATTTAAATAGCATTTTTCCCCTTTTTTGATATGGGAAATTTGAAAATAAGAGGAGGATTGGTATGAATATTTTTAGCTATATAAATGTAATTAATATTGAGAAAATCATAAGTGACAAAGATACTTTAAATATTGATGGGAAATCAAACTTTAATAAGAGCATGAAAAACAGGATATTGACTCATGAATTGATATTATTGTTACTTCTATAATATTAGTAAAATATGATGAAAATGTCTATGTCTAATTTTGTATACATCAATAGTATTAAGAATTTAATTGTTTAATGAGGGGAAAAGGAAAAAAAATATGGGGAAGAAAGAAAGATCAAGGAAAAAATACAGGATTGTGCAGATTTATATCAAAGAAGTTAATGTTAAATATGTGAACCCAGACAACATGTTGTTTACTAAGCTTTAAAGATTGCAATTTTTAAAAAATAATAAAACCTATTTAAAAAAGGACCTGGCAATGGCTAACAGGAGAAAAGTTGAAGAAAGAGGCAGGGGATAATTCTGGCTATACAAACAAAGCCAACAAATTCATCAAAAATCAGAATTGAGAAGGTAGCAACAGACAGCTGAAGAAACTGAAGAAACAGTGACCGTCTAGTTAGACTAATTACTAACAAAGGGATGGCAAAGTAGCAACAATGGTGCATTGGAAGATCTGCAAGAAATATCATTTGTCTACAAGAAAAGAACTGGTGGCACCATGAAATAGACAAAGTAATACAAAATGAAGAAACTAAAATGTGCTGGAACTTTACAATTCAAATCAAAAAGTACCTGCCACATAGCACCCCACACTTAAAAATTGCTGATGAGTAAGACAAAATAGTTTGGACAGTGGACATGGCAGTATCTGGTAGACAGCAGAACTGGAGAAAATCACAAAACACAAAGACCTGCAAATAGAAATAGAACAACTATGGCAAAAGAAACCAAAGATAGTACCAATAGTAATAGGTGCCTTAGGTGCAATCTCCATCTCCGAAGACAATCCCATTCCTTAATTCCCAAGCAGTTACAGCAAAAGTGAAAGCATGTGAAAGAAACCAGCAAACATTCCTTCTACCCCTTTCAACAAAATGGCAGGACAAGCTGGTGGGCTATTGTCTTGGTTGCATCAGCTTATCCCAGATCTCCTCCATAGCTGGACAAAAATGTGACTAACAATAATTCTTTAGAGATAATGAAATAAATGAAATTAAAGGATATACAAACATGCACATGCATTATTATCCCATCTTTTCAGAAGCAAAAGGCAATGCACATAATGGAAGATTTTCCAAATTTTGTTTTTATAGTATCAATGACAGATGTTGTTAATACTTGTCTCAATACTTAGAAGGTAATAAAGATTTGGACCAAGACAGAATGGTTGCTGCTCCAAAAACCAACATATCCCAGTTCAATTCCATCTTTAGTCCAGGACAGTGTTGTTCCTTCCCCTATGCAGAGTAGGTCTGAAATCTGGCAATCTTCCTGGACTCACACTTACTATTGGAAGGGCAGTAGGGGACCAGGAGTTTCTGTTGACAGTCATTCATATTTTGGCCACATTGCATTTGGTTTGCTGTAACTCATTTAGAGGGAATTGTTTTTGAAGATCATTTGGAACCTGCAACTGGTCCAGAACTCAGGATGCAAATAGTAATGGACATGTTGCAATTTACCCATGTTAACACAATTGCTTTGGGAGTGATACTGGTTTTTAGTTGGTTTCTGAATGGAATTTAAGATGCTGATCATCTTAGGACCTGGGGCGGGGCCTGCTGTGGCTCCTAACACCTAGGATATCTTGTTATCAGGGACTCTAAAGTGACAGCCTTATCTATGGTGACCATTTTATTCTTGTGACTGTTCTAAAAAAATAAACAAGTCCTGGCTGTTCAGGAAGGCTGTCCAGATAGGTGATAATTGAGATGTGTTGAAAAAATAACGCCAGGCAATTATTGAATATTATGACAAGTATAACTGTATGGTGGATTATAATTTAACATTGTGCTATTAGTAAACATTTGTATTGTTTATTTCATTGTATTTATTCACTCTATTACCATAATGAGGAGTTAAAGCAGCTCAGGCTCATTTTTGACTGGAACAGCATTTAAGCTTTAGCAAATTAAATCAACCAATCAATCTATAAACAGTTCTGTGAAGTCCCAATCACCTTGGAATAAGTTCATGCAGTAAGATGCAGGATCAGACAGAGGTTTGCCTTCAGAAATTGTGGTGTGCTCCATCATCGGAGGGGTTTAAGAACAGATTGGACAGCCATTAGTGTGAAATGATATAGTGTCTCCTGCTTGAGCAGGGGATTGGACTAGAAGACCTACAAGGTCCCTTCCAACTCTGTTATTTTGTTACACTGAACTTTTGTCCTTTTAGTTCTAGCCCTCCTAATATATCCAGTGTGTTCAACTACATTACCTGAAAAATGTGAGATTTGCTAGGCAGTAAAATAAATTGAATCAGACACTTGGCATCTAATGAAGTGAACTGCAGCTCACAAAAAAATGCTCGCCTTTTAATAACATTTGTTAGTCAAGGTGTACCATATGCCTCTTGATTTTTTTAGACCACCGGTGTCAAACTCGCCATGTCACTTGATGTGTTGCGACATATCGTGACTCTTTTTGCATTGCCGGCAATGGGGTGGGCGTGGCTTCAGTATGATGAAACCGGCCCATGGGCCTGCAGTTTGACACCCCTGTTTTAGACCATAGACTAGCATAGGTCTCTTCCTACTAGGACATACTCAGGTTTTCTGTATTAATGCCTGTATTTCTGTGCAAAAGGACTGATATCAGGGTGAATCTCCTTATCTCCAATCCAACTCTTTTTTTTTACAGCTGCAGCCACTTGTTATTCATGACCCCTTCCTACTTTTAGGATATCCCTGAAATATTGCTTGGATAAACCAAAATCGCCTTTTGTAATATAATACCCTTTACCTTGTTCAGGACTAAATAGGCTGAATGCTGTTGCCCAGGAAAAGGGCTCACGAAAGATACAGCTTGTTGCAGCTTCCCTCCCCACCCAGCAATGGATCGTCCTGTGAGGCTAGAAAGGAAACAAGAGTGTCTGCTGACAGCTTAGCTCAGCTTGAACTCTCATTTTTCACACAGAGCTAATTAAAAACTGAAATTAGTTAAATATGGAAATGACACTTGCAAGCACTTTAGCACAGTACTGGTAAAATCCCTCCAGAGTGCTGCAGAATTACCTGCTGCTATGAAACTCCCCAACTGAATTCCTTAGTTAAAAGGCTGAGCAAAAGGGAAAGTTATTACTGAGATTTTCAATTCAGAATGGGACTGTAAAATTCCAAATTAAATTTCATGGTTTCCTTTGGAGTAAGCCAAGATGTTCTATGCAATATGGCATGCAAATAATGTCCCTCTATGCTTGCTCTGATTATATCACCTTTAGGCACAGTGTTAGTTTTCCAAGATTCTAAAACGCCTATGTTACTCTAGGCATTAAGAAAACATAAATTGTCTGTGGATGGAAAACAGACTGTAGAAAGAATGCTTTTTTGCAATGTAATAGCAAACACACGCATCCATATCTTAGACTCTACAAGATGAAATACATTGTCTTCTGTAATTTTTATATACATCTGTAATAATCCATCAAACTATCATTAAGGATAGTTCTGTAGGTGCATACAGCAAGGTAACTAAACGATACACGACATATCCATAGATAGACAGAAATTTGCATTGTAGCAAATAAAATACTTCAAATGTGCTGCATATTCAAGAGATGCTTGTAGTCCTTGCTATGCAAGCAGAAACCTGTTTCTGCACATACATAATAACTTTCAGTTAATTGAAACAATTGTATTTATATCAAACACCTATTTTACACAAAGGACTGTGATTAATCTTGAGCAGATGAATAAATTGTATTCATAATATTCAGATTATGAGATTGCCTGTACTTCACAAAAGCAAGGCCATTTGCGTTAAGAAAAATTGTGGTTTTGACATGCAGTTTGAACAAATTTGCCTGCATGTCTCAAGATTTTCAGGATGCCCAGTCATTTTCCAGCAATAAAAATGTTAAGATGTTAGTGTTCCTTCTATTTTTCCTTAAGACAGCAGATTCCTGCTAGTCCCTATTGCCTGTCACGATCAATAAATAAATAAATAAATCCCTATGTAGAAAGACTGGCAAAGGAACTCATTTTCAACAAGAGCCATTTATACACTGTAAATCAATTGGGGAAAAAATGCCAAACACTGGTAAATGTGCCAGAATCACTTCTTTGGCACTGATTTGGGTATCTATCCAACACCCAGGCTTTGCTAGTTTACAACCTCAGTTGACTCAGCTGGAGACACAAGAGTACTGCAGCTGAGGCATCAGATGCCTTATGATATTTAATTTTGAATGTGAAATGAATTTGCTCATTTTTTTTCACTTAAAAAAGGCTCCTGCATAAATTGTAGATTGCATGGCTCTTTCCACTAGAATAAAATAGGCTGCTGTACACAATTGAGGTTAGAAACTGCAAGAATAAACAAAATGTGGTAATTTGTGATCTTTTCCGGAACTTTATAAGACAGGAACATTGTTCCTAAGCCAAACTGCTGGTATTTAGAAGATGTGATTTACTAGGAAGATGTTAAAAAGTAAAGTTGGAGAAATACATTTAAAGAGAATATCAAATTTTGCGAGGAAAATATTTAAGATAGTACACCGTTTATAATTATTTTCAATCTTATGAAATAATAGTCACATTTGGTTTTTTTTAATCCATGGACTAACTCTTTAAAGAGTCATTTTTGTTATGCTGCAGCTTGATTCTAAAGTTGTTGAAATTAATTTTTTGTCATTAATCTAGACTCAGTATTCCATAAAGACAAAGTGAAAACAGAATTTTAGAAAAGTCTGTAAAATTATTAAAAAGAAAAAAATATGAAATATTATAGTGGTATAAGAATTCAGACCCTTTGCAATAACACTTGAAATTTAGCTCAGGTGCCCCCATTTTTCTTAATCATTGCTGACATGTTTTTTACACTTTGATTGCAGTCAACCTGAGGTAAATTAAATTGATTGGACTTAGTTTGGAAAGGCACACACTTCTCTATAGAAGGCGTCAAAGCTGACAATGCATAGTGTAGCAGAGCAAAAGCCATGAGGTCAAGGGAAATGCCTGCAGAGCTCAAATATAGGATTATTACAAGGCACAGATTTGGGAAAGACTGCAATAAAATGTCTGTTGCACTGTAGGTTCCTAAGACCACAGCGGCCTCTATAATTCTCAAATGGAAGAAGTCTGGTACAACCAGAACTCTTCCAAGAGCTGGTTGCCCGGTGAAACTGAGCAATCTGGGAGAAGGGCCTTAGTAAGAGAGGTGACCAAGAACCCGATGGTCACTTTGACCGAACTCCAGAAATCCTTTGTAGAGTTGGGACAGAGTTCCAGAAGGACAACAATCACTGCAACCCTTCAGTAGGCTTTATGGCAGAGTGGCTAGACGGAAGCCTCTCCTCAGTGCAAAACATATGAAAGCCCTCTTGGAGTTTGCAAAAAAAGCACCCAAAGGACTCTCAGACTGTGAGGGACCAGATTCTCTGGTCTAATGAAATCAAGATTGAACTGTTTGGCCTCAATTCTAAATGTTATGTTTGGAGGAAACCAGGCTCCACTCATCACCTGCCCAATATCATCCCAAGAGTGAACCATGGTGGTGGCATCATCATGCTGTGGAGGTGTTTTTCAGCAGCAGGGGCTAGGAGACTGGTCAAGGGTTGAGGGAAAGCTGAATGGAGCAAAATAGAGAGATATCCTCAATGAAAACCTGTTCCACAGCACTCAGGACCTCAAGCTGGGCTTTCCAACATGACAACAATCCTAAGCTCACCAGGCAAGACAACACAAGAATGGCTAGGGACAACTCTGTGAATGTCCTAGAGTTGCCCAGCCAGACCCCTGACTTGAAACCTATTGAACACCTCTGGAGGGACCTGAAAATGGCTGTCCACTGACGGTCACCATCCAATCTGAGCTTGAGAGGATTTGCAAGGAAGAATGGCAGAAAAATCCCCCAGTCCAGGTGTGCAAAGTTTGTCATGTCATACCCAAAAAGAATCAAGGCTGTAATTACTGCCAAGGGGGCTTCAACGAAGTACTGAGTGAAGGTTCTGTATACTTATGCCAATGTGATATTTCAGCTTTTCTTATTAATAAATTTACAGACATTTCTAAAATTCTGTTTATACTTTGTCATTATGGGATACTGAGTAGATTAATGAGGAAAAAAAGAATCTGCACAATGGTAGAATCAGGCTGCAGCATAACAAAATTGACAAAAGCGAAGGGTGTCTGAATATTTTCTAAATGCACTGTATACTCTTGCATATCTTAATGCAAACATTTTCAACAATATCAAAATCCAGTTAGATATAGTCCATTTTAATAATTTTGCATTGCCTGCAAACACCTATCCATAATCTAATATAGATGCTGTCTGTTCTGTTCCCCCCCTCCCGGGGTACAAAAAGACAGACAAGCAGGCATGACTAGCAAGGGTTAATTCCTCAGGCTTTAGTAATTGCCTTCTGATAAGGCCTTGGCAGCAAAATACAAACAGTCAGCCAAAATAGGCTCGTTACCTCAAGCGTCCGCTGGAATGAGATAACTTCCAAACAATTACTCAAAATGAGTCCAAGCAAACAAGCAAACAGTCCAGAACCAAAAGTACAGAAGCATTGTCAAGAATTCAGGCCAGGGTTTCAAACAGATAGTAAATCCGACAGAATTCCGAAGATGTGACCAGAAGTTGATTAAATTATTGTTCGTCACAAAGTCCTGAGAGCAGCCACACCCCCTTTTGTACCTGTGGGGTGTGGCTCAGTGACTCAGCTAATCCCTGACCCTCCTACTCTTCCTACACTGCTGTAAACGCTTGGCTCTGCACCGTTCTCGGGGATCTAGCCACAATTCATCTCCGCTACTCTCCATCTGCTGCAGCTGCGCTGGCTCACTCCCAGCCTGGCTAATCACAGGTTGCTCCTGTAGGCCTTCAGATGGAGATGGAGTCCTTGCCAGAGGGGAGGGTCCCAGAGAGGGAGGCCTTGCCAGTTCCTCCCCATCATCCTCAGAGTCCTCTTCCTTGGGTAGGACAGGCTCGGGGGTCGGGGCCACAACACTGTCTGGCAAACTGCATATTCCTCTTAGAGCATAAACCCTCTTAGAGCATGCATGGGTTGGAAACTATTAAGGAAATGCTGCTTGGCTCTAATCATCAAACTAAAGCTGCAGCAAAATCTGCAGTTATAAAAATAGAAATGTCAGTTATGAGTCCTTTGCAAAGCTAAACCAGGATACTGATGGGTTCCACTCATTCAATGCAAATCAGACAGAGCACCAAGAAGAAATCAAAATGCTTCTGCCTTATCTTCATGTCCTTGCAAATGTCCCTGACAAGAAGGATAAACAACACTGGTATCTTTTCATCAAGTCTGTCCCCTCCCCCACCCTGAATTGCTTGGATTCAGTTTAAAGGGTCCATTTTTATATTCAGATTTAGCCACCTAGACTCTCTCTCTGAATGCAGCCGAAGCCTAATTCTGTAAAAACTATGAGGCAATTTTCACTTTAATTGCTATTTCATTTTCTCTTAAAAAAACAACAAGCAAACAACTTGGCAGAGATTCTATGGGAGAAAAATGAGCAAGCATTCAAAGGTCCAAAAAGCAGACAGAACATAAGAAAATTAGTGAGAAGATACCTGTTTCTTTTCAGAAAAAAAGCAATAATAATTTTAAACTCACATACCATGTGAGTTTGTATGCCTGTAGGATAGTGTGAGTGCCTTTTGACACTTCAGATTTGGAATATAAACTGCCCAAAATCAATAACCGGATACATTCAGGTCAGGCATACAGGTTCCTTCAGATACAGGGCGACTTGCTTCCATGTGGTTGAGGGAAAAACACTGAATTAAACATCCCAGAAATGTTCCTGGAAAGCTTTTCTGTAAGCAGGCTATGCGGTCAGTGTAGAATTATGAAATGCCCATTTGGATATAGTCATATATATCAGTTTTCTCTGTGGCTATTTTGAGTGTTTGTACAGGAAATGCAGTCACTAAATGGTTTGTCTTCTAGGATGTTGTTGTTAGCTGCGAAGTCGTCTCCGACCCATCGCGACCCTATGGACAACATTCCTCCAGGCCTTCCTGTCTTCTACCATCTTCTGGAGTCCATTTAAGCTCACGCCTACTGCTTCAGTGACTCCATCCAGCCACCTCATTCTCTGTCGTCCCCTTCTTCTATTGCCCTCGATCTTTCCCAGCATTAGGCTCTTCTCCAGTGAGTCCTTCCTTCTCATTAGGTGGCCAAAGTATTTGAGTTTTAGCTTCAGGATCTGGCCTTCTAAAGAGCAGTCAGGATTGATCTCCTCTAGGACTGACCGGTTTGATCGCCTTGCAGTCCAAGGGACTCGCAGGAGTCTTCTCCAGCACCATAGTTCAAAGGCCTCAATTCTTTGGCGCTCAGCCTTTCTTATGGTCCAACTTTCACTGCCATACATTGCAACTGGGAAGACCATAGCCTTGACTATACGCACTTTTGTTGACAGGGTGATGTCTCTGCTTTTTAGTGTGCTGTCTAGATTTGCCATGGCTTTCCTCCCCAGGAGCAAGCGTCTTTTAATTTCTTGGCTACAGTCCCCATCTGCAGTGATCTTGGAGCCCAGGAAAACAAAATCTGTCACTACCTCCATTTCTTCCCCATCTATTTGCCAAGAATTGAGAGGGCCAGATGCCATGATCTTGGTTTTCTTAATGTTAAGTTTCAACCCAAGTTTTGCACTCTCCTTCTTCACCCGCAACAAGAGGCTCTTTAGTTCCTCTTCACTTTCTGCCATTAGAGTGGTATCATCTGCGTATCTTAGGTTGTTGATATTTCTTCCGGCAATCTTAATTCCAACTTTTGATTCATCTAGCCCTGCCTTTCTCATGATGTGCTCTGCATATAAGTTAAATAGGCAGGGCGACAGTATACAGCCTTGCCGGACTCCTTTCCCAATTTTGAACCAATCAGTGGTTCCGTGTCCAGTTCTCACTGCTGCTTCTTGACCCGCATATAGGTTTCTCAAGAGACAAATAAGATGGTCTGGTACTCCCATCTCTTTAAGAACTTGCCACAGTTTGTTATGATCCACACAATCAAAGGCTTTAGCATAGTCAATGAAGCAGAAGTAGATGTTTTTCTGGAACTCCCTAGCTTTCTCCATGATCCAGCGTATGTTGGCAATTTGATCTCTAGTTCCTCTGCCTCTTCGAAATCCTGCCTGTACTTCTGGTAGTTCTCGATCCACATACTGCTGAAGTCTAGCTTGTAGGATTTTAAGCATGACTTTACTAGCATGAGAAATGAGTGCAATGGTGCGATAGTTTGAACATTCTTTGGCACTGCCTTTCTTTGGAATTGGAATGTAAACTGATCTTTTCCAATCCTGTGGCCACTGTTGAGTTTTCCAAATTTGCTGGCAAATTGAGTGTAGCACTTTTACTGCACTGTCTTTTAAGATTTTGAATAGCTCAGCTGGAATACTGTCACCTCCACTAGCTTTGTTGTTGCTCAGCTTTTCTAAGGCCCACTTCACCTCACATTCTAGGATGTCTGGCTCAAGGTCAGTGACCACCTCATTGTGATTATCTGGGACGTTAAGCTCATTCTTGTATAGTTCTTCTGTGTAATTTTGCCACCTCTTCTTAATCTCTTCTGCCTCTGTTAGGTCCCTGCCATTTTGGTCCTTTATCATGCCCATTTTTGCATGAAACGTTCCCTTCATCTCTCCAATTTTCTTGAAAAGATCTCTGGTCCTCCCTATTCTATTGTTTTCTTCTATTTCTTTGCACTGTTCATTTAAGAAGGCATTCTTATCTCTTCTAGCTATTCTCTGGAATTCTGCATTCAATTGGGCATATCTATGTTTTTCTCCCTTGCCTTTCGCTTCCCTCCTTTCCTCAGCTATTTGCAAAGCTTCCTCAGACAGCCATTTTGCTTTCTTGCATTTCTTTTTCTTTGGGATGGTTTTGGTTGCTACCTGTTGTACAATGTCGCGAACCTCTGTCCATAGTTCTTCAGGCACTCTGTCTATCAGATCTAATTCCTTAAATCTATTTGTCACCTCTACTGTATATTCAACAGGGATATGATTTAATTCATACCTGAGTGGCCTAGTGCTTTTCCCTACTTTCTTCAGTTTAAGCCTAAACTTTGCAAGGAGAAGCTCATGGTCTGAGCCACAGTCAGCTCCTGGTCTTGTTTTTACCGACTGTATAGAGCTTCTCCATCTTTGGCTGCAGAGCATATAGTCAATCTGATTTCTGTGTTGACCGTCTGGTGATGTCCATGTGTAGAGCCGTCTCTTGGGTTGTTGGAAAAGAGTGTTTGCTATGACCATCGTATTCTCTTGACAAAATTCTATCAGCCTGTGCCCTGCTTCATTTTGTACTCCAAGGCCAAACTTGCCTGTTATTCCAGTTATCTTTTGGCTTCCTACTTTAGCATTCCAATCCCCCATGATGATAAGGAGATCATTTTTTGGTGTTACTTCTATAAGGTGCTTTAGGGCTTCATAGAACCGGTCAATTTCATCCTCTTCAGCACTGGTGGTTGGGGCATAGACTTGGACTACTGTGATATTGAATGGTTTGCCTTGGATTCGAACTGAGATCATTCTGTCATTTTGAGGATTGTATCCCAGTATTGATTTTCCTACTCTTTTATTGACTATGAAGGCTACTCCATTTCTTCTGAGGGATTCTTGCCCGCAGTAGTATACCTGATGGTCATCTGAATTAAATTCACCCATTCCTGTCCATTTTAGTTCGCTGATACCTAAGATGTCGATGTTCAGTCTTGTCATCTCTTGTTTGACCACGTCCAGCTTTCCTTGATTCATGGATCTTACATTCCAGGTTCCTATGGAGAAAAAATCTTTACAGCATCGGACTTTCCTTTCACCACCAGACATATCCACAGCTGAGCGTCCTTTCGGCTTTGGCCCAGTCGCTTCATTCTTTCTGGCGCTACTAGTACTAGCCCTCTGCTCTTCCCCAGTAGCATATTGGACGCCTTCCGACCTGAGGGGCTCATCTTCCAGCGTCATATCGTTTTGGCTTTTGGTACTGTCCATAGGGTTTTCATGGCAAAGATACTGGAGTGGGTTGCCATTTCCTTCTCCAGTGGATCACGTTTTGTCAGAACTCTCAGCTATGACCTGTCCGTCTTGGGTGGCCCTGCACGGCATAGCTCATAGCTTCATTGAATTACGCAAGCCCCTTCGCCACGACAAGGCAGTAATCCATGAAGGGGGTCTTCTAGGATATTAAGCTTAAATTGCTTGATGCCTACAGAACTCAAGCACAGGAAGGAAAGAAGGATAGATACAACTGGTGGAGTGACATTCCCTGACAGTCATCTGTAAGCAATTTAACTATCTCAGGCAGTATCAAAATAACTCTGTGCCCTTTTGGTAAATTCAGTGAATAAATGAAACTGTAAGGGGTCTTTGGCACAGTGTCTTGGCGGTACTCAGGACTATATGATAGGTGACGTGTGGGCTGCCTGTTGAATCAAGTAAAATATTTACAATTTAAATGGAAAAATCAAGAGAGTACAGATATACTGAGCCTACAAGGCTAGACTTTACAAAATATTTTATTTACATATCAGTATACAATATATAAGCTTCCTGAAAGGCAGATAAAGCTCAGTGTGTGCAGAAGATATGATCTACAGGCTGGAGTGATATGCTAATACACATCAAGTTCAATAAACCATCCAAACCAAACCTTTCTCATTTGAAAAGCACTGGGACAAGGGAGTGTGCCCATACACCAAAACCTAGTACATCAATACAAATCCACAATGCAGTGTTATATTCATTCTTTTGCATTTTCAAAATACAAACATATATATATATATACCTGTTATATATTGTTTTCTGAGGTTTTCGCGGGTGTTTGTATGTAGTTCTTTGGTCATTCGGGTTTTTTCCCATGTAGAATTGGAGGTATCAGGGCGACGTTTCGACGAAATCTCATCCGTCATACACAAAGAAGGAACCCCACTCAGACCCATAGTCAGCTCCATATGCTCACCTCTACAAAATCTAGCCAAATTTCTTGCCAAACAACTACAGCCTTACGCAAATTCCATCACCTTACACGTACAAAACTCATTCCAATTCATAGAGATCATAAGTAAACTAAACGTACAGCCCTATGACCTACTTGTGAGCTTCGATGTCATATCCCTCTTCACCCAAGTCTCCCTTAATTCTTTGTTAGCAATTTAAAATTTACACATATATATATATGTAATATATATATATATATATATATATATATATATATATATATATATATATATATATATATATATATATATATATATATACATATATATGTTTTCGTAGATTCTCGCGGGTGTCTGTATGTGTAGGTCTAGAGTCTCGGGTTTCTTCCCGCGTTCCTTTCATCTTCAGAAAGTTGTGGCGACGTTTCGATGAAATCCCATCCGTCATCATCAGGCCGGAGTATTCCTCCTGCTGCTTTCAGGAGCAATGCGTGGTCTGTCTGTTCCTTTCCTTCTAACTGCCGGTGGGGCTGTGTTCCGACTGGGTGGAGGCGTGGCTGCTTTCTGATTGGGTGGGGGTGTCTTCCAACTGGGTGGAGGCGTGGTTGTCTTCTGATTGAGTGGAGGCGTGGCTGTCTTTTGATTGGGTGGATGTGTGGTTGTCTTCCGATTGGTTGGAGGCGTGGCTGTCTTCTGATTGGGTGGGGTGTGTTCTGAATGGGTGGGGTTTTTTGTTGTGTCGTAATATCCTGAGTGTTGTGATTTGGTGTCTTGAGGAGTGGGCTGTGTAGTGGCCTCCAGAGCTTTGGCTTGGCTCCGAGTTCGAGGACCTGCCATGCATCTCTGGTATGGGTCAGTCAGGTTCGTGTGTGCGTTCTTCTGCTTGGGTGATAGCACTTTTGCTTGACTTGTTCTATCTTCTGTGTGGGAGAGTTTTTGTTCTGGGTGTGGATGAGTCTTGCTGGGGCTGGTGGCATTTGGGGTTGTTTGTTGGTTTTTTAAATCCTTGTTTGCTGAAATTTGTTTGTCTATCAATGCTGGTTTCCAAATGGCATGTAGGCGGGAGGTGTCGTCTCGCTTGTTCATACTGTCTGGGTGTTTTTCTATTTCAATGGCTTCTCTGATTATTCTGCTATTGAGATGTTCTATTTTGGCGATTGTTTTTGTACCTTCAAAATTGATGTTGTGTCCCGTAGTGTTTATGTGTTGTACTAGTGAAGATGTGCGATCTTTCTTCTGTACTGAGTTCTTATGTTCTTCTACACGTACCTCTATTCTTCTGTTAGTCTGTCCGATGTATGTTGCTGGACAGGAGGCGCATGGGATTTGGTATATGCCCTGGTTTTCCAGTTCTATTTTGTCTTTGGGATTTCTCAGGATGGTTGATATCTTTCTGTCAGTGTTAAATGCGGTTTTGATGTTATGTTTGCGTAGTACTTTACTGATTTTGTCGGTTGTTCCTTTTATGTAGGGCAAGATGGCTCGTCCGTTGTTCTGTTCTTCTTCTTGGATGTTTTTCTGTTTCAGAGTCCGCTGCTGAATTATATTGGTGATTTTGTTTTTTTGGAACTTGTTTGCTGTCAATATGTCTGTCAGGGTGTGTAGTTCTGTTTGTATATGTGTTTCATCTGCAAGGCGTCTGGTTCTTGTTATTAGTGTTTTGGCTACTGAATTTATTTGTGCTGGGTGATGATGTGATTGCGCATTGAGGTAACGGTTGGTGTGTGTTTTCTTTCGGTAGACTGTGTGTCCTAGGGTTCCGTTTTGTTTTTTGTATATAAGTACATCCAGGAAAGGTAACTGGTTGTTTGTTTCAATCTCCATGGTGAATTTTATTTTGGGATGTAGGCTATTCAGGTGTGTTAGGAAGTTTTCTAGCTCCTTTCTTCCGTGGGGCCAGATCACGAAGGTGTCATCCACATATCTGAGCCACAGTTTTGGTTTGTTTGTAGTCTTTTCTAGAGCGTTAGTTTCAAATTCTTCCATGAAAAGGTTGGCGATAACTGGTGATAGAGGGGATCCCATTGGTGCGCCTTCTATTTGTTTGTATCTCTGGCCTCTGTGTATGAAGTATGTGTTTGATAAGCAGTGTTCTGCTAGTTCTATAATATGGTTAGGTGGTTGGTATTTGCTTCTTATTGTTGATAGAGCTTCTTGGACTGGCACCTGGGTGAATAGTGATACCACATCGAAGCTGACTAGCAAGTCTTTTTGGTCTATCTGTAGATTTTTCACTAATTCTATAAAGTGGTATGAGTTTTGGACATATGAAGCTGCCATTTCTGCTAGAGGTTGTAATTGTTTTGCTAGGTATTTAGCTAAGTTTTGTAGTGGTGAGCCTATAGAACTTACTATGGGTCTTAGTGGGATTCCATCTTTGTGTATTTTGGGGAGGCCATATAGTTTTGGGCATCTGGATGACTTCTCCCTAGGAATGATTGTTTGTTGGATTTCTTGGCTTATAGAAGTTGATTTTATCTTTTTCTTGGTGGTCTTTTCTAGATAGGTTGTGGGATCTGTATATATAGGTTTGTATGTAGTTTCTTTGAGTAAGTTGGACAGTTTCTCTTCATAGTCTGATGTGTCCATTACCACTGTAGCATTGCCTTTATCTGCTGGTAGTATGATTATGCTGTTGTCTTTTCTTAGGTTTTGCAATGCTGCTTGTTCTTCTTTTGTTAGGTTGCTTTTGGGTGGTTTGCTTGTGCATAGGATGTGGGTGACTTCATGTCTGACTTGGTCTGCTTCGTCTGTATTGAGTTTAGTTAAGCTGGTTTCCACTCCACATATGATGGTTTCTGTGGGAATTTTCTTTGGTGCAACAGCGAAGTTGAAACCTTTTGCTAGGACGTTTGTTTCTGCTGTTGTTAGTCTTCTGTGGGAGATGTTATGCACTACTTGTTTTAGATGTTGTTGTGGTGTGGTTGTTTGGTTGTTGTAGTTCTCTAATTGTTTGAGTTTCTTTGAATGTCTATCACCCAAGCAGAAGAACGCACACACGAACCTGACTGACCCATACCAGAGATGCATGGCGGGTCCTCGAACTCGGAGCCAAGCCAAAGCTCTGGAGGCCACTACACAGCCCACTCCTCAAGACACCAAATCACAACACTCAGGATATTACGACACAACAAAAAACCCCACCCATTCAGAACACACCCCACCCAATCAGAAGACAGCCACGCCTCCAACCAATCGGAAGACAACCACACATCCACCCAATCAAAAGACAGCCACGCCTCCACTCAATCAGAAGACAACCACGCCTCCACCCAGTCGGAACACAGCCCCACCGGCAGTTAGAAGGAAAGGAACAGACAGACCACGCATTGCTCCTGAAAGCAGCAGGAGGAATACTCCGGCCTGATGATGACGGATGGGATTTCGTCGAAACGTCGCCACAACTTTCTGAAGATGAAAGGAACGCGGGAAGAAACCCGAGACTCTAGACCTATATATATATATATATATATATATATATATATATATATATATATATATATATATATATATATATATATATATATATATATATATATATATATATATATATATATATATATATTTCTTGGATGGACATTTGTAACTGAATCACACTCCACAAAGGATATAAGCTTTCATTAGGTCCATGTAGATGTATGGAGTGGCTGATGAAAATGATTCAGGTTTTAAATTGGGATAAAGTGGGGGGGGGAGGGAAGAAGAAGAAGACAGGGTGGTTATGCTGATAACATGTTAGATATGAGACAGATGTCAAGTGCTTTATCAATTAATAGTTCTGCAATAATGTGACAAAAATAATGTCAGTTGAGACCTCCTGAAACCTGTTTGCATCGCACTCGTATCAGAAGCACTGAAGCAAGGGTTGAAAGAATTAGCCTGTGACCATCACCATTACCCGTGTGTGTGTGTGTGCCCAACTGGGGGCTCCTTACATGTCCCTGGCAGGAGCTGGAGTGAAGGATGGGAACTCATTCCATCCTATGGTAGTACTCAAGTCTTGAATGCAGACTTGCTACTTGTCAAACCAGCATTCTAACCACATGAGCGCTGAAACATATTGACATATTATAAATGATATATTATAAATAATCTCTTGTTAATCTGGGCTGGTAAAGATCCCCCCCCCAAAAAATGACCATTTTGAGATATATAATGAAATCTCCTAATGAACTCCTCCTTTTTCTGAACAAAAGGGGAAAAAAACCTATAAGTTTAAGAACATGAAGAATGTTAGATAAAAGGCAAAAAACTAAATAAGATTTTGAACCAAGAAAGTTAAACACCATTTAAGGGTAAAAAAATGGACTATTGAAACTCTTATTGTATACTTTTGGAATTAACTATATAAAATAAACATTTTCTTGTTTACTAGAATTATATACTAGGTGGAAGTCATAACAGAATTAAGAGATCGTATTATTTAAACTGGGATTCCAAGAAAAAAGGAAAAAGGTTTTGATAATATTAGGATTTGCAAAATGACATAAAATATTGTAACATTTGAAATATTAAAGGGGATTGTTGAAGACTTTGGGCAGAAATTAGTAGCTACATGTCAATAATATCATTAAGGATGCCAGGAATTTGTAATGCCATTATCAGTAATGGTATCCAGCAATTTGTAGGAAAAACAATGAATGTTGCTTGGCATTTTGGCTTACGTTTCTACATCTTTTTTGTGCTGCTGATTTTGCTTTTGGTTGAAATAGGATTGCAGCTCTGTCATACTAGTTATATTACTTAAAGGAAACAGTCCTTCAATTCAATAGTATTTCATTTATATCTGATTTTCAGGTGTAATGAAGACATATTCAACTCTACTAAATTATTCTGCTATAGTTTTCTGGTAGCTATTTCTCCCTAAATAGTCTAAGTGGAAAAATATAAACACAATCTTTGTAGAAAGCACAAAAAATGTGATTGAGTAATGGGACTTTCAGAGATAAACAGATCATATAAAAAGACAGATCAAATAGATTATTAAATATACCAAAATAAAATTGCAACAGACATGTGTATGTACACACACACACAGACGGGAAGCCTTTACCTTTACACACATAGACAGACACACACTTTGTAATAAACTCTTATGTCTCATGTATTTTAATTTAATTTAATTTAATAATATTTCTATACTGCCCTTCTCCCTGAGGACTCAGGGCGGTTCGCAGGGCAAAAGTGAAATACAAAATACAAACATTAAAAAGAGATTAAATGATTGCCCAAGTTAAAACAATTAATATACAATTATAAAACCCCAAAAATAAAATTAAGAATACAAAAAATAAAAAACCCCACCAATCCCCATCAGGCTAGGCCGGCTTGTACAAACAAAAACGTCTTGAGATCGCGACGAAAGGAGCGAAGATCGGGCGCCATCCGGAGCTCTACCGGTAACTGATTCCACAGCTCCGGAGCGCCCACAGAGAAGGATCTCCCCCTGGGGGCCACCAATCGACATTCTCTGATCGGTGGCACCCTGAGGAGGCCCTCTCTGTGGGAACGCACAGGGTGCAGGGAGCTTGATGCCGGCAGCAGATGTTCCCTAAGGTACTCCGGCCCCATGCCATGGAGGGCTTTGAATCTGTCATAATTGGTGTAAAATACTGTAATTGAAGATATCAGGCAGCACATTAATATTATTTTGGCAAAATGAAGATCCTGATACTATTCAACAAGGTTGTTCAGAGAAAAAAAGTTATACATGATTTGTTCCAATGAATTTGTACTGTCCTTATTCATATAAAATAATATAACACAGATGCAACAGCATTAACAGATTTGTCTTCCTTTCCTATTATTTCTAAAACAGAAACCAATTTACTCCAGAGATTTTTCATATGCATAGAAATGCAAAACTGGAATTTCTACTATATTATTTTCCTGCTAGTTCCTTCGCAGACATATTTGCAAACATTTAGAAGTTATGAAGGCAATTTTTATAGCTGGAGTCCAATGTGTCATTCTTAAGTATATGATATGGTAGATATGTAACATCTGTCATTGCAGGAATGGAACATTTTGAATAATTCCATTTGCCCACCAAAGCACGCTAATCTAGTCATTTTGAGATTGATTTCACAGTTTTTATACATGAATATTCTGGAATGTAAGTACTTTAGTTTATGGATGATTACCAGACTATCCTTGTAGCCAGTTCATTGTAATCTGTAAAAAAAACCCAGACTAATCTAGATTTCTATAGAAAATTCTGTTTCCACAATGGTAAATTATGCATGTACTTAACTATCAATGTACTGACAGATTATCCCTTTTTGGGATTATTAAATATTTTGTCTCACCTTTAAGAAAAAAGTTACAGCTACCTTGCATTACAGCTCAATTACTGAAGTTTTCAATCAATTTTAGACAAAAAATGTCTATTTGTTAAAGTGATTGATATTAAGAGAAGTGTCTGACCAGAATGGGTTAGTTATGATCAGTGTACATTGAACTGTTTTGGGACAAAATTTTGAATGTTTTTTAAAGTTACTTTTAAAGTTATTTTTTTTAACTTGAAATCTATTTTGGATACCTATCATCAGTGCTTTTTTTATAAAAAAAAGGTGCCGGAACTCAGAGGTGCTGTCACTGGGAGGGATGCTGGTGTCTTACTACAGCATCGCCACCCGTCCTTTGCACCCCTGCCCCTGCGGCTCGGAGCCACATGCTGCTGGGATTCCCCTCACCACAGCCACTGTGGGGATTCCCCTCCCTGCAGTTGCCATGCCGTGACCTGTGCTGAGTCCCCACCCGGAGCTGTTCTGAACCCCAACCCAGAGCTGTGTTCCTTGTGGCAGTGGTCTCCGGTGCCAAACAGCTGATGGCCTCTGGCACCAGCACTCGTTCACTTACTGCCCTGTCGCTTCCAAATGCAGTAAGTGAGTGAGCGAGCAAGTGGCGTTTGGAAGTGTTTGGAACTGATGGGGCAGTAAGTGAGTGAGTGAATAGCAAATGGCATTTGGAAGCATCGGGGCAGTAAGTGAGTGTGTGAATGAGCAAATGGCTTTTGGAAGTGATGGGGCAGTAAGTGAGCGAGCGAGCAAGAGGCCTTTCAAAGAGATGGAGTGAGTGGGGGAGAGACTGAATGAGGTGCCTTTGAAAGAGATGGAGGAGTGAGTGAGAGCGACTGGAGGCTTTTGTGAGCAAAGTGTGAGTGAGTGGGGAGGCTTTTGCGAGTGAAGGGTGAAAGAAAAAGGGAAAAGTGAGGGGGAGAAGGGAAAAAGAAAAGGCACTGACTTCTGACTTTCTCTGTTACAGGAGTAGAAGGAAGCATTAACATTGAACCTCAACTTTTTGCTTTCCTATAATATTATAAACTAGCCATTTCTATAACAATAAATGAATCTAACCAATGAAACCCAAAATACCCTCCCCTTTTTTTAGTCATCAAGTTTTTGACACCTTGTTAAGCACTGGTGGTGCTTGAATAATGTCATGTCCTAAAAGTGGTACAATTTCTGAAAAGGTTGAAAAGCCCTGGTGTAAATGCAACCTAAATTGTTTATTGCCATCCTATTTGCAAATAATATCTTACTTACCTAGTTGAGATGGTGTAGTTGGGCAGCAGGGAGGGGTGCAAAGTTCCTGCCTTCACTGCAGACAACCTGCCTGTGCAACGTTTGCCAGCCGGGTCTTTTGGCACGTTCAGCAGCAATTCCTATTGGCTTTTGAAAGCCAATAGGCCAGGCGTACACAACTTTGGCTGTTTTATGACTCATGGACTTCAACTCCCAGAAGATGTTACACAACATAACATCAACTGAAAGATGTTAAACTGTCCTTCTGTTTCTTTCCTTCCCAAAAATTGTGTTAATGAGTCCTCTCTAAGCTCTGCTGATCAGCTTGTCCTGGATTGTTTTGCCGCAAAATGGAATGGTTTGCAAGTTGCAGTTGAGACAGCCCATCTCATTTTAGATATATCACATATAATTGAAGATTGTAATTAGTTGCGTGTGCACGTTCAGCAAGTATGATGTATTTGTGCTGGCATTTCTAGGCCTCCTTCTAACCACATCCAGAAAAATTTGTAACAAACATTGGAATTCTCAAGGCCATGTTTGGTATTTCCTTGCAATCTGTTACTGGAAGGAAAAAGCAATCCCTGCTGCGTTACTGATCCCAGAGAAGCATTTGCATGTATCCAGGTATCCTTAGGGTGCCATAGTTATGGATGAGAAGTATTGGTTGCAAAGTTGGCATTTCTGGATGTAATACAGATATTTTGGACTTATTTTTGTTTCTTTGCATGTTTGATATTTTAAAAAAGGCATATGCTATTGACTACACTTATGCACATATGTAGCATCTTTTGCTAGGATACATGTCCACTGCTTGTCCAGAATGTGAAAAGTGAAAGATTGTGACTAAACAAAATTTTAATGTACAGATAATACCACCAGAAATTATTTTAGCCTTTTTAATAAATGTTGTTATTGATGTTAAGCTCACCATGGAAAACATCATATATTGTTATGTATATTCTAGGTTAATTATTTAAAGACTGAAGTGCAACATAACAGTAAAAGTAAAGTCCAAATTAAGAATATTTCATTCTTAAGAATTGTTTAATTTAAAGTGGTTTAGTTGTAATAGCGTATGTACAAAAGATAGTATTTTTTTCTAGCATCAGCTAAATTAGACATATTACCTTGAGCAAAATGTTTCTCATTTCTTTCCTGTTACCTTTATTGATTTCATTGCAGAGATGTTAACATAGGAAATAGATTATTTTGTTATCTAATTTTACCTTCCAATAGACAGAAGCAGCTGAAAAATGTGAGGTTCTTTCCTGTTGGCTTTTTTCAATTAGCTGTTTTAGATTTTAAAAGTTTAGTTCCTAAAGAAGTAACCTTGTAAATAATTTTAATGTCCTCCTCTAGTGCAGGGTAGACAACCTTGGCTCTTTTATGACTCAAGGACTTCAATTCCCAGAATTCCTGAGCCAGCATGGGTCAGCTTGGAAACCTCTCTCTTTCCTCTCAGTGTAGCTGGCTCAGGATTTCTGGGAGTTGAAGTCCATGAGTCATAAAAAGAGCCAAGATTTCCTACCACTGCAACAGGCTTTTGAAAGACAATAGAGGGAGCTTTTTTTTGCAAAAAAAAAGGTGCCGGAACGCCATTCTGAGCGTTCTATGAGAAAAAAAGCCCTGCCTATCATAGATGTCTAGAAAATCTAGAATGTTTGTGTTTCTGGAATGATACTGTATTTAAGATATGTATTGGTAATTAATGTAGGAATTTCTTTCATCAATCTTAACTTTTCCTATTTGTGGTAGAAATAGTGAGCAGTTAACTGAAGTCAAGGAAATGGCTGCAGATTCATCTATGTTCATTGTGAAAAAAATATATATTGTGATCATGAGCCAATTTTTTTCCTTCTAGTTATACAAGGCTTTTCTTTATTGAACATATGATTTTGCCCAGTTGAGAGTGATTTGGATCTTGTTTGGTATTCCAGCAATTCAGTTGCAGAGAATGAGGTATATATAGCAAGTTTGCAGTTCTGAGTCTAAAAGAACAGAGAAACAACCCCCTCCAATTAACTTATACAGGAAAATGATTAGATTTTTCTGCATATTCTGACAGATGGCAAAGGAATATGAATAAAACATTTCATTTTGTTGCAAACAGCAAATCCCTGCCACCAACTCACTAAGAATGGACATCAAAGATCTTGAAACCTCTGTGCAAAATTAACTAAGCAATTTATTACAAAATAAATGAGGCAGTTTAAATAATAAATAAAAATCATTGAAAAGTAAATAAAATAAACAAATAACTAAATAAAAAAGTGCCAGGCAAGAATTGGTTAAGCAATCACCTCTTGCTCCCATAGTCTTTTTCTGATAATTGTATTTGTTTTTTTCTGTCAGTTGTATTTTCTTAGAATAAGGTTGCTGTCATAATCTGGGTTAAAGCCAACCATGGTGTGTGAACCTACTGACTATAAGGAAATTTCATCTTCAGGAAAAAGGTCACACTTTCAGATATATTGCTAAAAAGTGTTTTCTCTAAGTATATAAGCAAAAGCTCAGGAGAGCCAAGTAACAAAAGGCTTATATCATTTTCCCACCTCTGTTTATATACTCATTTTTCAATGCTGTTGTAGCTTATGTGACTGTTGGTGCTAGACTATTAAAGTATGATATGAGAATAGTAATTCTGGAATTTACACACAGCTATATATGTCAGTAGGAATACAGCTGACATATCAGATCAGCGTGTACACATACAAACACACACTGCAATAGAATATTACAGTCTTTCAATAAAAGAGGCATGTCAGACTAATTGCCACACTAGCACTCACAACATTTTAAAAAAAATAGTATGCAGCATTTGGGATATGAAGTTGGAAACCCAGAGAATGTAGCAGATTGGCAATCACATTCTGTGCACACTGAATTAGTAAAACATTACAGAAACAACAGGAACAAAAATCTGTAGCATGGATTTAGCCACTGTGCTTATGGGTCTCCAGTCTCTACAATTACATTTTCAGGGATGGGAAACCTATGGCTTTCTAAATGTTGATTAAATATAAATTCCTAGTCATCATTGGCATAATGGCTGGAACTGCTGGGAATTATAATTCAGGAACATCTGGAGGGCACAGTAGCTTTAGATCCCAAACTGAGTGTTATAGATATTCTTTTTTTTTACAATTCTTAAACTGAACAACATTTCACAGAATTAAATCAGGTAAGACTGCAAACCAGATAGATATACAGTAGGATGGCTTTGGGTGTCAACTTTAACCCCTGGCCTACCTGTCTCTCTGGTGTAAATGGGAGTGTACTATTTGAAAGGAAAACAATTTACTTAAATGTATTATTTTGAATGCTGGAACACTATTTAGAGTAACTACTGCTATTATAAGAATCATGGTTTCCTTTTGCTTTCTGTTTGTTAGCATTAATCACAAACAGCATGACTCCAACTTTAATTTCAATCACAGCATCTATTTCTCTCAGGGGAAAAAACAAAGTTCTTATTAAAATGTTTAACTTAGGAGCCAGTATTCCTCATAATAAGGTAGAAGCCTTTTAAAGGGAAAATCATTATATTACAAAGTTTACAGCACATCACTTGTGAATTTTGCATCATGTTATTTTTTAACTTAATGTAGCAATGCCTGAAGACTCATGTGATTTTCAATTTTAATAAATGAAAGTCAGAAAAATAAAATAATGCAGCATACTGGCAGAGATTCTTCATAATATTATGATTTTATATAATACTAGAGAATATAACTGCCACATACTCCTTCTATGTGATATCAAAAAACTTGTGATTTAAAAAACTTACTTTCTCAGTAAGCAAGAATGAAATACCTGACCAGAACCTGATGCCTGGAGGAACATGGTATGATAGAGTAAAAGATGGAAGGCAAGTAAATAAATCTAAAATACAAGTGGAAGGTTAATGGTGGCTTGTAGCACTGAATATTTTGGGAAGTAGATAGAGTCCAAATAAAATTTGCTGAAGATATTCAAATAATGTTATAGTTCTATAAATAAATATGGAAAGCATCCTCTACAACAGGGGTTCCCAACCCATGGGGGGTGCGAGATGATATTCCAGGGAGTGCAAAAACTTGGGTTTTCAAAATTATAGTATATATGCATAATTTGTCACCATTATTTCAAACTTTTGTAAGGAGTGCAAGAATATATCAGAAGCGTTCTAGGGGTATGGGGTATAGAAAAGGTTGGGAACCACTGCTCTACAATATTTTCACTAGCTTGAAGAAATTTCATTATAAAAATCAAAGGAAAGTGAGTTCTGCACAATGCCTTTTAATTTCACAGGTGATGTTTGGGACATTCATGCCATTGGGTGCCATCAAACTGACAGATGCAATAGTTCTTGAATTCAGAATGGAACAGATTACTATTAGACTTTTATTCTCTCTCTATGTGTGTCAAGGTCATGAGTATGGCTAAATACTCTTTCCTCTTTCTAAAAGAGGCCTACAACTCACTCTTCTGGGATTAGCCAGGACTGGCTCTGGATTAGAATATCATAGTATAGTTAATCAAAAGTGATGTACACATAGAGTGCAAGGTTATAGAAAAGTTAGGCTAATGCTCTTAGCAGATGGAATTTTTACTGCTAATTATTCTATATCAGGTGACCTTAAGAATACCACCTGTGTATATTAAACCTCATATTCAAGACTGTCTTGAGTTTCTGCTCATTTTAAATCTACATCTTGTAAAGCTGTTGGAGAAGAATGTTATAAATTACAAAACTAATTTCAAATCTTACAGGACAACTCCTATAGGTTTAACACTACATTAACATATTTTTTAAAACTATCCTTCTGTCTGATCATGCAGAGTTTCAACAATATGGGGCAGATTTCAGTGAATAATTCTGCAGGCTTGAATAAAATCTAATCCATGTACATATTTTATTAAACTGAGAAAAAAATGACAAGTTGTTCACAAAGCCAGGAAGTGTTGTATTCTAAAGGTATGGAAATTATTTGGATAATCTGAAACAAACAAAAAATCTTTGTCCAAATTTTACACATGCATACAAAACCAGGAAACATCCCACTTTTGAAGAGGACATCCTGGTCAGTGTGTGGAACAATGCAGCAATGGGAAGCTTACATCAGCTAGTGTGAGGGAAAAAAAACCAAAAACAAAAAAAAACACTTGTCCACTGGCCATTCACTTGCACCAGAATGAATATTCAAGGAGGTTGCTATATCTCCATTGCAACAATTCAGACTACTACTAGACGGGAGCCAGGGATTTGAGTTTCATGTATTTTTATTCTACCAACTAGTGAATGTACAAACCTCTGTACCTCAGACATAGATCTAACTTCAATATCAGAGAAACAGCAAGCAATAGCTGAAGCAATAGCAAAATGGAAATCAATAGCTTAATAGATTCTTCAGATGCTAATATTTTCTTTCATTTCTCATGTTTGGTGAAATGGGAGATAGTGATGGAAGACGCATCTACTCCTTTCTCCATTTTTAAACCAATATAGGGTCCATTTAAGAGTAATCATCCATTAATTAGGTTCTACCTGGAAATAATTTTACATACAAAATAAGAGAATAATAGAAAATAGAAAGTATTTCAAATTATTAAATGTTGTTTCCAAACAATAACTTCCAACTTTCCTTTTTTTTAATAAGGTGGCTTGGGAGACTTAGGAAATGAATTAACAATAATATCTAAGCTTATGCAAATAAGTGTGTTCCTGTTTTTAATTTTGGAAACCTGTTTACCTTAAGCAGATAATATCGTGAGGGTAGCAGGGAGCAATCTTCACAATTTACATCCTAGTAAATGAGTAGTTTATTATTGTGTATGTCCATTATGGCAACAATTTCCCAAGAATTCTCATTACAGACTATTAAAATTCCAAATTCTAAAAAGGCCAGACACTGTTGCTCTGAGTAGTTGTATTATATATTTTAATGGGAACTGTGTTGTCACTGTGCACTTTTCATGCTGACTGTGATATTCAATTAGATCAATTTAGTCTTTTCACATCTAAGAAATAGATGCCGGATATTTCACTATATTTCTTGGTCAGTCTAATGAATGTTTATTTACCACAAATTATATGTTATTTATTCATCACTGTCAAGTAAAAAATTCATTATTTATCAAAATAGTTTACACACCAATAGGAAAAATGCAGTATGCCACCAGTATTGATTTACTATTACAAGTAACATCCTTTTTTTTGAACCTTGAACTGTAACTAAGCATGTTGAGCTTAAACAAAATCAATTTGTTTAAGAAAATTATTCTGCAGTATAAACATGACATGCAATAATTACTTATTTTTATAATTACACCCCAGGTGTGGAAAACAAACCTTGGCAAATGACTTTCTTCTATGTTAAATGAAGAATATTAAATTTCCCTGATGGTGTTTTAATTTAACAATATATGAAGGCTTGAATATATAGAAACTATCATAGAAATACTAAGATACCAGTTGTAGCTACTTTTCTTCCTAATTTTTTTTTCTAATAGCCCTTTGTTGTATCTAACAGCTTGCAAATAAAAGCATGTTTTAAAAATCAGTCAAATTCTATGAAAAGTTTGCTTATAAATCCATAAGCGTCATCGACCAGATCTTTTTTCCAATTCTGATGAAAAGGACAAAGTTCTATGTTTCTACAGATTGGCACAAAAGAAGAATATCAAGAAGTATATCAAAGAGAGATAAGGTACTTCCAAGCTCACAGACTCATCCAATAGTGAAAGTAATCTACATAACTAATAGAAAAGGGAGGGAAAATCTTATAGCTAATTTAGTTTTAAATAAAGAAAGCAATGGTGATATATTGTTGCTTATTAATTTAAAGACAATATTTTAAAATTCCTCCAAATACAAAGTTGACCTTTCAGTTGCAAGTATTTTAACCATCTCTGAAAAAGATAATTTATTGCTACATTGCTTACTTCTTTCAATTTCTGGGGTCCAAGAACTGAATTGTTATGTGTATGTTTCCTTGGAGGCAAGCCCAAAACTTAAATGCATACAGGACTGAGAGTTTAAATGGTAAACTATTTTCCTTTGTAAAACAGGAAAAGGTAAACTTTCAAATGTATTAAAACCAATGAAACAAGAATTAAATAACAAAGTAAAAATTAGTATCCAACATTATTTAGTTTAAATTAAAAACAGGAATGAACAGGAATGCTATATCACTGAAGTTTAAATCTCAGTTCTTAAATTAGAAATAGATCATCCTGACTTTCTTGTAGCTTCTTCAAAGTTAAATAAGGTGTTATTTTTAAATTAATAGTATTATTAAAGGATGCCCATTTAAATTTCTTTGCAGAAAACATATCAGAAATAAAACAGCAAGGAAATACATCCCACTATTAATTAATTGTGTCATTCATAACATGCACACTCGATTAACTGTAACTCCAATAGCTTGTTTTACTGGCATTACAACTTGCATGGTTCATTTTCTGCTTCCAGCTCAATAGCAATCTGCCAAAATGTTTAAAATATATCATCATATTATTTTACCTATTTTTATGGTAGAATGAATTAAGCACTCTTTTTGTTCATCAAAACATAATTAAAAGTTTATATTGTAAAGGAGGCAACAACTTTTCAGCTTATAAGATACCTTCAAACTAAGATTTAATCAATCTTCTCTTGCTGATGTTGATCTCTGTAGGAGAACAAATTCTTTCTCTAAGCTTTTTAGAACTGTTGGTCCAACTCTTGTCTCATGGTAGCGCTTATGTACAACTTTTCATTTAACATAAAGGAAACAAAACATAGACTTTATTAAGAAGTAGAAAATGGGTACCAGTGTACAGATATGAGTCCGATACTAATATAGATATATAGATAAATATATATTCTCCAATAACTCACCATCACCAGACTGCAAACAGCATGGAAGTGCATGTGTGTTTATAAACAGAATCTCAAGAAACAATTTGCAGCCAGCAAAAAAAGTTAATATCTCCTAATAAAATATAAAATGTGTGATTAACTTGTATATAAGTTTATCTGTTTAAAATGAGACCAAAAATGTAAAACGTATGTAAATGTAAAAAGAAAACAAAAAACATGCTGAACTTAATTGGGTAAGCAACAAAGTGTTGGCTGAAACATGCTGCCGCCCTAGAAAACCATATTACTATAATTACTGTGGAAAGAATTATTTCAGTAATTTGTTGATTTAAATTGCCACTCTTTCCACCACATAATTTCTCTTAATTTCCAACTCTTTTCTCTGAAAGGTTGTGCTCTTAAGGCCAAAGTGATACCAACTCCTTAAACATGAAGGAATTAGTCAATTTTTGGAAGTTTTATGTTTTCAGATATTAGAAAACAAGCCAGGAGGGCATCAACAAAACAGCCTAATGAGAATGAAATGAAAAAGCTAAAAATAAATGGAATTGCCAAAGTCATACAGATCAAATTCTACTTAATAAGGATCCTTCACAGTTTCACCCAATTACTTCATTGGGTCAGGAGGATAAAATCTCTTTGGTTCAGGAGATTTTAAATATCTCCAGTGATATAATGAGCTCCCATAAAATCAGTAGAGAAATTTAGGATTGGGTTGGAAAATTTTACTTTTCACATATTCAAAATGGAGGCAGAGGCTAGCTGAGTGAAGACTCTGCATGCTCTGTGGCTGAAAATGACAATTTTCAGGAGCACCCACCCTACCAACCACCTATTTCCCAAAACATGGGAAGGAGGGAGATGGAATATAGTGCCATGGGAAGGAGGGAATGGAATATAGTGCCATGAACTCTGAAGAGCCTACAGATCAAGGAACAAGAGCATCTAGACTTGCAAGAGATTGTGAAACTTAAGTGAAGATCACTCCATCTTGCACTGAATACAGAAAACAACATCATTCTACTTTTATACATGAACTCACAGACAGTATCATATCAGGAAAGAATAAAGAAAGTAAAAATATCTGTTTACAGGGTAATTAATGGTCAAAAGCCAAAGTGGTAATTTTACCAATACCTTTGCCTTGAGAAGCCAGTCCTTACTTGAATGGGGTTTATTCTAACTAAAGGAACAAAGAATTGCTCAAGAATATTTGGTGAATATGCAAATGTGTTCCTGTGTGTGTTCATGACAACTTTATCTCATGTTTCTGGAATGAGAAGGAGTGCGTTAAAAGGAAAACAGAACTTGATAAGTAGGAAATTATGAAAGCAATCCTGAAACTGAAGTGTAACAGTGGTATTGTTTTAAAAAAAGAGTAAAAGGCAAATCCGACAACCTTATCAGCAACCTCTAGAAGAAAAAATAATAATTATAAAGACTGGGGAAAAATAATAACAAATGAAAGAAGCTATTCTAGTTCTCTGTGAATGCATGTTAATTTACAAATCAATTTTCTATAAAATGGAAAAAAATGAATATATCTTACAGATTAAATATAGCAATTTAGAATAAATAACTTACATATTTTTAAGAATAGATAGCTGTTTCTGCCATTGCTTCATTGTTTAACTCTTTGTGATTAATACAACAGAGAAGTGCAGCTATTGTCTTTATTCAGCATTTCTTGTATGACCATAATGTCTTATGTGAGGAAAAGAATATTTTTAGTTCTGCACTGACACAACTCTAGTGCAAGCCTTTGTAGCCTGCTTCAATTTACTGAAGATCATTCCTTAGCTATTCTGCGTGATAGTATTAAGAGCTAGATTTTTAAATACTGTTTTGTCAATATTTAATTTAGGATTAGCTGATAAAGAATATAAATATTTGAATATCCTAAAACAAATATCTGATTTAAACCTAAGAATTCTCATAATTTCAAAAGGACACTTATTAAAGCTTTATATTAGATTTACATAGCGTGGACATATATTATCTCTAAATCAAGTTAACTGGATAAGATTTGTTTGAAAAAATGAACTCATTAATTTATTTATGTTAAAGGAAGAGCAATGCTCAGAGTCTGCACATTTACTACAGACAGATCCTTAGAGTGATTTTCTTATATATGTGTATTATGCATACTGATAAAAAGAATTCTGTGCTGCTGGCTATAATCAAATGTTGATTGTCATAGCATACTAAAGAAATTGAGTGTGAAAGCAAAGCATTTTTGTCTTGCTTTGGACTTTCTCAAATGGCAAAAACTGCTCACAATATGCTCACGGCTAGAATATGCTTCGCCATTTTTCCAAGTGTCTTCAATGTTCAGAATTTCTTTTTTTCATCTTGCAAAAGAACTACCACTTAATGCACTACCCTTGATGATGGGCATATATGCCAGTCAATAATGGATAGGCCTTCCTGACTGGTAAACATACACAGAATCCAGAACTTTGCAATGAATCCAAAAGATATTATAATACAAAACATATAGTGCTATCTTTGTTTATAATGCATCATGAAGTAACAGGAAGAGAAATAATTTTTCATTGTTTTTCCAGACTTTCATTTGTGGGACAAAATATTTCTGGAGCATCCATGTGTTATTGCACATAGGACCCACCATTGGGATACTTTATTTTTATTCCTCCCTTCCTTTAATCATAGATCAACACAATTTGCATTGCCTGCTCTTGTAAGCTTCATTGGACTTCCACACCCTACACTTAAAGTGGGAAATTTCAGGGCAGCAAGTAGTGTATTTTCTGCCTCTTCCATTATTCTCCCATCAGGTGTCATCTGCCCGTGGGGAGAAAAACCCATCACCCATCACTTTCCAAAACAAGCAGGGAGACATGAATTCTAGAACTCTGGAATTCTACATTTCTTCATTCAATTTACTGTCTAGATCAAGGGTTCCCAACTCCCTGAGTGTGGCCCATTACTGGATTGTGCCTATTCGAAACCAGGCCATACAAATGATGTGCATGCAAACCTCCATTCATGTGAGCAGTGGCAAGTGTGTGTGCACAAAGCTACACTCGCGCAAGTGAAGCTTCATGCATGAGCACAAGCGCCCTCCACTCAAGTGCTGTCTCTGCTCACATGAGTGGAACTTCTTGCGCATGGGCTTGCCCGCTGTTCATGTGGCCCAGTTTCAAATAGGTTGTAAACTTTTTTTTTTGTATTTAGATATAGAAGCTCAGTGTTACTCCAAAGACTTGCTTAAGAATTTTTACATAGTTTCTTCTATTGTTTGTTTCCTTACTTACTTAAAAAATGGAACACTGAAATCTATTTTGGATTTTTATGGCTTAACTATACAGATCACCAAAAGCCAGAGAAAGGGAATATACTATAATGGGAGCATCTTAACAGTCAGCAACTGCTAAATTATGGCACTTATTATGAGTGTTTCTCAAAAATAAGGCTGTTACCCCTAGCTCTGTTTGGTAAATGCATTCAGGATAAGAATAAAAGTGCAATTATTAAAGGCTCTCCTAGAATTTCGAATGAGATCATCCCTGGGTACATAATGTCTGTGAATGGCATGTCTAATATGGATATGTGGTTAAAAGCTGGTTAGCCAAGAAATTTCAAAAGTGGTGCTTGAACAAACTATTCCAGTCTGTTAGGCATCTCCCTTAGAAAATTCAGTGAAGATTAGGTTGACAGAACTTCCTTTCAGAACAATTTAGGCATTAATTATTATAGCTAGAGCTTCCTTTACCAACAAAGGCATAGCTGAAAAGCCATTCTTGGTAATATTAACCGCCTCACTTTCCAAAAACAAAATGTAAAAGCATCCCCAGCTGATACCAGCTTATATCACATTTTATATGCCTTAATAGGAATAAATTTAGCGGTAGGGAGTTAATCATTTCCTTCCAGTAGCTTATTTATAATCTTGGTTACAAATTCAGAAACAAAATCAGTCATCACAAATGGAAAAAGCAATGTCATTGTAACCATTAGAGTCTAATTCTAGTATAGTCTACATTAGCGGGGATGTGAGCAAGTTTACTACAAAGCTTGTCTTCCAAACATCTCAGATGCCAGCGTGGATTCAGAAGACATCACATTATTTGGGAACAAATAGCACTTTAACTACATACTGCATATCAGTTCAGTTGGATAATGTAATTATGAAGGTCTGTAGACCAACATTGTTATGAGGCAATACAGACCAAGATGACAGTTGCTTTAATATCACAGCATGAAACTATAACCCTAAACTATGGGTACCTAATCTTTAAATTTAGACCATGTTTATCCTGTACATTGCCATGGAATTAACAAACAACAATAAAGCTTGAATAATTCTGAAGTGTAAAACACTATAGTGTTTAAAACCTAAGACAGACAGAGACACATATTAAAAATGCAAAAAGAAAAACATAAAACAAAAAAAGAAAAAAAAAATAATCGAACTTGACAAAGCAAAACAAATATAATGCATGTTTATGTGTGACTTTGCATCATCCCATTCACTGTTGCCCATTCCCTTCTTCTCCCAACCCCCAGTTAAATGCAGCCACTGGCAGCCAAATGATTTCATGGCTCTACTTTAGTTGTTGTTGTTGTTGTTGTTGTTATTATTATATTTAGGAGTTGTAGAAGAGTTTCAGAGCTGAATCAAGATAAAGTTAGTTGAGTTTGATGTTCATCAAAATTAAAAGGACTTTAAATAAGGAATTGATTTAATTAATGCAGTCATCTTCGCCTAACTATTTATTTATTCTATGAGCATTTTTAAAAAAGTTTCTGGTTAAAATGCAAAATTTTATTTAAAAAATGTAAGATATGGACATGTTGACCCACTTCTATTCCCTTCACAATTGTAATGCTCCTGAATGTCTCATTTAAAAGTCATCGGTCAGTTCAATGGAGGTTTCGAGTGAGTAGTCTTAATTCTGCTCATACGTAAAGAAGTAATTTGGGTTTTTAAAATGCTTACCATGCTATTATGTATGCCAAGATTTGTGGGTCAAACTGACTAAAATAAATAAATGAACAAGTGAATGTAAAATAATGAACCGTGAATTAGGGCACTCAGAACAGCAGTACTGATTTGGTGAATCAAACTATCAACTTAAAAGAAAAAACAACACATTTCCTGAACTACAGAGAAGACATTTAGTTTCCATAGAAATATAGATGCATGTACCCAAGTTTTAGTACTTTTTTATCTGACATGTAACATTTGTAAGAAGCATCATTTTTCTTCCTTTTTCCAAGTAAACATAAAGAACAAACATTTTAAAAGCTGCTTCATTCAGCCTCCCTAAAGGTTACAACCAATATCTCCCTACTTCAAGTTATATTTAAAGCAAATGCTTTCGCCTATGTCCCTGTTTGTGTCTAGCTCCCCTTTTCAAGTAGAGCACATTAAATCTCAAGTACAGCAGGACCTATATTAGCAACAGGCCAATTGACCTTTCAGAAAGTCTCTTCTAATCCAAATCAACTTCAACGAAAGAAAGAAATAACAAGCAAAGAGTATTTGTAACCAGCAGGCAAATGAAATTTCCTTCTCCCTCTCCCCCCCATCTCTCTTAGCAGTACTGAAAAATACAGAACCCAGTATCAGTGATATTGTTTATAAGAATTGAGGCTTGTTAAAACTGACCAAACAGACAAAAAAGGCTTTTTGAATGTCCAAATTAATTCTCACCTCCTATTAAATATTAACCAGGAAAGAATACCAAAGTTACCAATCAATCCTTTTCCTTCTTCAAGCACACAGCCCAAATATCATGTGTGAGAGCAATTTCACACAGTCACAAACATACAACTTGATACCAGAGCAGTCCACTAGCAAGATACTGGTTCACCGTGCAGGGAAGAGAATTGAGGCACAAAAATTTGAAGCTTGATTACACTGGAAAGAGGGATTGCTTTCTTTGCTTTTCTATAATAAATCATCTTATCAGAAGACACTGTGTTCTTGAGTGTTTGTTATCTGTTTCCAGTCCAGCCTGTCAGAAGAAGCCTGATACCATGATGGAAACAGGAGCGATGCTGAGCTATGAGAAAAATGGATTTCTTGTTTTTATTCTTTAGGACGCCCCACAAAAAATGGTCCTAGAACCTTTCCAGTTCTGTATTGTCATGTGACAATATAACATGCATGAGATGGAAACAGAAATCCAATTTCTACAACATCAATGCATTCTGCTATCCTCCTGCACCATCTGTTCTTTATGAAAAAGGGAGGAGCTTTGGAGGACAGGCTTGACTTCAGATTAAGAGAAGGGGGACAGCTTCTAAAATCAGACTAGAATGAAAAAGGCACCCTATTTTCAGCTTTTTAATAAATTAGAAGCCCTCATTAAACATACAGTATTTGACTGCTGCATATAAGCATCCAGTTTTTTCCTAGATCAGATTTCCTAACTTTTGTGCTTGAATATTGTGTTAAACTGCTTCAGTAAGGGGGGGAAAAACCTTCTCCATTCCTATCCTATATACTGCAAGTAAAGGAAATTTACTGCCTTTAAATATTATTCACATTTTGCAGATGGGAAACTGTCTCAAATAATATTCTGCTGGTGTTGGAGGAGGAAAACAGTCACTTATTAAATAGCAAACTATGCTAAAAATATGAAAGCACCTTTATAAATCTACTCTATCAAGTGTTTCCTTAAGGAAAGTAACTTCAAATGTAGCCTTGATATGCAAATATTAGACATAACTCAAATAATACCATCCTGGAAGTAAAAAGTTGGAGAAAGAAATAAATGCTAATAAATATTAAAGTTTTAGGACCAGCTTAGCAAGAGGAAAATGTTATCACGTTATTTGTTGTTAATTAGCTGCAGAATCTTAAGCATCCATTTCTCTTGTCTCTTGTTAACCATGAATATGCTAATTAAAAGTTCATCCATAAGCAAGATAAAATCAAAAGGGAATGGTGATGCTTCACTGAATAAGCTGCTTGGTCCTTCAGGAAAATAGGTTCTATAGATCTCATGGTTAATCTTTAAACAGAAGATTGTGTTCTTACTCTGCATTAAGCCATGGATTTTAAAATCATTGTTCCTTGGTAAACCACAATTATGGTTTACATAGTGCGGTTCATATCTTAACAGAATAATAGAGTTGGAAGGCACCTTGGAGGACTTCTAATCTAACCTCCTGCCCCTTGCCTGATATATTTGTATATCAGACAGGAAACCCTATACTATTCAAACAAATGATTGTCCAATCCTCTAGTGTTGGAGCACCCACAACTTCTGGAGGCAAGTCATTCCACTGAATAATTATTCTAATTGTCAGGAAATTTCTTCTTAGTCCTAGGTTGATTCCTCGCTTCTTGTTCTGCCTTCAGGTTTGAGAATAGGTTGACCCCTTGCTGTTGTGGCAGTCCCTTAGATATTGGAACACTGCTGTCCTGTCACTCAAGTCTTTCTTTTCACTAGACCAGGGGTCTTCAAACTCGGCCCTTTTATGACTTGTGGACTTCAACTCCCAGAATTCCTCAGCCACCATGCCTGGCTGAGGAATGCTGGCAGTTGAAGTCCACAAGTCATAAAAGGGCCGAGTTTGAAGACCCCTGCACTAGACTAAACATACCCAATTCCTGCAATCATTTTTATATGTTTTAGCCTCCAGCCCCCTAGTCATCTTTGTTGCTCTTCTCTGTACTCTTTCTAGAGTCACAGCATCTTTTTTATATTGTGGCAACTAAAACTGGATGCAATATTTCAAGTATGGTCTTACCAAGGCATTATAAAGTGGTGTTAACACTTCTAAACATACAAACCTCTCTCAAGATTATACATTAATTTAATCTTGTCAGCTTTCCTTGCTCACAGAGCCAGGGTCAATAAAGTTACTTCAATAATGCTTGATTTCTAAACATTCTGAAGTTTCAAAGCAACTTTTGTTCTGGGAATTCACCTCATTCAGGTATTACAGCAAGGATAAACCTGACAACATCAGGTAATAAGTATCTCTTCTATCTGTAAAGTCTTTCTTTGATGCTGGTGAAGAGCCCATCTCAATAAGTACAGTGCAAATTTTAGAAACTGAGAGCCTTTGCCTACACAGCTGTACACACAAAAGCTTCCATGCAATCCTGAACATGCAAAAAACAACAACACCAAAACGTTTCAGTTGTAGAAATCTGAACTCATGGATCCCCTTGACTGAAATCACCCATACTAGATATGGCACTGATATAGGTATAGGGTCTTTTTCTCAAACAGGGAGAAGACCCTGTAGAAGACCTCATCATTCCTTCCAACTCTGTTATTCTGTATTCGGATGTGAACAAAGTGCTTTGATAGAGGGGTGGTTCTGCTGTTCTCCATTTGTTTTCAGGAAGATTGACTTTGCTTCTCACAGTTATTGTCACAATCTCAGCATCTTTCCATCCAACCTGGAAGACTAATTCATTTTACACAAGGTTGGTCTAGGATTGATTAGATTTTATGGCTCATTCTTTTCTTAGCATTGGCCTTACAAGCTAAGCATATTTACTGGGAGATGGTAAACTAACTGCTATTGCTTTTCTATCTTAGTGGGATAAAACTGGAGAATGAACTCATATGTCCAAGAACTTTAAGATGTGCCAAACACTAAAAAGGAATCACATTTGAGGGCAATGTCACTTTCCACATATTTATGTTTGCAAAGCTTGGAGATATTTAACTATAATACCATAATGGAATTGAAAGGATGAAAATACACAGGTATTATAAGAACTAGATCTGTCTAGGTCAGAAGAAAACAGCTCAAGACAAAATTGGTCCTTACGAGGCACAGTCAGACGCATAACTGAACTTTGGTTATATTATAAATAAGGTTTGCATTTTACATTGGCAATGATCAATCTTACTTAACAGTTTTCCTACTTCTTACAATGAACCTACTTATTAAAACAACTGTATTCTTGTAAAGTTCCCAGTCCAGCATCAACTGGACAGATGTTAGGATTTGAAACTAATTCCAGTGAGCAGATAGATGATGTTGTTGAGAATGTTTTTATTGTATGAAAACTTACTGGACATATATTTATTCATTTCATTATAGAAAATTATGCCTAACATTTATTGTAATTCTGTCACTTCCATTACCACATTCTGGTGCACATTGCTACACTCCATTTTATTACCCTTTCTAATTATTATTTTCACACTCTTTATTTCATACCTTCTTTTTACACTTTGTTTGCCTTCTCAGCATTTTTCTCACTTACCTACTTGCTCTTCTACTTATTCTTGCTAAGGGTATTTGTGGTTTTTGTCGGATTGTTAAAATGGAATGTTAATTGCAGCTTTAATCCATATGCATCAAAATAATAATAATAATACTGCATACAGAAAATTTTTAGAACATGATTTATCTTATAGATAAGATGAATGCTTAAGTGAAGTGTATTGTTTTATATTGTATCAGGCTAGAACAGGGAAACCATGAGTCCTAGTCTTGCCTTAGGCACAAAGTCAGTTGGATAATCTTGCATTAGTCATTCTCAACCTGGGAAGGAGGTAGTAGCAAACCACTTCTGAAATCCTGCCAAGAAAACTGCAAAGAATAGTCTAGGCAGTCTTTTTCTTGAAGACACAAGGGGAAAAAAACCTAACATGTGGCTATGGAGATTCTCAGCCATCCAAGTCATGGTTGTCCCAAAGGTGCTTTTTCAAAAGGCAACTGGATTTTCTTTGTTTTCCTTGAAAGTGTTTCACTTCTTATCCAAGAAGCTTGAATCCAAGAAGCTTTGTAGATGAGACGTGAAACATCTTTGGGACAATTTAACATGTGGTACTCTAAAGAAAATACAGATTAAGAAATAAAATAACTATCAGATTAAGACATGGAAAAATGACAGAAGTGACACTAATCTGACCTAGCATAATAAGGAATTCAAATATTTAAAAGAAAACATATTTGCTCCAATTATAATTAGCATTGTATTGCTTACGCTCTTAAAGCTTATACTAGCTGCTCAGACTAAATTTAAATAGCATACTGAATTTTGAAAAGGATATGCAGAAAGTACAAAAAGTACCAATCATGGATCTACATGTTAATTTAAAATGATAGAGAATAGACAACTGATTCTTTCTCCTTTAAATAATCTAGCACTCCAACAAGATCACAATTTGGAACTATAGAATTAAAAAAAAATGGAGGTCATGCACTCCAAGCCAAATGATCTCAACACAACATTGCCCTTATTGCACCAGGGATATATTAATCATTGTATTGGACGCTAATGTCCTGCTGTAGGTCCTCTTCCGCAGTACCCTGTGGGCTTCACAAGAAGAAAGCCTCATCACAGGGGTCAAGTGAAGAAGCAAGGTATCAGAGGGTCATGTCCTACAGGCAGAAAATGCCCTGTGAAATGATGATCTGTTCCATGGCCTAAGGAATTTAGAATAAATTCTGTAATCCTTAAATCAACGGCATTAGCTTTTAAAACCAAGTTTATAGCATCTAACTCCTTAAAAGTTACAGAGTGTAATACTGCTTGACATGTAGTCCAATTTTTATTCCCTTTTTATATGAAACCATATAATTTGCATAAGGGGAATTAATCAAGATCTTTGTTTAACCAGTATGTCAATTTTAAAAGGGTCCTTGGTGCTCTCTGAGCTTGCTTGTTTTCTTGCAGACATTTCATCACCCAAACTAGGTAACATCATCAGTGCTAGTAAGGAGTGCTTTGTTGTGAGTTGATATTCTGGTGGCTTGCCCTTTCAGTGTTGGGTAATAAAACATCTGCAAGAAAACAAGCAAGCTCAGAGAGCATCAAGGATCCCTCATGTCAACCCTGAGCTACAAATATTCCCCTTTATTAATAGCATTTTTTGCTTTCATTTCTGGAAAGTTGATTTTTCTCCCTTTTTTATATATAAAATTGTGTCTAAACAAATGGCTGCAAATAATGAGCTCCATTTTCAGAAGAAATTCCTTTTTAGACTGAAGTGAAACTGTAAGTTTGAATGTTTGTATATGTGTGTGCAATTTTTATTATATCAACATAAAATATAAAAGCATACCAGTGGCTTTTATTGTCTGCAGCATAATTTTTCATTTACTCTGGATGTAAAAACAGTATTTATTATAATTAACAAAAGAGAGAGAAAAGGGAAAGAACTGCATTAAAAGTACATTTGGAATTATATTATGGAAAACTAGTAACCCCTTGTGAATAAGAGTTTGCAACCAACTCAGAGCCAGTTTCTCCAAGTAATATGGAAGTGGCCACAGGGGAGGAATTTATTCAAATGGTTCTGAAGAAGCCAAATGAAAATAATAGAGGTATGGTTTCCTACATGCACACACTAAAATTCTTTGAACAGTACAAAAACACTCAGCAGAAATTATCTCTGCATAGGTTAATGGAACGGAAAGCTAACAGTGTTATTTGAAATTTACAGGTATTTCACAAAGAGCTTATAAAATACTTTTTTTAATATTCCATTCCCCTTTGGTCATATCATAACAATTTCCAATATGAATACCCATGTGTTAATATGTCTGAAGCCTATTCTTATGAATATATACAAGAATACCTGACTTCAATGACTTTGGCTGTTCATGTTTTCACCTCTACATATGGGACTTTCTGAGTTTTCGAGATTAGGTAGGCCTACAGGATGCCAGGTGGCAGTGAACAAAGAAAGGGAAAGCCTATACTAATGAAATTAAAATATTGCTGCTTTCCTTAGGTCTATAATACTGACCTGGACTGATGATAGGGATTTTTAAAAATGTTTTTAATTTTATTATTGGGGCTGCTAGTTTAATCCTTTTTTAACGTTTGTATTATTGTATTTTTTATTGTTGTTAGCTGCCCTGAGTCCTTTGGGAGATAGGGCGGCATATAAGTCCCAAAAATAAATAAATAAAATAAATAAATATCAGAAAGAAATGTACAAAAGTGATACAGGTGGTCCTCATCTAAGGGCCACCCATTCAGTGACTGTTCAAACTTATAACAGTAGTGAATGAGTAGTAATTACAACTGGATAAAATACTTACCTATGCTGAACTACCTGAAAGTTTGGCTTGTTCCAGCAGAATTCTTATTGCAAAGGAGACACTGTGGTTTGATAGTCATACCACATTAAATTAGTGTTATTGCTTCATCTTCTAAAAATAAAGAAGCATCTTGACACCTTTTCTCTCAAAGTGTAGCCATGAGCTTCCCATGCTAGATAAATTGGCCTTAAGTGTGGATTATTTTAGCGATCCACTCTTCTTTTTCTCCTCCAGTTACTAAGGACCAGGTGGGAAGGAACCTGAAGGATGCCTTTTCTAGGCTAGAATCCAGAACTACTTCCTATTATCTCATAATGAGCATTTTAATAGATGAATTGGACCAAATAATCAGGACATGTTAATATCTAATAAGAGGAGATTAAAAAAAAAATCAGACAGCTTTTGTGAGATAAGTGGTTTTGGTTAAGAGTTGTCTGTTACTTCCCAGGGAAAAAATCAATTACTTTAAAAATGTAGAAGTTGTAAAGATGTTCCCTTTCAAGTGCCTCTTGTAATACTGAATGTACTCTGCTTCATTAGAAAATGAACCTCATGCAGCACTCAGATACTGTGACTCTGGCAGTAGCTAAAGAAGTGACAGGATATATAATCATATCTGGGAACAGTTATGATGTGATTGTGAGAGCGGAAGTGTATCAAGGTATTTCTTGCTTTTTAGCAAATTATGGGAAGTATTATGCAGCAGGTTTACATTAATTTAGAAGTGAGAGTTCACACAAATGTATCTACAAACTATATTTATACATTAAGAGGAAGGTGAACATTTAAAAAAAAACCTCCCAATTTTCTGTTAAAAAGTGGATAATGTATTCCTTCTATTCTATACATAAAGTAAGTCTGTTAGATCAGCGTCTCATCTCTGCAAGATCTTTACCATTTCCTCCTCCACCTCCACCCCCAACCCAGGTCTATTTCACATGATGGAAGGCAACAAAATAGTCCCAGCACTCTAAAATTCATCAGTATGAGTCTCAACATATCAATTTTAAAGAACGACCTTAACCATATGCCAAGCTTTTAGTTTCCCTTGAAAATAATACTTCTATTGTTTCCAAAGGAAACTCTAAGTACCCCAAATTGCCATGCTTTTAACACAGTGACATGTTGATGGCCTGATGGCTTTTCAAGCTCAAAGTCTGACTGACAGGAGTCATAGTGGTTTAGAGGAACACTAGAAACATAGCATTTTATATTTTGCAAGAATTATTATAGCGACAAAAATGACAAGGTGACTTTCTAATTCTGTAAGTTTGCTAAGGAAAGAACTGAAAGCAAATTGAACCAGCACGTGCTTTCTCTGCTACAACTAAGCAGCAAAAAGGATACAGAGTAAGTGTTGATTCTAACTGTAGAAAGCGTAATTCTGCATTTATACTGTTCAGACCTCTGACCCACTATTTCTGAGCACCTCAATTTTATACAGGCTAAATACCAATCATATAACTTTTAAGTTTATGGAATTTTGAAAAATTATACATGGTGCTGACAAGGTTTTGACACAAGTTGCTGATGCTTGCAGAACACAATGCAACAACACGAATAACCTCATACGAGGCTAGCAGAATTGACAAAACTATTCCTAGTAAGAAACTCCAGAAAGAAAGATTTTGATCAAATCAATACTTCTGCTTGCTCAGGGCATATGTTCAACAGTTCCTAATTCAAAGTTATTGCAAATGCAAAGTGTTACACAGCTGTGAAAGCATAATATTGTCTGAATTATAATTGTAAAACTATATTTTCTTCTGCAGAAATAGTGCTTTCATATTTTTAAATCTTCCCTTTTACAACTCCCTGTAACTACTTTTTGATCTTGTGTTCTTGCATTTAATTTTCTCTAATATTCAAAATCAGTGCATTACTATTATAACCAGATAATGCTATTTCAATATTATTGAAATAGAGTACAAAAATTAATACCTATTTCACAGATACAAGATGGCATAAAGTCAACTTTTCCAGCCTCACTACCATAAATTGATTTCCTAGAAGGTGTTCATAAATGAGTACACGCATACTTTGAAAGAAAGTCATATACATTATAGACCTGACAAAAACATTTGTAGGAACCCTTTGTGCAGTATGATGGTGTAAATGTAATGTCCTATCTCAAAGTACTGGAGCAGAGTCTCAAGAATCTGAGAAAATGAGGCTTTCTCAGGTTGCCTTTGCATATATTTTAACCATGATAAGAATGGAAACATGATGGAAGTTGTTGATTATTTCATTCTGAGCAAAACAAATTGATATGCTAGTTCGTTACTGCTGGCAAAATATGCCATCTTCAAAACTTGCTGCATAGCTTAAAAACACATTACAAATACTGAAGTTCAAGGAATTTAGGTTTATTTATTTCCAAGTATATTTTACTATGCAATTCAATCATGAATAAATTCTTATCAAAAGAATAGAAGATTGCAGCCATCCACAGTAGATCTATAGCTGAACTACAACTCCCTGTGTCCTTCCCAATGACTATGGCTGGGGAAGGTGGGAGTTGTAGTTCAGAAGCCTGTGGTAGTTCACAAATTTTCCATCCTTCCCTTAAAAGAGAACTTGGAATTTTCTTGGTTTTTAAAAAATTGCATGGCTATCCATCTTGAAACAACTCTGTGTGGTTTTCAGCAGTAAAACTAAAACCATAAAAAACATATAAAAAACCTAAAAAACTGTAACCTTGACCAGCCCCCAAAACTCTCCACAGGTTCTATCATTCTACCTCAGTGCCTTAATTCTTATCTTCTCTTACTGAGGGCCAATTAAAATATTAGCATACCATCTGCAACTTGATAAAAAAATGCATCCATGTGATTGCACATTTCACTTTTGGGACAAATATTTGTAAACTCACTCAGCTCTTTACTAGATGTTGCTCTAATCCTGTGTACATTTTCTGTATCAAGGGGTTGCTAGCATTGATCAATCTGACTGGTTTGGCTCATAATACAATTACTTCCAAGTCTGAACATACAGGTATTTCAGTATCTTCCAGAAGAGGGCAGAAAATATATTTCAATCATTTCCTTTTTACAAAGTTATAAATGAAGCATACTGTATAGACAATTTAAATTAGAATTTATCAAATATGTTTAAAAGCAAAAGCGATGAAAAAGTGTTATCTGTATGCTCAGGGCTTTTTTTCTCATAGAACGCTCAGTACAGCTTTCCGGCACCTTTTTTTTGATAAAAAAAAGCGCTTGCTCTATTGGCTTTTGAATACAGTATGCTAATCACAACAAAACTGAATAGAATCTAACTTTATGCTTTATTCTCTCTGTCTCAGATTTCTACAGGAAATTCAGATAAATTATCTGGAATCCCAATCACCTCCCATTGGGGCACTATCCATATTAAAACTGTTTTTATTTCTGAACTTTGCTCTTTAACAGCTATTGACATAAATATCCATAGACATCAAACTGAGTTTGTGATTTGTATCAGGCAAAATAAGAGAACATTGAAATACTGTACAGCTTTATCTAGAACAAATCTAGTCATATTTATTAGGGATATTTTTGATAGAATTAACAAAGTCCAAGGGAGGGGCAATGGTGCTACCCCCAATTTTTTAAAAATACTACTATGCACTCTGACTTATCTTTCTTTACTTCTCTCACATATATTTTCACATATATTTTGGTGTTTTCTTTCCATTTTTCTCAATAAATGTACCAGAAACAAAATGCATTGCTATGATAAGCTTGCCAAGTACCATGTTTGCATATCATTGATACCAGGAAGAGTGTTCTTACTATGTAATCAAATGATGATTTGAACAAAGGAAGCAATAGAAGTTGCAGATTTATGGCTGTCATTACAATTATGGAGGAAGAATAGCAAAATGTCTTGCTATTATATACTTAAAGGAAATATCAGAATAAAACAAGAGTATAATCCACAAGTTGTTTCAGAAATAAACAATGCAGTCTAACAACAAAAGACTACAGTGGTAAAAGAAGAAAGTTACATAAGTGTTTTATGTACCGTATTTTCCGGCGTATAAGACGACTGGGCGTATAAGACGACCCCCTACATTTCCTGTTAAATTATAGGGTTTGGGCTATACTCGCCGTATAAGACTACTCCTCTTCCAACGCACACCAAATAAAAATTAAAAAACATCAGATTTGATTTTAATATGGTAATTTTAATTCAAATGCTTATGACATGCAGGTACTTAGTAGGAAAACTGTCACTTATAAACATAAGGCTGTTTGTCATCAAACATGTAAACATAAAACAGTGCAAGTGGATTAAACTTAATAATAATAATAATAATAATAATGCCTCCTTAAGTAACACCAGCTGCCTGCAATTAGTGCAGGTTCACATCCCACCAGGCTCAAGGTTGACTCAGCCTTCCATCCTTCCGAGGTAGGTAAAATGAGGACCCAGATTGTTGGGGGCAATTAAGCTGACTTTGTAATAATGCCGCTTGGGAGGGGTGTGAAAGCCCTAATAAGCAGGCATATACATAGAATGAAGGCTACTGCTAAGCTTGTAAGCCGCCCTGAGTCTTCGGAGAAGGGCGGGATATAAATGGAATTTAAATAATAATAATAATAATAATAATAATAATAATAATAATAATAATAATAATAATAATAATAATAATAATAATAATAATAATAATAATAATAATAATAATAATAATAATAATAATAATAATAATAAGAAGAAGAAGAAGAAGAAGAAGAAGAAGAAGAAGAAGAAGAAGAAGAAGAAGAAGAAGAAGTTGAAAGGGACCTTGGAGGTCATCTAGTCCAACCCCCTGCTAAGGCAGGAAACCCTATAGCATTTCAGACAAATGGCTGTCCAGTCTCTTCTTAAAAACTTCCAGTGTTGGAGCATTCACCACTTCTGGAGGCAGGTTGTTCCACTGGTTAATTGTTCTAACTGTCAGGAAGTTTCTCCTTAGTTCTAGGTTGCTTCTCTCCTTGACTAGTTTCCATCCATTGCTTCTTGTCCTGCTTTCAGGTGCTTTGGAGAATAGCTTGGCTCCCTCTTCTTTGTGGCAGCCCCTGTGATATTGGATCACTGCTATCATGTCACCCCTCACCCTTCTCTTCGTTAAACTACACATACCCAATTCCAGCAACTGTTTCCTATTTTCCTAATTCACTTTTTCACTTTTCCTAATTCACTCTAAAGCTTTCCCTGCGCAGAGCCTTAAGTAGCACCAGCTGCCTGCAATTAGTGCAGGTTCTCATCCCACCAGGCTCAAGGTTGAGTCAGCCTTCCATCCTTCCGAGGTAGGTAAAATGAGGACTCAGATTGTTGGGAGCAATAAGCTGACTTTGTAATAATGCTGCTTGTGGGGGGGGGTGAAAGCTCTAATAAGCAGGCATATACATAGAATGAAGGCTATTGCTAAGCACATTGATTTGTGCTTTAAATTGTAAGCCGCCCTGAGTCTTCGGAGAAGGGCGGGATATAAATGGGATTAAAAAAAAAGACCAAATGGGAGATCTGCTCCAGGTTTTCCAGCCAGCCTGCCCAGTTCCTGAGTCAAATGTGCCCTTAGAGCTAAGCTGCTGCTCTGGCTACGCATTCCCCACCTGCCTTTCAAGTTGCTCTTGCATTCCCCACCTGCCTACAGCTGCTCTTCAACTTTAGAAGGAAAGAAGCCCAGACCCTAGCCTGTAAAAAATCACAGACTGCAGCTTCTACTCCAATTGGTCCCGCTTTCCCTGCGCAGACTAAATGGAAGATCCGCTCCAGGTTTTCCAGCCAGCCCTGTCCCTAAAGTTTCAGCACCCGGCGTATAAGACGACCCCTGACTTTTGAGAAGATTTTCATGGGTTAAAAAGTCGTCTTATACGCCGGAAACTACGGTAACTTGAATTTATATGAAGAGTACCTATTATATGGATAATAAAACATGGAATATAATAGGAAGAAAAAATCAGAAATAACAATGAGAGAAGGAATAGAACATTATATTCAACATAGAATATATACCAAGTTATTTTCAATATTCACAGAGTCTTACTACACTATTACTTTTTTCAGTCATTTTATGATATATAGAAGGGATAGAAATCAGATATTAGTTATGAATAACTAATCAAATCATGAACATTCAAAGTTTATGCATTGCATTTATCATTTTGATCCCATATTCTTTTATTTAGAAATCATATAGTATTACTTCCTCGAAGCTGGAAAATCTCCTGGTTTTGATGGAGTAATGCCTGAATTTATCATCCATTCTGGGCCTCGCACAAGAGAATGGCTGGCAAAATTCTACACAGATATCCTAACTTCCAGTAAGCTCCCTCCAGAAGGTGTACTTACAGCAGACCTTACAACTCTGAGCACATACTTCCACCAATGGAGGTTAATCCCAAACGTAAGTAAGACAGTCACATCATGTTTCCACCTTAATAATAAACTGGCAAAAAGAGAACTCAATGTATACCTAAATAACAAATTGCTCCCATATGAGGCAACTCCAAAATATCTGGGGGTCACCTTAGACAGGACCCTGTCTTTTAAAAAACATATTCAGAATATGGCTGCCAAGGTTAACAGCAGAAACAACATTCTGCAAAAACTATGCAGAACAACTTGGGGAGCTTCAGCTCCAACTCTTCGATGCGCAGCCCTTGGGCTTTGCTGCTCTGTAGCGGAATACTGCGCACCTGTATGGATAAACAGCTCACATACAAGACTTGTTGATGTTCAACTCAACCATACGATGAGATTAATTACTGGGTGCATAAAATCTACACCTATTCACTGGCTACCAGTTCTTAGCCACATACTTCCCCCGCACTTACGACAACAAGAAGCTCTCATTCGGGAGTATAGCAAGATCCTGCTAAACTCCTCTCTACGCATTCATACCTATACCTCTGATCTCTTAAGATGTCGATTAAAGTCAAGAAATCCACCACTCCTCACAGCGCTTAAGCTGCTGGCCGAACATCAGAGCACTATACAAAAGTGGATGGAAGCATGGAGTAGCTATACCTCCCTAGATATTTCTGAGCATATTAATCCTAATAGTATACCTCCAGGATTTAATCTACCCCGACACATATGGGTGACATACAATAGAATTAGAACGACTCAGGGGTGTGTGCCGATTCTCTGTATAAATGGGGAAAGACACCTTCAGCACAATGTGATTGCGGGGCTCCCCGACAGACTATCCAACTTATAGTGATGGAATGCACTAATAGAAGATACCCAGGAGATTTTAAGGACTTCCTCTGCGTAACAACGGCAGCTACTGACTGGATCTCCAAACTCAACATTAAACTCTGAAATGTTATTTCTGTTTTCCTCTTAGATTTTATAATTGCTTCTTTTTTTAAAAAAAAATTGTTTTAACTGTTCTAACTTGTAAATATGAAGTGCTTTTAATTCTTTCTGTGACCAGCCATACATACGCTAAATAACTTCCTCAAATGTTATCCTTTCAACAACAACAATAGCAAGGCAAACTTCCAAGGCAGTTAAACTGAGAGACAGTGAGCATTTGCTTGTAGTTGTTTAGTTAATTTCCACAGCAGGGTGTTGATTTGGATTTAAGTTTTTTTTTGGCACTAAACCAATTCCCTAACCATTATATACTACATAGGATTGAATCCTAAAGTAGCTGGCAGTGAGCTCTGCTACTATAAGAACCATTGTCTGATTTATCAGAAACGTGTAGCTAACTTTCCTTTTGACATGAATATAATTTAGCTAAATAGAACAAAATTAAGGCATTGCCTCTTAGGCAGTGTATTTCTGTTATTTCATTTTAAAAATCCAGGCTTCTCCTCTCAGTATAAAGAGAACATGATTTTAGAAATACTCTTTTGGTTTTGCATGAGAAAGAGCCCAGTGGACTGACGTGGCATTATTCAGCAGATCATGTGTGATTTCTTGAAAGATGGGACTTACCTATGAAATAGGCCAGCAGTATAGCAAGCAAGATTGCAGCAGCGATAGCTGATAAAGCAGCACACTTCCAGCTACAGTATTTAGAGGGCTTTTTCAGCTTGAATGCATTTCTGGAGAAAGTATTTCTAGGTAACAGTCGGGGAGGTGGTGTGTAAACTGTTCCTGAGGTCAGTGGGTATCCAGGGGAAGAACTACTGAAGAGAGGAGTTGTTCCAGATGATGTCTTGAACAAAAAATGCCTGAAAGGAAGATAAATAGATCACAGTTAACAGATGTAACACAGACAAATAATTCATTTATTTGGAAATACAAAGTAAACTAATAACACACATGACAAAGAAAGAAAGCTTCTGTTTGCTCAACATTTAATTTTAATTGTAGAACCAAGTGTTGACAATACTTCTCCTTCATACATCTTGCTCAGGTAAAACAAACAAACCACATTACCATCAGTTATGATTAAACCGTAATGGATGCTTCCCAGAGCACATTATCACAATGTGGCCTAATGATTTAGCATTATGTGAAAACCAGGCCAGTGATCTGAACAAACTAGGAAAAAAAAATCAAGCTGCTTGATAGTGATATAAATCCAATTTAAGGGTCTTGATTAATGTTTTAACCTTAGTAACAATACTATTGTTCCTTCAAATGCCAGTTCATATGGAAAAGTCATGACTTGAAACACACTCAGGGTTCCTTTTCCAAGGAAAAGGATAGTAACATAAAATAGCAGCTGAAAATACATAATGCTTGTATTATGCTTGTGAGATTCATACTTGTGGAACAAATGACAATGTAAAAAGTTCATCTCTGTCAAATGGGACAATGGGAAGCCTGGTTGTTTTTTTTAATACAATTCAGGGCATTAAAAGCTAAATCTACCATCTTTAATTATACTTCCAAGGCTAATAGAAGCCTTATAAACCTCCCAAGGCTAATAGAAGCCTTATAAATCTTAATACAAAATAAGTTCAGACTCTGGAAAATCAGTAATGTCTTATTAATGGTCCATCCAACCAAGAAACCATAGAACTTTGCACCATTTTCAGGATTGAACATGGCTCAGAACCACAAGCTATGTGCAGAACATTAAAGGGATTAAAATGTAATGTTATAAAAGCTTAAATTTTTATGCAAAGTTGAGAAGACTTTGCTGTGTAATGAAAATCTATTAGCAATGTAATGGGAATAGTGATGATGACGATGAGGAGGAGGATGTGGTGATAGTGATGCTGATGGCTTTGGTGATTGATTTTCTAATTTACTCAGTAAACTTACACTTAAAATGTCAACTATTCCCAATCACAGCTAGTGGAAAAGTTTTGCACCAAAAATAAATAAAAAATAAATAAAGAAAACAGAAAGCCTAAAAAAACAACAACCTCACAACAGATATGTTACTATCATAGAAAGCTTATTTATTCATTTTTCTTAATAGTTTACACAAAATGAAATCCAAACTTAATATTAAATTAAAAATGTTATTCTGCTGCTAGGTGACGTCAAATGATGAAACATACTTTGTGATGTCACAGCAAAAGCTCTCCCCTTTTATATCTGTGGTACAATGTGGCACAATAATTCTATGGCTTATCTCTCCCCAGCAAAACACAAGTCACTTCAAAGAGGACTGATATGTGACTATCTGCCAATTCAAAAAACAAACAAACAAAACAACCCATAAAATGACAAGGTTTTTCTGTCCTTATCACCACAATATAATTTCTAATATGGGCTCTTGCTCACGCATGGTTGAATCCAGTCTTGTTCCTACAAAGATACTCCAAGTCTCTCTTCTGGTGGTTCATATCCGAAAGTTCCTCAGACAATAAAGAGCACTACAGGATCAACCCACAATGAAAGACTTCAGAGGAGCCTCTGCTTCAAGCTCCTTAATAAATGCTTATTACAGGCAGTGTCCAAGGTCTGTCTACCCATCCTTGGGGAAAAACACCAAGATCTCTTTGAAATCCCATAGGGTCCATTAGTTGCCTAGGGCAGACCATCCTATCTCCTTAGGCATCGGATACCACTGGAAGTTACAGTGTGACCAGAGAACGGAAGGTGATATCATCCAATCTCAGTTTCTATCCCAACTGACCCAAGACAAAAAACAGGTTTTCTTCGTGAAACAACTGCAGAAAGCTCAGTTTTTCAAACTGGACCTCCTATTAACTTTTTTTTTTTTTTTGCTTTGCAAGAGGGGACTTCCCAATGGCATTGAAAGAGATTATGGTCCAACTATTTCTGAAAAAGCCATGATCAGATCTAATGGTGATCAGCCACCTCCAATCCCACTTTGTTGATGAGAGAGAGCAGGTTGAAGTTGAACCCTAATATGTTGGAATTGCCGTGTTTAACTTTTATTTTTGTTGTTTCTTATGTTTGGCTAATGTTTTTATTTTTTTGTAAACTGAGTGTTGAACTGTACAATATTTTTTGCTATAATTCTTAATATAAGAATTTTTTAAAAAAATTGACAAAAAAAGCAACAAACAGCATATTCACTATAATTTTCTCTGACTAAATGTAAAAACAACCATGACAAAGTTCTACAATAAAAATTTCAGAAAGAGGAATCTTTAAACCCAATAAAAATCTAAAGAGCGCAGTTGTTCTGCAGATACAAATAAGAGCCAAAAGCGACAAAGTTACTACTGTCTTAAAATCACATTGAGTGAATCTGAGTCATTGAAAATACTTTTTTTAAAAAATATATGCCTGTGGCTGTCCATTTGTTATAGATTGTTCTTTACAGAGAACATCTTGACAGTGCTGAATTGAGCAAGACCTTATGTTTGCTGAAATGTGGTGCTAATTGTTGACTCTCTGTGAAATCAGGAACCAGTCATACAAATTGTACTTTTCTATTCTTCTGTCATCCTCTTCTCTCTAACTGTGTCTAGTTTTCTACTAAGCTACTGTTTGACATTACAAACCCACTGTACTGTGTTTTTCAGCCATACATCATGTTTTCAGTTTAAATTAATTGAACTAAATATAGGAAAACCAACTGATTCTTAACTTATCTTAGACAAAGGTACTTCTGATCATTAACGGGAACTCTGTTGTATGTTATTCTGGGTATAAATGTAATGTATAAATAAATACTTTGTCTTGAATTAGCTTGCAGTTCTCTGTGTAATGTGCAATAAATCAGGTATTTTCACAATGTGGGAGAAGGATCCAATTTCTTAACAGCCAGACCACACAGAATTGGTTCAGCCCAAACACTTGCTCTAAAAGAGAAGTCAGGGACCCAACCAAGAAGAAAGAGAAAGAAAAAATGCTATGCTTAATTGCCACAGATACACACACTTTTTCTAGTCTTGAATATACTGAAGCTCCCTACAACTATATTTTCCTATAAACAAAGACAAACCCCACAACAAGAAGTTAGATAATAAATAGAGTACTCGGCAGAATTGCCTAATACTAGGATGTTGTATACCATGAAAATGATTCAGAAAGTGTTTGATTAAAAAGCCTGTCAATAATTGAGCTTTCTTAACAAACAGGGGAAAGATGCTGTGTTCACACAAGGTCTGTATCATTTTCAAAGTGTGTACAGGTGAAACTTAAAAAAATAGAATATCGTGCAAAAGTTCATTTATTTTAGTAATGCAACTTAAAAGGGGAAACTAATATATGAGATAGACCATGCAGAGCAAGATAGTTCAAGCCATGATTTGTCATAATTGTGATGATTATGGCTTACAGCTCATGAAAACCCCAAATCCACAATCTCAGAAAATTAGAATATTGTGAAAAGGTGCAATATGCTAGGCTCAAAGTGTCCCACTCTAATCAGCTAATTAAGCCGTAACACCTGCAAAGGGTTCCTGAGCCTTTAAATGGTCTCGCAGTCTGGTTCAGTAGGAATCACAATCATGGGGAAGACTGCTGACCTGACAGTTGTGCAGAAAACCATCATTGACACCCTCCATAAGGAGGGAAAGCCTCAAAAGGTAATTGCAAAAGAAGTTGGATGTTCCCAAAGTGCTGTATCAAAGCACATTAATAGAAAGTTATGTGGAAGGGAAAGGCCTGGAAGAAAAAGGTGCACAAGCAGCAGGGATTACCACAGCCTGGAGAGGACTGTCAGGAAAAGGCCATTCAAAGTGTCGGGGACTTTCACAAGGAGTGGACTGAGGCTGGAGTCAGTGCATCAAGCACCACCACACACAGACGGATCCTGGACATGGGCTTCAAATGCCATATTCCTCTTATCAAGCCGCTCCTGAACAACAAACAATATCAGAAGCGTTTTACCTGGGCTAAAGAAAAACAGACCTGGTCTGTTGCTCAGTGGTCCAAAGTCCTCTTTTCTGATGAGAGCAACTTTTGCATCTCATTTGGAAACCAAGGACCCAGAGTCTGGAGGAAGAATGGAGAGGCACACACTGCAAGATGCTTGAAGTCCAGTGTGAAGTTTCCACAGTCTGTGTTGATTTGGGGAGCCATGTCATCTGCTGGTGTTGGTCCACTGTGCTTCATTAAGTCCAGGGTCAACGCAGCCGTCTACCAGGAGATTTTGGAGCACTTCATACTTCCTTCCGTAGACAAACTTTATGGGGATGCTAACTTCATTTTCCAGCAGGACTTGGCACATGCCCACACTGCCAAAAGCACCAAAACCTGGTTCAATGACCATGGGATTACTGTACTTGATTGGCCAGCAAACTCGCCTGACCTGAACCCCATAGAGAATCTATGGGGCATTGCCAAGAGAAAGATGAGAGACATGAGACCGAAGAATGCAGAAGAGCTGAAGGTCACTATTGAAGCATCCTGGTCTTCCATAACACCTCAGCAGTGCCACAGGCTGATAGCTTCCATGCCACGCCACATTGAGGGAGTAATTGCTGCAAAAGGGGCCCAAACCAAGTACTGAGTACATATGCATGCTTATACTTTTCAGAGGTCCGATATTGTTCTATGTACACTCCTTGTTTTATTGATTGCATCTAATATTTTAATTTTCTGAGATTGTGGATTTGGGGTTTTCATGAGCTGTACGCCATAATCATGACAATTATGACAAATCACGGCTTGAACTATCTTGCTTTGCATGTGATGAGTCTATCTCATATATTAGTTTCCCCTTTTAAGTTGCATTACTGAAATAAATGAACTTTTGCACGATATTCTAATTTTTCGAGTTTCACCTGTATAGCTTTCTTAAACTCCACAACCACTTTCCCACAAATGGACCAAGTGTTATTCAGGTACTTGCAGAATTGTTTAAACAGGGATCTGTTGACTAAAAATACATATTTATTTATTTATTTATTTATTTAATAATATTTATATACCACCCTTCTCCCGAAGGACTCAGGGCAGTGAACAGGGCAAGAATAAAAATACAAGGTTACAAAAATTAAAAAAGGATTAAATATGTGCCCACTAAAAACAGTCAATACAATATTAAAACCCCAATAAAAACAACAATAAAAAACCCCACCAATCCCCCATCAGGCCAGGCCGGCTTGTTCGAATAAGAATGTTTTTAGATCGCGGCGAAAGGAGCGAAGATCGGGCGCCATCCGGAGCTCGACCGGTAACTGATTCCATAGTTCCGGGGCGCCCACAGAGAAGGATCTCCCCCTGGGGGCCACCAATCGACATTCTCTGATCGGTGGCACCCTGAGGAGGTCCTCTCTGTGGGAACGCACAGGGCGAAGGGAAGTTGATGCCGGCAGCAGGTGTTCCCTAAGGTACTCCGGACCCCTGCCATGTAGGGCCTTAAACACCATTACTAGTACCTTGAATCTCACCCGGAAGACAACTGGCAACCAATGTAGCTCACGGAGCAGAGGTGTAACATGGGAGTATCGGGAGACTCCCAACACAACTCTCGCGGCTGCATTCTGTACCAGTTGGAGCCTCCGGGTGGTCCTCAAGGGCAGCCCCATGTAGAGAGCGTTGCAGTAGTCCAGACGAGAGGTCACGAGCGCATGAGTGACCGTGCATAAGTCATCCCGGCCTAGATAGGGCCGCAACTGGCGCACCAGGCGAACCTGGGCGAAAGCCCCCCTAGTCACAGCCACATATGAGCAGGAACAGATTTTTCTCAAACAAGCAAAAACATATTGCTTTTCCTTAATCTTTTAATTTTCAGAAGTACTAGAAACTTCCCAAAGAACTAGGAAATAGCTCTTTCTTTTTTATGTTTAAGAAATCTGAGAAGTATTGCCTACTGGAAAAGGGCTCCCTCACATTCCGACTTCCATGGATGCATTTCCCTTGTCCACAAGCATTTGTCCATAGATACAGACAGACCAATTTGTAGCCCTTTCTGGGCAGGAGCATATAATCTATATTCAAGTGATTGTTCATGGTTTAGTAGCCAAAAATGTCATTAGGCAGAGAAACAATAATTCAGATTCAACAGAAAAATATCAAAATAATGACACAAGACATCTACTCAGAAACATTTGGAAGCTTTTCATGAACAATTGCCTTTTTTTAAACAAAGCATTAACAATTCTCCAATGGTTAAATTTTAGTTACCTAGTTTCTAGAGACAAACCTTTTTTCCTAATCAATGCAAGTGTTCAGTCACACTGTTGTATGTTAAATACCAGAACAGTTGTTCATTGACATCTTGGATTAGGTAACATGGACACAGTTAGACACATAGAAGCACCATGTTTGATCAATGTCTGACAAGAAAAATGGCATGTTAGACTTAAAAGCAGTTGTCAGCCTTTAGGCACACTGTTCTATAAAAACATTAAGCTGAACCTAAAGAAACCATGTGCAGGTAGAGCAGGTAAAGATGCAATACAACTCCTGCTGTAGCATCATATAGTTAAGGAAGAGTAATATTTCTAGAGCCCTACTTTATTTTTTGTAGCAATGCTATGTTTTCTTTACAACCAGGGAAAAGCTGGTATTTGCACTCCTAAATATAATGTCTTCTAAGTCTCCAGAAGATTTGTATTCACCTAGTCAATCAGAGTTCAAAACAGCATATTGACGACTTCCGGGTGGCAAGGCTCCGTCGATGGTGGTCATTTTGACCATCAGCCCCATTGATTCTGTTTAAATCGCAAAAACAGCGATAATCAGCTGTTTTGTGGTTTGGGAGAAGAGGGGAGGGTGAGCATTCAGGTAGAGGTAGAGCTCCCCTAGACCCCCAGAATGATTAATCTGGGGGCTGAAGGATGAGAGCTCCCTCGGAGCCTGAACTTAACTCCAGACTCAGGGACTCCTCTGTTTTAAGGTTTAGAACAGAGCAGGACGCTGCAACCATCCCTGCATTCAATATCAAACTTTGGATTACTTGGATGCAGGCAGAGCTGAGCAGGAGAATTTTGAAATAGCAAGTACATGATCTTTAACTCTGGGGTGCTACTTTTTTCTTCTCCAAAGTTTAATTTAAAAGAAAGGGAGGAAGATGGCGCTGGAATGATTTCTTAGAGAAAACGGGAAGAGAAAAAAAAAGACCAAGGAGAAAGACAGAAAGTGGGTCTCTAAAAGCTGTAAAAGACTATTTTAAAAACATTTGAAGCTGGTATAAAAGAGATTTAAAAGATTTGGAGATTTAAAAGGGAAGTAACAAAGTTGCAACTTGGGTTTCTAAGCTAAATCGTGACTTTCATATAAGGATTGGGTGGAAAAGTGAAAGTGAGAAACGAAGGTTAATGGGTGTTAAAATGGCTTCTAAACCACCTAGAGCTCCTGTTTCCAGAAGCACGGGGGCATCACCAGTTCAACAACAATCTGCACTTCAGACCTTGATGCTGTCCCCTGCAGCACCCCCACCAACACTAACATTAAAAGATTTACAAGAAGCGTTAAAACTTCAATCTGAGCAAATGGCGGAGCTCATTAATGAGAAAAATAAGGAAATAAGAGAGGATATTTTACTGGCATTTCAGGGGTTGGCAGTTTGTATTGAGCATTTGGATGAACGTGTGGAGGAAGTTAACAAAAGTAACTTGATGCTGGAAGCTAAAATGTGCAAAGCTGAGAATAAAATGGATAAGATTGATGATGAGGTGGTAATGATACAATATAGAGATATGGAGTTTGCCTTGAGGATAAGAGGTCTGAAAGAAAACCCACAAGAAAACCTGGAAGAGATATTTGCAAAGGCTGTGGCGCCTATATTGGGATGGCAAGTTGAAGATTTTATAATGGAAATAGATAAAATATTTCATGTCAACTCCTGGATTGCTAGGCAAAGAAATCTACCAAGAGATGTGGTTGCTTATTTTACAAAGAGAACGATCAGAAATGTGATTATTCAAGCTTTTTATCATAACGGATTTGAAGTGGCTGATCAAGAGGTCTTAATTTTGAAAGAAATTCCACCAAGAATTTTAAGAAAAAGGAAAAAGTTTATTTTCTTGGCAGATGAATTAAAAAAACGACAGCTCCAGTTCAGATGGGAGACACCAACTGGGATAGTGGTGAATTATGCAGGTACAAGATATCATCTTAATACAGTTCTGAAAGCACGAGATTTTTATTGTAATGTACTGAAAGCAGGTTCATCGCCACCCCCAGAAATCAAAAGAGGAAAGGAAGAAGGAGCGCGACAGGCACAAATGGAAGGCATACAGCAAGGTGAAGAAATCACCTCGCTGATTGTAAAAGAAGTACAGCAAACTCTGGAAACTGCACAACCCCTGGCACCATTAGAAGAACCAAAGGGTCAAAGAATGACATGGGCTGCAACCAGACGAAAGGAACAACAACAAGAACAACAGAAACTGTATCCTATAATCACAGCTCAAGAATCCACTAATAATGAAGCAGTGGGAGGAGCGAGACCAAAGAGGCAGGTGCTTATGGATCTGCAAGATACGCTCCGAAAGCTTCAAGTCGCAAAAGATGGCGACAAAGTTTCTAACATGGAATGTTAATGGTCTAAACTCTCCGCAAAAGAGAAAGAAAATATTTCAGTATTTAAAACAATTTAAAAATGATGTTATATGTTTGCAGGAAACGCATATTCGTGTATCAGATCAAAAATATTTGATAAATTCCAGATTGGGTATACAATTTATTGCATCTGCTCCACACAAGAAAAACGGAATAGTTATTTATGTGAAGAAGGACTTAACAGCTAACCTAATTGAAGCAGATAAACAAGGAAGATATATTATAATTGAGCTTTTAATAGAAGGGAAGAAAATACTTTTAATTGGAATATATGCACCCAATCAACAGCAAGGAGAATTTTACAAACTTCTTCATAATAAAATAACTCAATGAGATTATAAATCGTGTATTTTAATGAGAGACTGGAATGGAGTGTTGGACACACAAAAAGATAAAAAAGGACCTTTTAAAAGTACTCCAAATCATGCTAGATTGCCTAAATCTTTTTTGATATGAAAGATGATTTGGAACTGACAGATGTCTGGAGAGAATGAAATGTGGAAGAAAGGGATTTTACTTTTTTTCCTGATAGACATCAATCTTTTTCTAGGATTGATTTTGTACTAACTACTAATTATTATTTTTCTAGGTTTAAGAAGATTAAGATATGTCCAAGAACTTTATCAGACCACAGTCCAGTATGGATGGAATTGGACCAGGTGAAGGGAGACAGGAGATCCTGGAGGTTAAATGAAAATTTGTTTAGATATGAGGAAAATGTGGAAGAATGTAAAAAACAAATGAATGATTTTTTATTATAAATATGCATAAGGGTACTCCAGTTGATATATTTGAATAATAAACATAGACGTAGATTGGAATATAAGCATAAGGAGCTAGAGGAGGAAATAAATATGAAAGAGAGGGCTTTTATTTTGAACCCATCTAACAAGAGGGTGAAAGAAGCAATTAATTTGTTAAGAGGGCAGTTTAACATGCTGATGGCAGATCAAGTGGCAACTAATTTACAATATGCTAAACATAATACTTTTACAATGCTAATAAGCCAGGTAGGTGGCTAGCTTATCTGTTAAGGAAAAAACAAAAATCACGTAATATAGACAAAATAGTATATAAGGGTAAAGAGGTGTTTCAGCAAAATATTATTAAAAAGGTTTTTGTAGAATTTTATTCAAAATTATATGCTAGGGATACAAGGTTTAGATATAGATAGATATTTACAAGAAGTGAATACCCCTATACTTACACAAGAGCAAAGGGAAGGGATGAATCAATTAATAACTGCTGAAGAAATTATTTTAGCTATTAAACAATTAAAAGTGGGTAAGGCACCTGGAACAGATGGTTTGACAGCTATTTATTATAAAAACCTACAACTAGAAATGGTGGAACCTTTAAAGGAGTTATTTAGAACAATTCAATCTGGAGGAGAAGTGCCTCCATCCTGGAAAACAGCTTTTATAACGATTCCAAAGGAAGATCAAGATGTTACCCAATCTAAAAATTACAGACCAATATCGCTTTTAAATATTGATTATAAAATATTTGCAAAAATTTTAGCAAATAGATTAATGCATGTTTTGCAGCAAATGATTCATAGTGACCAAACAGGATTCATAAGTGGTAGACAAATGAAATATAATGTGAGATATATTGTAAATTTATTAGAATATTTGGAAAGGAATAATCAAGTCCCCGCAGCACTGATTTTTTTGAATGCTGAAAAGGTGTTTGATCAATTGAATTGGCAATTTTTATTAAAAGTATTAGAGAAGATGGAGTTTGGGGATAAGTTTTTACAACCTATTAGGGCAATATATCAGAAACAAACAGCTCAAATAATAATCAATGGTAGTTTATCAGAAGCTTGCAAAATTGAAAAAGGTACAAGACAGGGATGTCCGTTGTCACCATTGCTGTTTGTTTTAACATTGGAAATATTACTGACTAAGATACGTGATTGAAATAAAATAAAGGGAATTAATATAAAACATCAAGATTATAGATTAAGAGCGTTTGCGGACGACTTGGTTATTACATTAAGTCAACCGACTCAATCGGTTATAGATTTAATGGAGATAATTTTGCAATATGGACAAATTTCTGGATTTAAGATTAATAGGCAAAAAACTAAAATATTGTCTAAAAATATGACTATAGAACAAAAGGAATTCCTAGAAAAACTAACGGGATTCAAAATAATTAAAAAGATTAAATATTTGGGGGTATATATTACAGCTTCAAATGTGAAATTATATAAAAATAATTATGAATTGTTATGGCTAAAAACACAAAAAGAGTTACACAGTTGGAGAAAATTACAACTGTCTTTATTGGGAAGAATTGCAGCAGTGAAAATGAATGTTTTACCAACATTTTTATTTTTGTTTCAAATGATACCTATACTTAAAAAAGATTCAAATTTGGAGGAATGGCAGAAAGGTATTAATAAATTTATTTGGGCAGGGAAAAGACCGAGAGTAAAACTTAAGATAATGCAAGATATACGTGAAAGAGGTGGTCTTAAAATGCCCAATTTTAAATTATATTATGATGCTGCAGCTTTATCGACAATTAGCAATTGGTTCAATTTAACAGAAGGAAGAATATTGAATATTAAGGGATGTGATTTATTATATGGCTGGCATGCATATTTATTGTATGATAAAAAGGTGGATAATGTTTTTAAGACACATATATTAAGGTATGCCCTGTTGCGAGTCTGGAAAAAATATCAATATAAGTTAAATTATAAAATACCAATTTGGGCAATACCTAAACATGAAATAGAAAATATAAGTTTGGGACTCAAACATGATGTGATTACATATAAAGAAATTCTTAGATTGGAAAGGAATGTATGGCAACTAAAGCCATTCAATATTTTAAAAGAAGAAAAGATAGTACAAACTTGGTTTCAGTATGGGCAGATACAAGCTAGATGGAAAGAAGATCAGAAAATTGGTATTTCAACAACTGATGAAAATTTGGTAAAACAAATTAGAGATCAAAGTCAAGCGCATATAAGAAGGATATATAATGCATTGATAGAAATAGATTCAGAAATGGAACTTGTTAAAGACTGTATGATAAAATGGGCCCAGAATATTCAGGAGCCAATAACGATGGATACTTGGGAAAAAATCTGGGTCAGAAATGTAAAATTTACACAGGCACAAAATTTAAGAGAGAACTTTTATAAAATGTTTTATAGATGGCATTTAGATCCTAAAAAATTAGCATGTATGTATCCAAATTATCAACCTAAATGTTGGAGGTGTGGTTGTGATGATGCAACCTATTATCATATATGGTGGACTTGCAAAAAAGTCAAAGCTTTTTGGATTAAAATTTGGTGGAATATCCAGAGGATATTTAAGAAAAAGATAAGGTTTTCTCCGCAGTTATTTCTGTTGGGTATTATTATAGATTGTACTGTTATAGAAACTAAATTGATGTTGAATTTAATAACGGCAGCAAAACTTTTGATAGTGCAATATTGGAAGAAGGAAGATCTGCCTACTATAGAAGAGTGGACTCTAAAAGTTTCGAACCTAGCAGAAATGGCAAAAATCTCAGCATATTTGAAAGATCAATCGCAACAAAGATACATTTCGGAATGGAGAAGATGGATTGATTACATTCAGAATAAATATGGGACTAAAAAGTTTCATTTAGCTTATGAATGAGTATTAGAATTTAACAACATGTATTATTTAGTTATGGTTAATGGGAGTTAAAGTGTGATAGGATTTAAAATGTACTCATAGTTAGCATATTCTAGCTTAAGCTTGTTAGATGCAATACCCTGTATTCAGCTCTGGGAAGTCGGGGGGGAGGGGGTGGGATGGGTGGGCTCTATGGGGAGATGGGGGGAAGTCGGGAGGAGGGGGAGGGAAGGGTTTTTTTAAAATGTACTGTAAAACTTCAATTAAAAAAACAGCATATTGACATAAGGATGGTACATTATCACATAGCAGGGTTTTGGAAAGCAGCAAAGGAAGGAACTCCCACTTTTCTATCAAATTGCTTGTATAATTTTATTCCTATGTACCTGAATGACATATAGTGAAGAAATGTATTGTACCACTTTTAGGACAGAGGTCTTCAAACTTGGCACTTTTAAGACTTGAGAAATTCTGAGAGTTGAAGTCCACAGGTTTAAAGTTGCTAAGTTTGTAGTCCCCTAAGCTAACTGGTTGGCCCCTCTTCCTCTTTCCCTTCTGAACTCTTCCACAGTGTAGTAAGAATGCATCCCCCACTCAATCCCTTCCCTGTACCCTTAAAGACACAGGAATCAAGTGCAAAGCAAGAAAGGCTCACAAAACAAAGAAACACATAAACTCCGTTTTTTTTCTTTAAGCTGCCTCAGGCATGTCACATGTCAAAATGTTGCAATCTAAGACTGAAAGGCTCCAGCAATTGCAAAAAGCTTTAGCTTTAAATTAAGCCTGTTGACCTTCAAAGAAAACTTTCTAAAAGCCATAGACATTCAATTAAAGGGGGTAAAACTAATTAAATTTGTTTAAAGGGATTAAACCTTTCCCTGTTGTCTTTTTTTCCCTTTCCAGCCCAAACCACTTCCTTTTATAACCTCTCCTCTCCTCCCCTCCCTCTTTTTCTTCAGTACACCTCCAGCTTCGTGCTGCTTCCGGAAGCGCCAATCAGCTGGTGCAATCAGCTGGAGACCTGAAGGCTCCTGGGCCTTCTGCCGAGCCCACAAAGTCCTGCAGCTGCAGCTGCCTGTCACTCAGGCTTGGGTCGCTTCAGCTCACTTGCCTCCCCCGCTACACTTCTCTAGGATGGTCGCGTACCACCTGCCATGTGGCAAAGTACCACAGGTGGTACATGCACCACCGGTTTGAAAAGCCCTGTCCTAGAGTACATGGAGAAATCATCTTTAGATGTTAGCCATGAGCAGGACTCCAATTATCTCAGTATTTATTTTGCATATTTATCGGCCACTTGAATCCAAATAATTCCAAGGAGCTTCTTACTTTTAAAAAAGACAGGAACAATTAAAAATTAAAGAAAAGGAGATGTGTCCAGGACACAAACTTACTGTAACAAAAGATTCAACAGGAGCCAAACCACCAACCTCCCTTAAGGCCTGGAGGAATAGCAATGTTTTCAATGACACTCTAAACATCAGGGTCACAGCAATATGGACCTCTGCAGGGATGCTGTTTTAGAGGGGAGGCCCTATGACAGATGTCTGCTATGGGATGGCCTCCTCTCATCTGAGTCCTGTCCTCAAACCTCCATGGCAATTTATGCTGAGGCTGCCAAAAAGACCAGGCACCTCAGTTGTGAGGGCTATTTCTTCCTATTTCCTATATTCTTGAGAATATCAATCTTATGAAATGTAGGCTTCAAGGAGTTTCCAAGTGGTACACAAGTGGTACACAAAAATAAAGCTCTACAAGACTTGTGTGGTGGCTCCCTCTCCCATCCCATACAAGTTCTGACTTTCATTGTGGCAATTCCTTTCCTCCAGGATAGGAAGGTAGGTAGGTGGGTAGGTAGGTAGGTATACAGACAGACAGAGAGACATAAGAATATTAACAGGCTGATACCCCATACTGCTTTTGGAAATCATTACAATGATTTTCAGTATTTAAATCAGAATTAAAGGGATGCAATTTGAGATGTTGAGTGTAGTATGTCAACTGAGATGTGAAGCACACTGCAAGAGGCTTCCAGAGAAGCTCTAAATAGGTCTTCCTATAAAACCCCAAGGAGGTTCTACAAAGCTTGGGGTTCAGTAATGGGAAAAATATATATATAATCTCAGAGCTGTCAATTCAAACACATACACCAAGGAAATATCACCTGGCTAGAACGGGAGCACAGCAGTAGATGAAAGGGAGGAAATGTTTAATGGATGGGTTTGTGCATGCCTGTTTGTGCTTCCCCACCTTGCAAGAGGAGCACCAGCCTGTAAGCAAGCAGGTTTGAGGGAGGAATGATGCACTAAGGAGAGACAGAGAGGGGCAACTGGCAATTTCTATTTACTGTTTTAGTGACTAGACAGCAATAATTTTATTTGTATTGATCCTTACCGTGATATATTGTATCCTTCCATATCTATTTTGTACCACCATTTGTTCCATCTGCCCTACCTATGACTGAAGATTAGTATGAATTTTGGTGATCGTTTGTGTCAGTTGTATTACTGTTAGCACCCTAATTTGCTTCATGTAATTTTAGTGTATTTTATGTCAACCTTTTACTTTTATTAATAATTATCAGTTTATATAGTCTTACAGTAAGTATTTTCTGGCATAAAGATTTTGATTTGATTTGATCCTTAGAGAACTGATGTCAACCATCTGCAAAGTTGCCAGGGGAAGAGACTGCTTAAACTCTTAGTTCTATCCCACTACCTATTTCTAGCCCTTTGATGGTTGGTTTTCCTGATAATAGGTAATACTGGGTAAGAGACAAAAGGCAACTGATACCTGCCCTTATCACTGCCCTGAAGATAATCTAAATTGCATTCTGTCTGGCAATAGGTTTTGAATTATCAACTCAATGTACTGTATAAGGTGAGTAATAGAAGAGTTCTCCACACTGTGGAGACGATAGAACACAAATATCATTAGACAGCCCCTTTGAAGGTCATAGTCTGAATAAGTTATTTTCCAATATGCTATCAGATTTCTTCCAGTTTTATGTCACTTTGACAGCCACTATAATATACAGTACATATTTATTAATGTGATCAATAATATTAATCATATGCTGCCTTTCAGCAGCAGCTTGATTTTCCTGTGTTTTTGGATGAAAACATAAAACCTTTTGAAGTTAATTAACGAGTTCTTACAAACTCCTCTGAGGAAAAAGGCCGCAACTCAACCTTGTTTGCACCCTCAGGAGGACATGTCTTTCTTCACTCTGTATGAAACAAACATATAAGCAAAAGAAGGAGGCAAGCAATTCAATCTCTAAAATATTTGCATATGCAGGGTCCCCACCCCTATACACAAAACCCAAGCAGGCAAGCTAATTCAGAAATAAGAAATCAAACTTCTTCTATTTTCCAGCAAGTGGCAACCCTCAGGGGGTTAAATGGAATATTTTTAAAGCAATGGTACAAAGAATTTTATTAGGTTTTAAAGCAGCTATTTTAAATAAGCCAGCAAGTCAATGGGTGTAATATTTGACTAAACCAAAAAATATGCAATCAAGTCAATGGTTAAGTATTGTTAAAAATAGCTTAATTTTCTAAAATCACAAAAAAGAGGGTACATTTTAATCTCTTTGGTAATTAAAAAATAGTTATAAAATGTTGACATTACTTTTTACTTATAAAAAAGTAAAATGAATTATTATGCATAGATTTGAGCCTGAAATTTGAGAATCATTGATGACAGCAACTTTAAAAAAAAAGCTATTCCATTTGTACAATAACATGTACTAAGGAGGCAACTGGCCAATCCTTTAACTATTATTAAGAACAAGGCTTCTTGGAAAACTTCACAGTATTGAACTACTACCAGATTACAGGTTATTCAATAATCTTTGATTTGCCAATTGACCAATGTGTCAAATAAGCTCTAAACTACTTTAGCATGAATAGGATCTGTGCAGAGTATTCTATGTAGAACTTTTCTTCAGTCAGGGCTTAGCTAGATGATATATCAGACAAGAACAGATGTTGGTTACAAAAAATAAGTTTACTATTCCAAGAGAGTTGAGGGAAAAGTTGCAAAAGTGGCAGCTGGATAGTCCCTCTTCCTACATTAGAAATTATTTTTCTCTATACATTTCTAAAAGATATATTATTAAATATGAAAATTGGCAACATAGCTTAAGTTGATGGGCACGCATATTTTTAAGTACCTTAGTCATAGTATCATAAATTGCCTGAAGATATTTCAGAGCTCTGTTCTCATTTCTTTTTAATTGCTTCCCACACCATTTAGAACAGCAGCTGATGTGGTGGAATATAAACACTTAAAAAAAAGAGTGGCAGAGAAACATCAGAAAATGCATGTTATACAGTATTCCTAAAGCCTTCAGATTCAAAGGTATATGGTCTTAAAACTAGCAGCAAAACAGGGCAGGCAGGACTTATTGTAGCTATTGAAGTAGACTTTAAGGTAGATAGAACTCAACATGAAAATTGCTTGTTTATAGAAAAAAGAAGTAGAAAAACAAATAGTCCCCTTAGAATAGACCTATGGTTTTTATGTTTTTTAAATCTTATTGAACTACAAACTCAAATCTCTTAACATTGCATATAGTTTTGGGATCCTGCTGGATCAGGATGCCTTACTTGGTGCAGCATTTGGGATCTTGAAATGCCCATAAAGTCTTTAAGTGACGGCCCAGAAAATAAAACACTGTTCTTCTTACTTTCTCCTTTCTGCTGTTCATCTGGGACCAGTTAATAAAGAGAAGAATTATTACTACTACTACACAGCAGTTCCAGGGCCTGTCCTCTTTTGAGCATTCCTTAAGGACTTTCTTGCATGTTTTCAATACGTGGATCAAGCAGTAGTTCTTAAGACATCTGTCTTCATCCTTGAAAATGAAACTTATCATTCTATGTTTCACACTGGCAAATATAAAGCAGAGGTGGAAAAAATAATTAAACTGATTGTCCCCACCATTTTTTTAAAAAAATATTTTTCAGCTCTACAGTATATTTTACCAGTATGAAACATAGAATGAAACAGTGGGGCAACACATAAGAAGGAACAAGAAGGAGAAAAAAATCTTGATGAAAGTGAGGCTAGAGAAAGAGGTAACTGGACGAGAAAGGAGAAAAAAATGAGAAGATCCCTAGGATGAGCCTTAGTTCTTCAAGGATATAAAGACTAGACTTCAAGCGATCCTCAACAGTTTTCCTTCCTTCCTTCCTTCCTTCCTTCCTTCCTTCCTTCCTTCCTTCCTTCCTTCCTTCCTTCTTATTTTTTAGCAAATGTGCATTATTAAATACAAATGGATAATTACAAAATTTTCAGTTTCCTTCCCATTGATCTAAAGCATGGAATAATTTATTTAAATTGCCTGCATTTCACCTACTTTAATAACATTCCTCCTTTTTTTTTAACAGCAAGCACCCATTGCATTGAAACCATTTGTCCTTTCCATTCACCAATCACTACCAACTCATACTGCATTAAAGTATATGTGAGGTTTATATTGTTTTGCCAGAAATAGGCTTAACTTTTAACTTGCTTACATTGAATTGCATCTGCCATACTGACATCCATTCATGAAACTGGCAGAGATGGCTTTGGAGTTCTTAGCTCCAAATGTTATCATGAACATTTTCATTTCAACAGAATTCATCACCGTATTACTTACTCTCGGTTCCAGAGCTCTTAATAATAGTACATTGGTCCCTGAGGGGATATTTGGAAGAACTTTATAATTTGAAAATTGTGTACATTTCAAAGCTTTGTTTCATGTTTTTCAGACGCTTATTAATGTACAATAGAATCTATCCCCATATCCTATGGCTTCTGAATTTGTTCAGGGGACTTTATCAAGCACTTTTGAAAGTCCAACTCTATACTGAAAAATGAGAATTGATGTTCAATATGTTCTTGAGGACGGCAACATTTCCCACCCTACTAGAGGATTAAAAAAAAACAGAGGTAACCAGCTTTTTTGGATTTATAGGCGCCTTTCAAATTTGCGCACACAAGCACTCTCATACAATAGTTGCCATGGGAATTGCCTATTAACAAAAGAGCTGTAACAGTGGCCATGTTGAGTCAAACATTTTCATTTACCTGAAGACAAATTGGTCACTATTTTTCTGCTTTCCTCTCTGGTCCCCCACAATGTTTCCAATCTCCTTTGCTTACCTTTCTATTGTTTATGGACAAATGCTGGCATATTTGTAAACAAGGACTAGGTTGTAGCAACCCATTTTTCATTTCTTAAGAATGCCTAAGGGTTTGATATGTTATGCAGCATGCTTGCTTTCCTGCTTTTTTTTAAATTAAAAATTTAAAATACAGTGGGAGAATGGAACCTGGTAAATACCAAAGGATGTATCTGTAGATACATTGCTATGTTTAGGCACTGTACTGTCTAACCATGTATATAATTATATTACTGCCATTTATAATCAAACTTTTTTAAAAAAGCTTTTTCCTAAATTGGCTCATAAAGTTCCCATCTTATCAACATCACACATTTTATTCATTATGTTGTTGGTGCATTCTACTTTATATCTTAACAGGTCTTCTGTAATGTACTTTAGGTTGATAAAGATTGACTGTCTCAGTTATATATTCTGCTAATTCTCCTTGTATGTGATATTGTCTGGGCAATATAACATTTCTTGGTGAAAGTTCATATCTTTATAAATTCTGTGGAAGCCTGAACCTAAGAATCTGCCAATGGTCTGAAAACCATTGCATTAAGTAACAAATATTTTTAAAATACTCAAATCACTGCTGGCTGGTAAATGAAGAGAAAAATATTCTTGAAGCACTCAAGAATAGCCCTAATTTATCTTGCTATTTAAACTTCTTTTCTTTCCATCCAGACTAAAGAACTGTTAATTACAGCAATGCAGACTTAATTTATACTAATATAAATAACACCACACAGACTTCAGAACTGGCATTAGGTCATTATGCAATTTCTGACAAATACTATTTGAAAGAAAATATATAATAGCTTTTTGGGTTAGCCTAATTTACAAGCCATTATGCCTTTGATTGGCATCTTGAAATGACCCATCTGTAGTTTCCATAACAAAAGAGCTTAATATACTGAAGGCAATGATGTAAACCTGCATGGAAAGTATAGTGCCATCATTATAGCTTTCATGAAAACTCTGTCAAAAGTATTGATGTCTTTAAATGGACAACTGCTTTCTCTACTCTATCTCAAATTATATTACTTAAGTTAAATACTGAATATTGGGCTGTTCAACATGCGCCTTGATAATTTGAACTCCTGCAAACTGAGAGAAGCAAACTGGAAAAGGTGAGAGATTCTTGCAAAAGAAAAACCTGTTTCATACTAACAAGCAACTAATAAAGGATAGCTCTGTTGCATTCCCACCACAGAATTGATCTGCTGCTGTTCTGAACTAAACATTCCCCCCCTTGTGAACCAATGGCATACAATTAGGCAGACCAAGATCCAAAACAGAGCAACTAACAACACATAAAGTCCATCAAACACAAACATAGCTATGAGCCTGTCTCTCCGTGTTGCTTGCTTGGTTGGGAATATGTATGAATGTTTTAAATAATTTTATTCCCCAAATTGGAGTGACCTTATATGAGACAGTTAATCAAAACTAGGGGAGGAATAGCTAACCTAACCCACCTATCTTGCATCTGTTCATCTCTTGAGGGCCTCAAGAGGTTGGTAATATGAAGGAGTATGCCTTTCTAAAGTTGCTCTAAGCACTTGTTTTCCTGCTAGCTCTTACTGTAGCTCTCTTCTGCATTTGTATTACACATATGTTATACCCTCTTTAAACTGCTGACTCAGTTTAGCTGCTCATATTACTTCCACATAACATGCTGTATAACAGAGTTTTGCACCTAATATTAAAACTGCAGCAAGAAACTATAATAATGGAAGTGGTCTTGACATATTCACATCACTTTACTCATAATATAATTTCTCTCCCATAAGAACAATTTTTATTTTTTCCAAGGAATTCTAACAAAGTTGCAAAGAATTTGCAAAAAATCAAAACAAAATACATGGTGGTTGAGAAATCCTGTTTGCTTATGTTATCATTTTGCATTACCTAGGGGCAAGTACATATCTCATTACTACGATAACACTGAAGAGTTTAAAACTTCTAACTCTAAATATCCGGGGAGAGGTTATATACTGTACAATTGCATTATTCTTTGTTAACAAGGGGAGACAAGATGTGCAGAACATAATCAAAATAGAAAAGTCTTTTTTGTAATAAATGGGCAGCATATTTTGTAAGTAGGTTGTATATGTGAAGAAGCCCCAATATTGAGATTAATAAGCTGCCACATTTCAAGGAAGGCTAAAGAAACTGCTAAATTAAAGTGCAGTGCAATGTGAAACATTATGGTCAGCTGGGAACAGAATGTCAATTCAATAAGTTAAAGCCATAAAGCAAAATTTCAGGTGAAAGGGTTCACTTGTTTCTCTGCTTCTCTGATGAAAATATATAGATTAAAATTGTCCCAAAAAGAGGAGAGAAATTATTGATCAACAATTGGCTGATATAAGTTTAGTGATTCATAGAAAAAAGGTTAAATTTCTTAAAGTTTAATGCTATTTGCTAAAGAGGTATATCTTTTTTATTATTATTATTATTAGAAAAAATGGGAGGAAAAATCTGTCTGGCCTGACATTCAAAAAACCTGAACAACACAGTGAAAATGTCTTCTTACCTATGTTTGTTTGCTTGTTATTAAATGTATTGTTGTGTGAGAAAGACTTCTGCTATTTTCGTAAAAGTAATCATTCTATTTATACCCAATTTCATTTCAAACTTTAAAAAAGAAAGGATGGACGTTTGCCATTCAACAGATATGAGGAAGTGACAAATTAAGGAAGTATGGGCGGAGAGAGAAAGGAAGGACTGAAAGATAAACAAGGATCCACATCAAAAGGCATTTTTTTACTTGGCAAAGGTATGAGTGTCAACACTTTTTGAACCAAGATTATAGTATGTATACACAGCATCATTACAATACATGGAGAACTTCCTTTTGTAGGACGTCAACCTGGAAAGCAGCAGTGAATAAATTCATTTTCTCCTCCTTCCCTTCATTGTCCCATTACATCAGTCTGTCCCACCCAGTCAGGGAGGGAAGATATGTTATGGACACGGTCTGTTAGACAATTCCAGCTGGAGGGGTCCAGGAAGAAAGTCTTCTCTGCAATTGGCCCCTGCTCTGGAATATTCTCCCTCTCCCTGGGAGGTGAAGCAGGCCCCCACCCTCCTGTCTAAAGCTCTCCCCCATCTTTTAATTCTCTTTCACTTTTTTATGTTTTAATATGTTATGAGCATACTGCCCAATATCCATCTGTGAGAGAGATGGACAGTTTTTAAAATTGATAAATTTTAAATACATTTCCTGTTAAATTATAGGGTTTGGGCTATACTCGCCATATAAGACTACCCCTCTTCCAATGCACACCAAATAAAAATTAAAAAAACATCAGATTTGATTTTAATATGGTAATTTTAATTCAAATGCTTATGACATGGAGGTACTTAGTAGGAAAACTGTCACTTATAAACATAAGGCTGTTTGTCATCAAACATGTAAACATAAAACAGTGCAAGTGGATTAAACTTAATAATAATAATGATAATAATAATAATAATAATAATAATAATAATAATAATAATAATAATAATAATAATAATAATAATAATAAGAAGAAGAAGAAGAAGAAGAAGAAGAAGAAGAAGAAGAAGAAGAAGAAGAAGAAGAAGAAGAAGAAGAAGAAGAAGAAGAAGAAGTTGGAAGGGACCTTGAAGGTCATCTAGTCCAACCCCCTGCTAAGGCAGGAAACCCTATACCATTTCAGACAAATGGCTGTCCAGTCTCTTCTTAAAAACTTCCAGTGTTGGAGCATTCACCACTTCTGGAGGCAGGTTGTTCCACTGGTTAATTGTTCTAACTTTCAGGAAGTTTCTCCTTAGTTCTAGGTTGCTTCTCTCCTTGACTAGTTTCCATCCATTGCTTCTTGTCCTGCTTTCAGGTGCTTTGGAAAATAGCTTGGCTCCCTCTTCTTTGTGGCAGCCCCTGAGGTATTGGATCACTGCTATCATGTCACCCCTCACCCTTCTCTTCGTTAAACTACACATACCCAATTCCAGCAACCATTTCCTATTTTCCTAATTCACTTTTTCACTTTTCCTAATTCACTCTAAAGCTTTCCCTGCGCAGAGCCTTAAGTAACACCAGCTTCCTGCAATTAGTGCAGGTTCTCATCCCACCAGGCTCAAGGTTGAGTCAGCCTTCCATCCTTCCAAGGTAGGTAAAATGAGGACTCAGATTGTTGGGAGCAATAAGCTGACTTTGTAATAATGCTGCTTGTGTGGGAGGGTGAAAGCTCTAATAAGCAGGCATATACATAGAATGAAGGCTATTGCTAAGCACATTGATTTGTGCTTTAAATTGTAAGCCGCCCTGAGTCTTCGGAGAAGGGCGGGATATAAATGGGATTAAAAAAAAAAAGACCAAATGGGAGATCCGCTCCAGGTTTTCCAGCCAGCCCGCCCAGTTCCTGAGTCAAATGTGTCCTTAGAGCTAAGCAGCTGCTTTGACTACGGCATTCCCCACCTGCCTTTCAAGTTGGTCTTGCATTCCCCACCTGCCTACAGCTGCTCTTCAACTTTAGAAGCAGTCTGTAAACAATCACAGACTGCAGCTTCTACTCCAATTGGTCCCGCTTTCCCTGCGCAGACTAAATGGAAGATCCGCTCCAGGTTTTCCAGCCAGCCCTGTCCCTAAAGTTTCAGCACCCGGCATATAAGACGACCCCTGACTTTTGAGAAGATTTTCATGGGTTAAAAAGTCATCTTATACGCCGGAAACTACGGTATTTCAATCCTTCCCACAGATATTCTGCCACTGATTTCTTATTCCAACTATAATTCTTTTAATTTGGGGTTAAAGGCTGACTAAGAAATTAAAAGGGACACGGTGGCTCAGTGGGTTAGGACGCTGAGCTTGTCGATCAGAAGGTTGGCAATTTGGCGGGTCGAATCCCGAGTGCCGCATAACAGAGTGAGCGCCTGTTACTCGTCCCAGCTTCTGCCAACCTAGCAGTTCGAAAGCACGTAAAAATGCAAGTAGAAAAATAGGGACCACTACGGTGGGAAGGTAACAGTGTTCCGTGCACCTTTGGCATCTAGTCATGCTGGCCACATGACCATGGAGACGTCCTCGGACAAGCGCTGGCTCTTTGGCTTTGAAACGGAGATGAGCACCGGCCCCTAGAGTTGGAAACGACTAGCACGCATATGCAGGGGAAACTTTACCTTTACCTTTAAGAAGTTAAATTTATTTCTGAGCAAAATTAAGTTGTTATTATACCTTAGATCTTTACACTTAAATATTTAAAAACTTCAAAGATTCTGTAGTTATGATCAAGGAAAATTCAAGAACATGCTTTAAGGAAAACATATTAACTTAAACCTCAGTTTCACACCACATCTTAGAGACAGCTAGTCTGTGTCTATACATCAGTAAAAATCCATACAATTCTGAAATAGCTAAGTGCTTTATTGCCTTTTGCCATCTAGTTTAGGAAACGAGAAACTTCAAAGATTCAGTGTGTCCAAACAAATCAGTATTTCCATCAATGCAATTCTCAGCAATAAATGCTAGATTCACCATACTATCCAAGATTAAGCAACACATCATTGCTGACTGATTCTCAACAAATTTGGCAGGAACAATGAACAAGGTCTGGGCAACTGGCCAAAACATTCTTATCTCTTACAACCTTCTTGAGTCAAAGAAATATGCTCAGGAAAATTATGTAGCAGAGCTGATGTTCTGTTACTATAAATCTTCCTTTCCCCCTTCTATTTTCATTTTGCTTTCACTGTCTTTTGGATCCTAGTCTCAACTTTCAAAGGTCTTCATGAACCAGTTTCAAATCTACTCAATAGCACTGGAGTGATGAAGATAAAATCTCCTGAAGTTCTAAAAGTAACACGTTTTGTCAGAACTCTCTGCTATGACCTTTCCGTCTTGGGTGGCCCTGCACGGCATAGCTCATAGCTTCATTGAATTACGCAAGCCCCTTCGCCACGACAAGGCAGTAATCCATGAAGGGGAAAAGTAACAGGATACATATTTAATATTCACCATTTCTGAGAAAACTAGAAAAAAATGATCTGAAAGCTTTGGAAAGAGTACAAACCAGTGTTGATAACACTAGCTTAGATTATAGCTAAATTCTGTACAGGCAGGTACCTATGTTCTCATTTTGATTTCTTTTACTCCCCAAATCAATATTCTTAAATGTTTATCTAAGGTGTTAGGTACATACATACCAAGAGTGAAAGAAAATAATGAGAAGTTATGATGAAACTTTTTGACATTTTTCCCCAGTATACATCACAGGACCTAGTGGCAGATTTACTAATTTGTCCATAATATTCACCAGATGCACCCTGAATAAAACCTGGTCAAAGACACCCACCCACAGCAAGGTGAAGCTGACTACATAAGTACTTTATTTATTTTTCTTAGCATTTACACATGGAACAAATTCCACTCTACATATTGCGACTTGGTGTTTTGTTTAGATATGGCACTGTCCACATATCTCTTGTGACCAACTGCACAAGCCTGAAACACTATTTGGGTTACCACATGGATTAAAGAGATGCAGATTATCTCTTCCAGTAGTGCTGTTGGCCCTAATGCTGGGTGATCATCTGTAATGTTTTGGTTTGGGAGGTGGAGCCAACAGAAAGCATAATTAAAAAGTTTTCAAAGAAAAAACAAAAAAGTCCAGTTGCCTCCTGGAAAAAACACTTTTGGGACAACCATGTCCTGGATTACTGAGAATCGCCATAGACATTTAGCTATGCACTTTAGGATGAACATTCTTTGAGTGGGGGAGGGAGTATGAATGGATTTCCAGAAAACATTGTAGACTACAGGAACCATTTGCACTTCAGCTTGAGATGCAGACAACAAAGACTCATCCTCAACAGCCTGCGCCTATCTACAACAGAAAACATCCTGTAGCTAAGAAGGCTCCACACACAATTGCACTCTTCAGGTGACCCTGAGGATACAGATAAACCTCCAACTGGCCACAACGACTCTCTAAAAAGGATGCAAATGACCAGCTGTCTGCAAGGAATATAAATCCTTCCATTCTCCAACATCCAGTCAGAGCTGAAGTAGCTTCTTGGATGAGAAGCAAAACATTTTCAAAGAAAAACAATAAAGTCCAGTTGTCTCCTGAAAAAGCACCTTTGGGACATAATTAAAAGGGCATGCATGATCCCCCTCTCGTCTGGTCGAAGAGCTTATAAATGACTTTAGTCACCTTCATCCTCAGCTTTTCCAATTGTTTTTTCTGAATCTTAATGATTACATATTTAAGTGGGCATTAATTACAGGGCTAAGAAGATATTTAGCCCATGAGTGATGTGGGTTTGCTCTCCCTCATAGAAATGCTAATGCTTATACTCTGTAATATATATTATGTCCGTATATACAGTAGATTGTTCTGCCTTATTTACCAAAAGGGGATCTCCATGTATGTCAGGGTGTGGCTTCAGAGTTCTATCCCAATTTGAAGAGACAAAGAGAAGCCTATGCTGTTGGTCTATCATCACTGAATGGGCCTCAGAATGGTCATGCTATAAAAAACTGAAGCACACAGATAGGAATGGAGAACTTAGTTTCAGGTTGCCTGATACTTTGATTCTTGCCTTAGACATGCCAAATCTATGTAGGTTGTAAGTATTGTTGTAAATCTATTCATGCTGCATCATAGACTTCCTTCCTTCTTACAATACATAAAGGCTTTAATGTGTCAAGTGCAGACTTTTTTTGTTACATCAGAAGCCATATTTATTATTCTAGCTTCTTCAGACCATATTTTCACACAATGAAAATGATGCCAAATAAAAATTAGACTGCCATGCTTTTTAAAGGCATCATGTAAAACCTCATATATGTTTTACATGATGGCTTCAAAAATAATGGCAGTCTAATAAACAAATTTAGTCTAGGATCTAGGATATGTACGGACAGCTATTGGAAAACAAAAATATATTACTAGGAATGTGAGAAGACAACACAGATGCACACAAGAGAGCTAGAAGGAGTGATAAGAGAAATTAGCAACTATCTAGGAATTTTTAGTCTACATTTACAAACTCATTCCACAAAAAAATGTAGAGGCATTACAATACAAATTTTTTTAGATTTTTGTATTGTAATGCATCCATATATTTGATGCATTTGTAAATGGACTCTAAATTTAAGACGTAGCAAAACACAAAAATTATTAACAGTATTTTAAAATAATCTTTAAAAAGTTTTTTTCTCCTTCTGTCACTGTCAACAAACACAGAACATTTTGAGACATTAGCATTTGCCCTGCAGAAATCAAATTGACAGTCTACAAGGGGGATTTAAATAAGACTGCACATTGGCTGAAGTATAAATGAAAATTATACTTTGGTCTGTCTTGAATCAGTGATTGTTTTTCCAGCTTTCCAAAATATTTACTTTCAAATTAGACTATGCATTTGGCTCCTTCTGAAGTAATAAATTATGTATTAGTAACACTTAGTCAGTATACCCTTGTAACACCTTCCTGTGCTTTGGAGTAGAATATGTGACATGAATTTTATTTGTTAGGTATGCAAAATATGTCTGACAAATACATATGTATCCAACAAGAATAAGTTGAACTGATCAACATTCATTAAATAAATTTACATATTAAAATTAGGATTTTGGTTTCATTACATTATATTGCTTTTGTCTAGCATTATTATTTATCAGGATAGGCTTTTTTATCAGTTTGCCTCAAACAAGGTGAACGTTCTTGCAAAGACCTCTTGCTGATAATGAGCTTGCTTAATTTTTTTTATTGAAATCATTAGATATTAACATCCAGATCCTTAGCACCTGGACCTTCATGAAGGGCTAGACATAATTAAATATAACTTGGCTATAGGAAGAGGGTATTTTCTGTTGTGGAATTAATTTCATGGTGTGGAATTAATTTCACCTGAGATTAAGTTAGTCCTGACCCTGCTGGCTCTTTGCAAGGCCCTAAAAATTTGGTTGTGTGACCAGGCCTGGAACCCAGGAGCATAATAGAGCCTGTCACTTGGCTTTATTGATAGTTATTTATGAAACTCAACTGCCATGTGTTTTTATTTTATATTAAGTATCTTAACATACAATTTAGGTTCTTAAAAAAAATCTATTTTATTGTAAGCTATCAAGAATCATTTATGTGAGGTAGGCCTCTATACACATCTAATAAATTAGTAAGTAATAAAAAAAATGACTGATGTGAACATGCTGTCCAAAGAATGATTTCTCCTCTCTAGAATTCTCAACAAACTAGTCTTGTGAATGACTTAAGAAAGCCATTCTTTTTTTAAAAAAAGGAATGCTTTTAAAATCATTTTGCAAATATCAACATTTGTTTACCTGGTCTCAAGTGGCACGTTGCTATTCAGCACCCAGCTATCCTGTAACTGAACAGATTCAGGAGTGGTGGCTAAATCATTTGGTGCAGGAGCTGGCGCATGGATCTGGTTCCGCCGATTTGTTAAGGAATTCCTGTTGAGGGAGTTGGCAGAAGAATGGTGATGGGATAGAGTATGATTGTGAGGTGGTGGAAGAGGTGGTCTCAGAGTTGACTGACTGTGATGATTTGAAGGCCCTAGAAGGGAAAAATGAGAAACAGGAAATATCTCTGAATTATCCAATCTTTTAAAAAAGCAAGAAATCCTAAACTTTTAGCTTAAAACTTCATTCTACTTACCAGTCCTGCTAGGTTTAGGACTGCATTTCAAAAGAAATAGATCAATTTCAGCATTTGCAAATATGACCCTTAAAATCAATAGCTGTCATATAATTTGTTATGTAATCATTTCCTCCTTGTATTAGCAACTAATTCTTTCCCTAAATACATTCCAAAGTTACCAAAGAGGCAAGAAGTTTAACAACTTGTGAAGTAGTTCCATGCCAGTCCACTAATATATATAAACAAGACAGTATGAAACTGGTCAGACGGTATGTTTCAATGCATTCTTGTAAGTTTAATATAGTGTGTAATGGTCCTTCAGTGATCCAAATCAAACCATGTTTATGCAAACTATGAATGGACCTTAAAGTAGCTATTCTAAAGATGCATCCTGAACAAGCAAGACAGCCTTAGACAGCTCATTTATAGGCACACAATCCAGCATTCTGGTTAAAACTGAAGAAGTTTGAATCTATTAAGTTCCTAAATGCAAGATTGTTTAAAAATGCAATGTTACTCCATACAAACGAATACTAAATAAAACAAACCATAACTTACAGGTATTAGAGGAAAATAAACAGAGCTTAATAAGCTTACAAAATGTGTTAACAATCTCTTTTTTACCAATCAACATGAATAATTAGATAATTTTATTATCCTCATACACTCCTATTTTATTTCTGTCTGAAAAAATGAATTAAAGGCAATATAAGAAAAAAAATATGCATAGCAGACAAGTGAAATATTAATTGTACATTTAATCATTATACTAACTTGTAATTTATAGAGAGAGCAATAATGAGGAAAAAAAACAAATTAGCAAATCACAATTATAATGATATATGTTTAGTTTGAGAAACTTGAAGATACATTTTGTATTTCATAAATCAATCAGTGACAGAAAATGTCAGCTTAGGAAAGTGTTCATAGTTAAATTGATCTGTACTCCTGTGGAACTGAAGATGGCAATAGGAAAATGGACCCCCTAGATATAATTTTTTAAAAGTGAATGTATATAATTAAATATTTAATGGTCTCTTTAAAACCTGAATGGAAGATCTGTAGGTAACCAAATAGGAAATTAAATTTATTTTTAATCACATCTATTGCAAATTTTTCTGGACCAACTTTGCAAGGTGAAAGTTAAAAGTTCAGATTGTAATGTTATGAGTCCCCACTGAACTTCCTCCAAAAAATTTCAGCACAGAGACTTCTCAAAGGATCAAATCCTGTAATTTTGTGAGAGGAACTACCATTCCATACACTTACAATTCCATAAGAAGTTTCAGATGGATAGCATCCGATAGTATCTGAATTGGGGAAATGTTTCTCAATTTGTCAACAACCTCCAGAATGTTACAGGAACAGCACTTAGCAATAGTACCTTTGCATGAAAACAAATATTTGCATAAAGGGCCATCTTTCCCCATTTGCTCCAATCTTCCTACTTCTTCCTCCTTATCAGAGTCTAAGGAGAAAGGAAACTTGAAAACTGGTGGAGGAAAATTCAGCAAGTGTGGAGCTCTGCAATGGCTGTTAAGAGAATTACAGGACTTTAATTAACTGCACACACATTTACCTGGATCTAAACCGTTCTGCCCATTTGTATCTAGGCAAGATGAAAGCAGAAGTGAGAAAGATTGACTGAGACCCCTAGATAAAACTATGCCCTGTGGCAAAACTGCATTTTTTTCCTGTGGCAAATGTGAGTAAGAGATAATGTCAGAACAAGCATTATTGACAGGTTTCATTCACTGACTAGAGAACAACTACACAGAGACGAACACAACATTTAGAGGAGTATAGTGTAAGAGCAGCTGCTGTTTTCAATCATCTTATATTCTCCAATATGAAGAAGAAGCAATAAAATACAAATTTATCAGCATCATCAAGGAAGTGAGTTTAGAATATGTTCTGATGAAAGAAAGCTACAATGCTTTAAATCTTTTGGTGGTTTGACCTCTGAAGTGACAACGCAGATTAAGACATAAAAACAAAAGGAACCAGATGCATTCTCATTTACAGTATGACTAATCACATCAGAAATTAAAAAAAAAGTTGTGTTACAGAGAGATATGTCTTTATAAAGTAATTATAGCGAAAAAGTGTTCTCTAAAAGGCCCCAGATTTCCTCATTTACACCACAGTGCCATACAGAACATTCAGTCTTGAAGAATGGTGAAACAAAAGCATCTTTTAAAAGGTAAAAAGAGGTCCAGGGTATGTTTAAAATGAATACAACTTTAACTAAACGGACACCTTTTCAAATATGCTCTTTAAGGAAAAAGAAGCAGCCAAAATGTTTCTGAAATGATCCCTTAACTTTCTTTTCTCTGGGCCCATCAAAATTAAAATGTATTTTGGGATTCCCTTTTAAGACAATGAAATAAGTGATTTTTTTAAGTATTCATTTTTATTTTACTCTGAAACATGGATAGTGCTCTATAATTTTACAGAGTTTGAAACCGTCTTTTATATAGTCAAGCATAACCTCCTGCTCATTGCAAGAATCCACATTGAATCATCTCAGACAGATGATTCTTCATTCTGTACTGGAATACATCCAGCAAAAGATCAACACAGCTATAGAAAGAAAATTCCCGTCTTTATTGTTATTGTGGTTGCTTCTTACTATTGCTATGCAAAGTAAGGTCAATATTGAGAGATCAGATTTTAGATTACAAACATTTCTAAGACTTTGGAATTGTTGATGCTCTCTGAGCTTGATTGTTTGTTTGCAGATGTTTCATTATCCAACAACATAATAACACCAGTGTGAGGGTGGGGGTTTCCATAAGATTATAAATGCCATTTTATTAAGGCTTATGTTCAAACTAAAGTTCTTTGGAGATTGCAGAAAGCAGCTTAAATTACCATAAAATAAAAGTCTCAAAAGTATTATTATTTTTTTTTTAAAAAATAAACAGCTCAAATATTGTGAGAAACAGGGATAGAAGCTATTTTTGTAGTATGGTCACGGACTTTCATACGAAGGTTGCCCTTCTTCCATCAAACAGCTTTTATTTTTTCTTTCACTGGGTTGGATTTTGAAATGTGTATTGTGCATTAAGGAAGAATCTTTCTGTCCATAGGATGTGCTTATTCTAGTATTATTTGTTTATGCAACTAGTAGATGACTCACAATTTTTGTTCATCTTATCCCTAATAACTCTTTAACCTTATTGACTCAGTATGGAATAAATTTTTACCTGACTTTCACTTACTTTGATTTTAAATAATCATCAGCCACCATGAGATTTAGCCTATTAACCTTCAATTTATTTTACATAAGTTCCCTTATATTTTAGAAGTTTCTCCACTTATAGTCAAATGTTAAACCAGAATAGAGAGACTATTTGCACTCAGGGTTGAAATGAGGGCTCCTTGGTACTCTTTTAGCTTGGATGTTTTCTTGCAGATGGTTCATTACCCAAATTAGATAAGATCGTCAGTGCTAAAAAAAAACAAAAACACCACTCCATACCAGCACTGTTGATTTACCTAGTTTGGGTAATGAAACATTTGCAAGAAAACAGCCAAGCTCAGAGAGCACCAAGGATCCCTTGTGTCAGTTTCCTATTTGCTTGTATGCTAAACTTAACAGCATGGTCAGTGTTTATTTTTTGTGTGTGTGGATTGGAAATCAGCTATTATAAACTATTACAAAGTTTTATTTTGCATGTCTCCTTGATTTCTTTCAAAATCTCAAGTTTGCTTTCCATATTTTCATCAGGAAGGTAAGAGCATATCCTTAGATCTTACATTTGTGGCCAGATAGAAAAGGCGTTGGCTTCTCCCTTTGGTGTAGTAGAATGAGATAATAACATCAAACTCAACTTTTTACTTTTACATAATAATGTACCCTAGCCATTTCTATCACAACAAACCTATCTGGATGTGAGGGCGATCTAGCTTTAAGAGTCATTAAAAGTTTGATGAGAAAGTGACATTTCAGAACTTGGTGTTCTTTAAAAAGTCTCTGTTGCAGTTGTAAGCAAGAAGGCCAATGCTGTCATCTCCCAGCACTTAAAACCATGGAAAACCATTGCCCAGAGGTCTCATTGTGAGGACCAGCTATCTGGAGTGTATATGGGTAATCTCCCATCTTCTCCTTATCCAGAGTGGTTCCAAGGAATTAATCTATTTACCGATTCCTTGGTCTTTGCCACAATCATCAACTCCAGATTCACAATATCTCTCCAGCAAGCCTCTGAAATTGTTTCTTTACTAGGGCTGAGCAAAAACATTTTGCTATCTCCAATGAAATCTTATTTCAACCATGGCTTTGGAAAGTGTTCCATTATTCCACTAGCCTAATATTTCAGTTTTATCCTCCAATACCTGGTCATGTGAAGCATCTACTTCATTCTACCAAATCTACTTCATTCTAAATTTGTGAGTTCTTCATATTTTCTGTGTTGCTATTATATTTTGAAACAGTATAGTAAAAGACTACTGTAGTCTGCAATATTTTACATTTTTTTTTCTTGTCCCACCACTTCTTATTCCATTTTTAACTCTACAACACTGTTTTACAGTCTCAGCAACTTTAAGAATTTCAAACTCTAGAAATTGCCAAGGGTGAGAAGCAGTGCTCTATAAGAAGAAATATGGTAATGATTCCAATACATTGTATTTTGTTTAATTTAGCATCATTCTCTGTTCTCACATTTCTAGGATAAGGTTACACTGTGAGGAGAGGAAATATCTCAATCTTATGAAAGTGATGTTTTTTATTCTCAAAAATATCATAAAACAAGCATTTTGTGTTGTCTTGAAACTCAACATTAAAAAGAAACAAAACAAAGCTAAGATCATGGCATTTGGTCCCATCACTTCCTGGCAAATAGAAGGGGGAAGAAATAGAAGCAGTGACAGATTTTATTTTCTTGGGCTCCCAGATCAATGCAGATGATCACTTCCATGAAATTAAAAGATGCTTGGTTCTAGATAGCATATTAAAAAGCAGATACACCACTTTGCCGATGAAAGTTTGTATAATCAAAGCTATGTGTTTTTTTCAGTAGTAATGTATGACTGTGAGAGTTGGACCATAAGGAAGGCTGAGTGCCAAATTGAAGCTTTTGAATTGGGGTGTTGGAGAAGACTCTAGAGCATGGGTGTCAAACTTGCCATGTCACGTGATGTCACATGACATGATGTGTTGCACCTTTTTTTACATTTCTGGAGCTGGGATGGGCATGGCCTCCGTATGATGGAACCAGCCTGCAGGCCAGCAGTTTGATATCCCTGCTCTAAAGAGTCCCTTGGACTGCAAGGAGATCAAATCAAACAATCCTAAAAGAAACCAACCCTAACTGCTCTTTTTGAAGGACAGATACGGAAGCTGAAGGTCAAATACTTTGACCGAGAACGGAAGGGAAGGGAAGGGAAGGGAAGGGAAGGGAAGAGAAGAGAAGAGAAGAGAAGAGAAGAGAAGAGAAGAGAAGAGAAGAGAAGAGAAGAGAAGAGAAGAGAAGAGAAGAGAAGATTCACTGATGCTGGGAAAAATTAAATGCAAAAATTAAGGTGGATGGCAGAGGATGAGATGGTTAGGTAGTATAATCAATGCAGTAAACATGAATTTGAGCAAACTCCAAGAGACAGTGGAACACAGGGAGCCTGGAGTGCTATGTTCCATGGGGTTGCAAAGATAGACATGACTTACTTACTGAACAACAACAAAAACATTTTATGATATGGAATATAATTCTACAGGGGGGCACATCCAAACAATTTGTGAAATTCAACTCTCACAGTTATACATTACTACTGGAAAAAAAACATAGCTTTCAGTATACAGATCTTTGCTGGCAAAGTAATGTCTCTACTTTTTTAATATGCTATCTAGGTTTACCATCCAATTCACATATAACATTAAACCATCTGCAGTCCACAAAGCTCACCAATTATGACTTTGTGATATACGTGAAACAAGTACTATGGCTCCTTTAGTAAATACTCAAGTAACCAAAGTGTTAAAACAATAATTCATATCTTTGTACTACCTTGAGGAAAAAAATAATGAAAATGGAAGAGACTTTTCTAAAATTAATTAGAAACTGTCTATAAATAAGCTGTAATAATTAGCAAAATATACAACAGTCAACCTATGCTGGATTAACTGGAGAAATAGGCTCATTCTTCTGTTAGATCCCATCTTTTTTTTTAGCCATTACAGTAAATCATCTGGAAGTCATAATTTTGCACAGCCTATTAAAATTTTATTTTCTTTCATATATGTTTTTTTTTGAAAATTAAGTGCCACCTTTTTCAATAAATCAGCACTAATTGAAGCATTTTGCCAACTTCTGGAAAAGGAACTAGTTGAACAGTATGAATCAGTTTGGGGGAATTTTGATAATTTTTTCAGATGTACAGAAGACTCATTTGATCTACAGCATCTGCAGTGAAAAGGTTCTAAAATTATTGGTAAGGCTAGATGTGATTGTGGTCAAGAAAATGAAATGTTCCTATAAATGAACTTATATCATTGAACCAACCTAGCAGTTCGAAAGCACATAAAAATGCAAGTAGAAAAATATAGAATAGAATAGAATATAGAAAAATATAGAATAGAATAGAATAGAATAGAATAGAATAGAATAGAATAGAATAGAATAGAATAGAATAGAATAGAATAGAATAGAATAGAATAGAATAGAATAGAATAGAATAGAATAGAATAGAATAGGAGCTGGAAGGGACCTTGGGGGTCTTCTAGTCCAGCCCCCTGCTCAAGCAGGAGTACCTATACCATCTCAGATAGGTGATTGTCTAGTCTCTTCTTAAAAATCTCCGGTGATGGAAAACCCATGATTTCTGGAAGCAAGCTTGGTTGATTGTCGTCACTGTCTGGAAGTTTCTCCTTAATTCCAGGTTGCTTCTCTCTTTGATCAGTTTCCAATCATTGTTTCTCATCCTTCCCTATGGTGCTCTGGTGAACAACATGATCCCCTCTTCCTTGTGGCAGCCCCTAAGATACTGGAATACTGCTATCATGTCTCCCCTATTTCTTCTTTTGTTTAGACTAGCCAAACCCAAGTCTTGCAGCTGTTCTTCATATGTTTTAGTCTCTAGGCCTTTGATCATCTTAGTTGCTCTTCTCTGAATTTTTTTCAAACTCTCAACATTTTTTTGTGTGATATGGTGACCAAAATTGGCAGCAGTATTCCAGATGTGGTCTTAATAGGGTTTATAAAGCAGTATTTATAAAGCACTTTGCGTGATCTTGATTCTATGTCTCTGTTTATAAAACCCAGGATTGTATTAGCTTTTTTGGTTGCTGCTGCACACTGCTGGCTCATAGTCAAGTGATCATCCACTAGGACTCCAAGGCCCCTGTCACAGTTACTGTTTTTAATCCAGGTCTTGCTCAATAAGTACTTGAACCTTTGATTTGCCTAAATGTAAAACTTTGCTTTTCTCCACATTGAAACTCATTTTGTTGGATAGGGCCCATTGTTCAAGTTTGTCAAGATCTTTCTGAATCCTCAGTTTGTCTTCTGGGGTGTTGGCTACTCCTGTCAGTTTGGTGTCATCTGCAAATTTAATGAGTTCTTCTTCAATTCCCTCATCTAAGTCATTTATGAAGATATTGAAGAGTACTGGGCCTAAGACGGAACCTTGTAGTACCCCACTGCTTATTTCTCTCCATGTGGATGTAGTGCCATTGAGGACTACTCATTGAGTACAGTTTGTCAGCCAGTTATAGATCCATCTGGTGGTGATGTTGTCTATTCCACCTTTTTCTAGCTTACCAAGGAGTAGGTTGTGGTCTACTTTATCAAATGCCTTACTGAAATCTAAGTATACTATGTCCACACCAATTCCCTGGTCTACTAGTTTAGTCACTTTATCAAAGAATGAAATAAGATTGGTTTGGCATGATCTGTTTTTAAGAAACCTATGCTGGCTACTGGTTATGACTTTATTTGCTTCTACTTGTTTGCAAATCTGTTTTTTATTATCTTTTCTAGTATCTTCCCAGGTATTGGTGTTAAACTGATTGGTATGTAGTTTCCTGGGTCTGTTCCCCCCCCCCTCTTTTTTTGAAGATGGAACCACATCAGCCCTTTTCCAATCCTTGTGCTCCAGGATTTATGAAAGATGTGGTGCAATGGTTCTGAGATAACAACTGCCAGCTCTTTCAGAACTCTGGGATATAATCTGTTGGGTCCTGGTTATTTATATTCATTAAGGTTGGATAGATGTTCTCTTACCATTTTCTTGCTTATTTTAATTTTTGTTCCTAGTGTGTCTTTTGCAGTGTTTTTTTTTTTGGTATGTTGGGCTATAGTTTCTTTTTGGGTGAAGACTGATGCAAAGTATCAGTTAAGCAGCTCTGGTTTCTCCCATGTGCCTGTTATTTCCTTGCCATATTCTCCCTTTAGTGGGCCTACAGTTTCCTTGACTTTTTTTTCTTGTTGTTAATATATTAGAAGAAACTTTTTTATTATCCTCAATTTCTGTTGCAAGTCTTTGTTCGTTCTGAGCCTTTGTTTTCCTGACTTCATCTTTACATGTTCTGGTTGTCTGCTAATAATCGGCCTTAGTTATGTGCCCCTCTTTCCTTTTTTGTATTTGTCCTTTTTGTCTTTTAGTTTGTCAGAGAGATCTTTGTGTAGCCATGCTGGTTTCTTCTTGAATTTCTTGTAATGGTATTGTGCTGGTCTGGCCTTTTATGATTGCAGTTTTCAGGGTTTCCCATGCTTCTTGGGTTGTTTTCCCCTTTAGGATTTTCATCCAAGGGATCTTTCCTAGGTTCTCTCTGAGTTTGTTAAAGTCAGCTCTCTTGCAGTTTAAGACACTGGTTGGATTGTTTTCTATTGTTAAAGTTTGCATTATATTAAATTCCAGTATGACATGGTCACTTTCACTCAAGGTTCCAGCAACTTCAACTCCTTCTATCACTTCTTCTCTATTAGTAAGATTTAAGTCTAGTATGGCTTTATGTCTAGTTCCGTCCTCCACCTTTTGGGTGACAAAGTTGTTGGCTAGGTTGGTTAGGAATCTGTTTGATCTCCCGCTCACTGCAGAGTTTGTATCCCACTTGATATCTGTTTGTTCCCCAAACTTTGAGCATTTGTATATAAGCATTTAAGACTTTTATGCCTATCCATGGGTATGTTTCCTGCATCTCCTGATTATTTTTTCTCATCACTTCCTACCTCATTGTTTGATTTGTTTTCTTGGGATTTGTGATTGGTTTTGAGTTCTAGAGATTCTAGAGATTGGTCACCCTTCCCCCTCAGTTTTAGTTTAAAGTCCTCCTGATGAGTTGGGGCAGTCTTTTTCCAAGTACATTTTTGCCTATTTTCGTGAGGTGCAGCCAAGAGTCCCTTGCCAAGAGTCCTTCACGTAGGAAATGCAGTCCATGGTCCAGGAAACCAAAGTTTTCTTGGCAACACCAACCCTTTAGTCAATGGTTTATTTCTAAAATTCTTTTTCCCCTCAATGGGTGTTGGCCTTTCGTTGGGAGTACTGATGAGAACACCACTTGTGCTCCTAGTTTCTTAACTTTATTACCTAGTTGTTTGTAATATATCACTATTGTACTCAGGTTGTTTGTTGTGTCATTTGTCCCAATGTGGTGGAGGTGGAAGGGGTAGTAATCTGTAGGCCTAATTATTTCTCAGCCACATCTTTGATTTTTGCTCCAGGGAGACAACATACCATCCTGGATTGTATGTTTCGTCTGCAGATGGATGATTCAGTTCCTTTGAGGATAGAATCTCCTATTACCAACACTCTCCTTCCTTTTTGGGGGGCTGCAGTCTTTGGGTGCTTTTCTGTTTATCTCATGTGTGTTTATTGATGTGGCTTTTTAGGGATATTTGAAGTTACTTTTTTAGGAATATTTGAAGTTGTTTCTTTGCTAGGTGTCTGCATGGTTTCTTTTACGGGGAGGTTGTGTTTCTAAAAGGGGATAAATCGATTGCTCAGTTTTAATGGGGCTGCTTCTGGTTGGGTAGGATTGGACAGAAGGGGTTTGTTTATTGTATGCTTTTTCTTTCTTTGAGTATTGTGTTTCCTTCTCTGTGTGATATACCTCCATTTGTCTTCCTTCAAGGGTTTATCAGTAGGGTCAAATCCTCTGGGAGTTATTTGTTCATTATTTCAGTTTGGGTGGAGCTTTCTTTCACACATTGGGATTTGGCTAGTGTTGCCTCTAAGTTCCTAACTTTTTCCTGTAGTAGTTCACATAATTTGCATCTAATGCATGTATAGTTTGGGTGTTCTTTAGGCATGAGCGCATACATGGAACATATGTGCTTACCACAATAGTATCAGTCACCTGTTCCATGAGTTTGTTGTTTGAAAATCCCTGTTTTTGGTTGGTGGATGTGCTTTGCTGTTAGCTTTGTTTCTAGCTTCTCTATTCTGGGTAATTAAGCCTATTTTTCTATCCTTTTTCTGCCTGTTTTTGCTACCTTGTTATTTATTTAACCTTCTTACTATTGTGTTAATTTTATTTATCCTTTTCTTCCCTTTTTAAAAAAAAATAGTTTTTATGCTTCAATTACTTTTTGTTCTTTACTGGAGGTCTTCCCTCCCTTCCTATTGGGACCTCAAACTTAATTGTTGCCTTCACTTCTGTTGCTCGCTGCTCCGGACACTTGTTGTTTCCTCTTTCAGCTCCCTTCTATCTATGGTGCTCATCTCTGCTCTGATCAGGCCTCCGGTCAGCTTTCCAGTCAGCTCAGCTGCTCTGTCATCTTTTCCTTTATCTTTCCTAGCTTCCTTATCTAACTTTCTGCTTCTTTTTCCTCCCTTTTACTGCTAAGCTTGTAAGCCGCCCTGAGTCTTCGGAGAAGGGCGGGATATAAATGGAATTAAAATTTAAAAAATAAAATTTTTTTACCCCCTGTCCTAGTACCTTCCTACTTAGTTTGGTTACTTCTCTGCCCGTGATCTGATACTGCTTCTTACGCTGCCACCATCTTTTCTCATCTCCTTTTATTGTAGTTTTGAGAAGACAAGAAAGAATCAAAGTGATGACGAAGTTCAATTCTTTGGGTCAAATGGTGGGAGACACATCTGACATACAGTAGTCATTAATACTCACAATAACTAAAGCTGGTTAGAAAAAGAGCATGGCCCTAGAAGTTAAAATTTTGGAATAATTGTACTAGAAAGCATGCTCTGAAGCAATAAGCTCTTTATTGCTTGATTGACCTTCATCCAAACTTCTCAAAGTACATGGCTCTTGGGAGGGAGGCACATGCTTCTTATATTGCATAACAAAGGGTGACATGAATATTATAATCAGACTGCATTACAGAACTTGACAATGACAATATGAGTGATCCTTGGTGATCTGATGTTTCATTATCTAAACTAGGCAGCATCATCACTGGTGGTAGTGAATGGGGTTTGCTCTCAGTTTATATTCTGGTGCTTTACCCTGTCATTGTTGGTAATAGTGATCTTGGTGGGGATTTTTTGATTGGGATGTTTATTGTTGGCTTGTTTAGTAGTTCTTTGATTGGTGTATTGTTCACTTCTAGATTGTTGGTCTGATGTTAATCTTGGTGTTAATCTATGCTTATCTGGTTCTTTTTTGCTGCTGGTGAGGTGTTTTGGTCTTTTTGCTCCCTTCTCAGCTTGTTGATTGTCTCTTTTGCACAGTATGTAGATATTGTTTATGGGTTTTTTTGTATATAATAATAATAATAATAATAACAACAACAACAACAACAACAACAACAACAAAACAACAACAACAACAACAACAACAACAACAACAACAACAACAACAACAACAACAACAATAATAATAATAATAATAATAATAATAATAATAATAATAATAATAATAATAATAATAATAATAATAATAATAATATATTTTATTGGTATTTTTTAACAAAACATAAATCATTCAGAAATTTGTAAACAGTATGTTGTCTGGGAAACATTTATAAGAAAATCTTTAACAATCGATTTCTATAATTTATATTCCATATGTTAATTTCATTTCATTTCCCCTTTCCCCAAAGTATCTTTCTTTGCAAAACATTAGATTAAGACAATTCTCATTATTTTGATTAACAACAATTAAGTATATAGTTTTTCCAATAATCCTATTTGTCATTTTAATTGCCTTATCATAAATCCTGTTACTGTGTTTATTTCAGCTTATTTCTCCCCCCCAAATTCTAAATATTCTTACTAGTGACAATTTTTTCAACAATTAACTACATTTACATTGGTGGATTTAATTCCATTTTTTCCATATAAGCCCTCTCATACTTTTATATTTCTTAATCAATAAGTAAAAAAGTAGAAAGAGAAAAGAAAAGAGGAGAGAGACAAAAAAGAGGGGGGGAAAGAAGAAAAAAGAAAAAGGAAAAAAAGACAAAAGCACTGAGATACAAAAAATAACATACAACTTAAAATATGTATCCCTCCTAATTTGATATATATTTATTCCCTCAATTTCTGATTCTTTTTGACCATAGCTAAGAATGTAATCTATTTAAACTTTAAGCAGTCCATTCAGTAGATCTAATCATCTAATCCTTTAACTTTCATTCAAAACACTTTTTTATGTTTTTCTTATCGTCAAATTTAAATAACTAAAATGTTTGCTTTGTTTAAATCATTTCAACTTTTTTTTTCTTTTTTTACAGAAAGGAAAAAAAATATGGTATTAATTAAAAAAAAGTTCATCCCTCTAAGAGTAATATATTTTAAAGTTTTTCCATTTCTTTAGCCATATTCAAACAAATGTTTCTTACTGTATTTGTTAACAAAAAAAATCATCTCTCTAAGAGTAATATATTCCAAAGTTTTTCCATTTTTAGTTGTATTCAAACAAATGTTTCTTTTTTAAGTATTCTCTCTGATAAGTCCCATCATCTATTTTCTTGATTTCCATTTTAATCTTTTTTCTCTGGCCATTGCCTTTCTTAATCAGTATGTTTTGCTGCATCATTCGTTTCCCTGTAAAGTATTTTTTTCTCATTCTTTTCCTTATCTTCAAAGTTGCTTGGACGTGTTGAAATATTTCCCATTTGAATTAAGTCATGATTTTTTTTTAATTTTAAATGGCTCCATCTTTAAGTCTCTATCTTCAGAATTATGTTCAGTCATCTCTACCGTATTTTCCTGGGAAATTTCTTAGAGTGAAATTAGGTTGGAGATAAGTTGATTCATACTCTCAAGGTTGTTCTGTATTTCTTTATAGTTTAAAATCATTGTCCTTTGAAATTGTTGCCGCTTATCATATGTTTCCTTTTGTAAAGTATTCATTGCTTCAGATTTGTTACTCTCACTTTGTTTACACAGCTGCATTTTCTAAGAACTTTGAGGGTCAGAGGAAAAAAAATCCTCACCCACCAGTAGGTGTCAGCATTTGCTCATTTTTCAGGTCTTTCTAGTCTTTTCTCTCTCTCTAAAGGGTAAGTTTTGCCTCTTCCAGTAACCAAAAGGAGGGAGTAAAATCCCCTCCTTTTTCCCCCAGAAATCTCTTATTTTTGGGACTTTCTTCTTCAGGAAAATAGATAAGATAGAGAAAATCAATATTCCTACCCAGATTCAAGCATGCTGTTTAAAATCCACTTAGTTTAAAAGCTTATGGCTTCCGTTGTCTCCAAATATGGCTGGATATGGAGTTAGCCAGCCTTTTCTTCTGTTGGTTTCTGGGAGGCTTCTCCTGGATCGTTCGGGGAGACCGCTGTCTCTCCTAAGTCCCTGGGATTTCCTTCCTTCATTCCACTCCTTCAGGGTGGGTTCCGGCCCCTTAGGGTCCCCAACAAAAAGAAATTTCAGCTGAAGGATTCGACATTCCGAATCTTCAGACTGCTCTCTGGAAAACAGGAACCGGAAGCCAGATATTGTTTTTTTTTTAAATTCCATTTATATCCCGCCCTTCTCCGAAGACTCAGGGCGGCTTACAAGCTTAGCAGTAGCCTTCATTCTATGTATATGCCTGCTTATTAGGGCTTTCACACACACCCAAGCGGCATTATTACAAAGTCAGCTTAATTGACCCCAACAATCTGGGTCCTCATTTTACCTACCTCGGAAGGATGGAAGGCTGAGTCAACCTTGAGCCTGGTGGGATGCGAACCTGCACTAATTGCAGGCAGCTGGTGTTACTTAAGGAGGCATTAGCCCACTGCTCCACCAAGGCTCTTTATGTTTATGTGTCTATTGATGACCAGCTGTCAGAGTGCCAGGCTTCCAGGAATTATCTTGTGTTTTTGGACTTGGCTTGGTCTAGGATGCTGATTATCTTCTATGAAACCATAGTTTAAACTCACCATTTATTGTGAAATTGAAGAGTAATTGTCATTTCTTTTTGACTGCTAGTTGGTATTCATAGATTTGTTCTGCTAGTCTTCTGCCTGTTTGTCCTACATAGTGGCTACTGCAGTCTTTATACTGTATGTTGTAGATGACTCCTGTTTTGTTTTTGTCTTCAGGGACTGCTGCATCTTTTGGTTTATTTAGAATGTTTTGGAGAAACTTTAATTGGTTTGTGTGCTACATGTAGATTGAAACAGTCTGTTGGTGGTTTCTGAGATGTTTTTGATGTATGGCAGTGTTATCCTTTTTACTGCTTGGATTTGTTGTGTTATATTGGGTTGAGAGGTCAAGCACATTTTGATGAAGTTGCATGGATATGCATTTTGTTGGAAGATGTTGTATAGATGATCTGTTTCCTTTTCCTGTTGTAAAGGATTGCTGCAGTGTGTTTGTGCTCATCTAAATAGTGTTCTTACATAGCTTCTCTTGTGAGAAATTGGGTTATTACTTTGGTAGTGGAGTACTTGGCTGGTGTAGGTGGGTTTTCACTATACTTGTGTTTCTAGTTTGCCATAGTAGTCTCTACTAATAAGGATATCCAGCAGTGGTAGGGTGTTGTTGTGATTCAGGGTCAGCCTGTGGGTTCAGCAGTTGGGTCAGACGATTCAGAGGAGGAGGAGGGGGGTGTTGGAGAGCCTGCAGAAGATAGCCCTGAGGCTTTGCAGAGCCCTCAGCCAGGCCCCTCCCATCTGGTTATGATGCAGACCCAGCTGTGTGAGCCTGACAGAATGGATGAAGATGACCCACAGCTGGCCCTGTTCAAGGACGCCCAACACAGGAGGCAGTCAATCAGGAGTAAACAGAGGAAGGCAATGGGGCACCTCGGAAGGAGGCAGAGAGAAGCCATGCCTTGAACTGTTTAAAAGGGGAATGTGTGGGAGGGCTGGTTTGCTGAAGGCAACCATTTGAATAGCTCCTGTTTCATGGTTCGTGTTTCTGTTTTGCTCTGTTTGCTCTGTTTTATGTCAATAAATTTGGCAGGCTTAGTTCCAGCCTCTTGCCTTTTTGTAAAGGGGTTGTCCCTGCCTTTTCTGCAGGGCCGGTAGTAGGCTGGTACAGAACAGGTGTCATTTTCTTCTTCCCTTTTGATATAGATTCATTTGAAGATGTTGTGGATGGATTTGTGGGTGTTCTATAATTGATCCTTTTTATTATGGTACTGTAGAGGTATCATCTACATACCTGATCAATATTTGGAGTTGTATGTGTGGGAGTGCTATTGATTCCAGACGTTCTTATGACTGCAACTATGAGTTCTGAAAGCAGGGATCCCATGGGTGTATGTTTGATTTGTTGATAGGTTTGTTGTACTGAAAGTATGTGGTTAGGCAGAAGTTGAAGAAAATCTATGATTTGAGGTATTTCAATCTTTGTTTATTGGTTAGGTCAGGTGTGGTCTGAAGCAATGTTGTCATAGATTCTTTGGTTAATTCTGAGTCTATGGAAGTGAAAAAGTCTGTAACATCACAAATGAGACCAGGATTTCACCCTCATATATTGTCACATCTTTGATTCTTTTAAGTCAGGAGTCCCCAACCCCCAGTCCATGGATCAGTACCAGGTCAGCAACCGGCCCACACAAATAAGCAAAGCCCCATCTGCGAGATGCAGGCAACACACAAAACCACGCACCCTCTGGTCCACGGAAAAACCTCTCTCCATGGAACTGGTCCCTGATGCATAAAGGTTGGGGACCTCTGTTTTAAAGCACTATAGTGGGGAATTGATGGAACATTTGTTTTCCACTGTGAGGTTCCTAAAAGATCCAGCAGCTCCAAAACACAAAAAAACAAAGTCATCTACAAACATACAGTGTAATGACTGCAACAGTCACTACATAGGACAAATAGGCAGAAGACTAGTAGAATACATCTGTGAATAAAGTCAACAGTCAGAAGACATCATGAAAATTCTTCAGTTTCACAACATAGGGAGAGACTTAACCATGGTTTCATCTGGGAGACTGTGACCATCCTAGACAAGGCCAAGTCAAAATATAATAAAGAATTCCTGGAAGCCTGGCACTTTGACAAAATGACTATCATAAGACACATAAACATAAATATCATCTACAGACTGTGCAAAAGAAACAATCAACAAGCCAAAAAGGGAGCAAACAGACCAAAACACCTCACCACCCAGATAAGCATAGATTAAACCAAGATTAGCATCAGACCAACAAACAAGAAGTGAACAATACTCCAATCAGAGAATTGCCATACAAGCCAAACAATAAACAGACTAACCAAAAAACCAAAACAAAACACCAAGATCACTCCCACCAACACTAACAGAGCAAGACACTAGAATATAAATTGATAGCAAACCCCACTCCCTACTGGCACTGATGATATTACCTAGTTTGGGTAATGAAACATCTGCAAGAAAACAACCAAGATCAGAAAGCACCAAGAACCTGTCATTTCATCCCTGAGCTACAAACATTTCCCTGTATCAGAACGACAATATGCAATGTCATTGTATAAAAATTATATACATAATACATACTGTATGATATAAATATCACACTATCTCAGACATTTCCACAATCTTTTTTTTTAAAAAACCCCCACATACATTACATGTAAGCATGACTTTAAAGTTCCACATGGCTTATTTTCTTCTTACTGACGGGTGTGGAAGCAAATAACTCTAACTATATAACTTCTTGCATTTAGTTATACAGCTAAATAGGATTTTTATAAGTATATCATATGCTTGGAGTTCACATAGACATGCAACTCCTAAACAATTCCTTATATGTATCTCTGCATAAATTGTTTTAATTTGCATACTTTTGCCTTATAAACAGATCTTTATCTTAGGAAACTGTTGTCAGACATAACTATAAATCATGATATAATTAGATGACAAGCTTAAACAGAATATAGAAGTTCAAAACAAGAGTTGTACATCTTCATGATCCAATATGAATCATATAACAACTTCATAAACATTTATGAAGGGTTTATTTGAAAAGAACGTTAAACAAGGCAATGTATTGAAAAGTATTTTTATATTCATGACTTGACCCTAACTACATATTCATAATATAAAACCTGCAAAATAAATAACTGAGTAAAAGATATGGTATATCAGCAATAAAAAATCAAGCCCTCCTTTCAAGATGGATGAAAAATAGGGTGGTGTTTCTGTTGAAATAAAACAATGAACCCTGGTTTCTGGTTATGCTTCTTAATACCAGGCCTCCCTCATTAGTGATTTAACATTGATAAGGAAATCATCAATGTTTTACCCTTAGGCAAGAAAAAAAATCAAAAGTAAAGGCATGGAGTAGATGAAACTGCGAGACGGATATTGGAGTCCTAATAGACAACCATTTAAATGTGAGCCAACAGTCAAAAGAGCCAACACAATCCTAGGTTGCATAGCAGAGGGATAGATTCAAGATCACATAAAATACAAGTACAAGCCTTGGTAAGACCATACTTAGAACACTGCATCCAGTTTTGGTCACCCCAATACAAAAAAGATGTTGAGACTTTGGAACGAGTTCAGAGAAGAGCAACAAAAATGATTAGGGGCCTGGAAGCTAAAACATAAAGAACGATTGCAGGAATTGGGTATATCTAGTCTAATGAAATGAAGGACCAGGGATGACATGATAGCAGTCTTCTAATACTTGAAGGATCACTACAAGGAAGAAGGAGCCAACTTATTTACCAAAGCACCTGTAGGCAGGACAAGAAACAATGGATGTAAACTAACCAAAGAGAGAAACAACCTAGAACTAAGGAGAAAATTCCTAACAGTGGGAACAATTAACCAATGGAACAAATTGCCTTCGGAAGTTGTGGGTGCCCCATCACTGAAGGCTTTTAAGAAGAGACCGGTCAGCCATTTATCAGAAACAGTATAGGTCTCCTGCAAGAGCAGGGGGTTGGACTAGATGATCTCCATGATACCTTTCAACTCTGTTACTGTTACTGTAAATCAACCTGGCATATATTACCGAGACTTGGCTGGGTCCAGAAGGGGGAGGTAGCATCACCCAAGATCTCGGGACAGGGTTGGACATTTGGCAATAGTCATCTGAGATTCTCCTACATCTTTCATGGGCACTGCACAACAGGTCACCAGATATGAGATCATGTTCATTAAGTTGGCCTCTATGAATCAGTTGGGATTATTGATGTACCAGCCTCACCGCTGCATAGCAACTTTCCTACCTTCAATACTTCAGTCAATTTCTGACTTAGTAGTAGAGTTTCCCAGATTTATGTTCTTGGAAGACTTCAATATGCTTTCTTTAGGACAGAGGTCTGAGGTGACTTAGGAGTTCATGGCCAGCCAGGTCATCCAGAGCCCCAGGTCATCCAGAGTCATCCAGAGCCTACAGAGGATGGTGATCACACACTGGATCTGGTATTTCCACAGGAGCAGTGACTATGTGATCTGAAATTGGGGGAATTCTCAGTGTCTCCCTTATCAGGGTCAGATCACTTCCTGATTAACCTGGGATTCTCTAATGCCACCATCCACTGCAGGGAGGCTGGACCCAAAATTTATTAATAGTGCTCAACCTACCTTGTAGCTATCCTGCTATATGGGACATAAGCTAGGCTTTTTACAAACACACCAACATACATTTATTCATTCATATTCACAGTGATGTTAGGATTTATACAATAAAAACTCATCAATTTTCAGTGGAAAAATGAAGAAAATAATTAAGTACGCAAATCTACAAATATGCAAGAAGAAGAAAAAAACACCTAGGAGATTTTTATAAAAACAAAAGCCCTTAATTTGAAGATGGATTAAAAAAATAAATATGGCTGGCAAATACTTCTGAGGAGAACATTTTAAAATTACAGAAAGATCATGGATTTATGGTTCAGAACAAGGAACAGCTCACCATGGAACCTTGGTTATTGACTTTAACCATGGATAAGCATGCATAGACATTTTCCATTTTTCAAATCTGTAAAAGCTTTATAAATCTGTATAAGAACTTTCAGCTGACTTTAGAAACAAATTGGAAGCTGTTTGAAACAAGTCAGGGTTGCCAGAATAGGTTTAATGCTTGTAATCCACATTAAAGAAATATTCTGTTTTCTTCTGTACTATTTTCACAACTGCATTTTCCATATCAGCATTCAAAGTTTACCCCATTCACAATGTATTGACATTCAAACTGAATATTATCAGATAATTGCAATTATCTCCACATAACTAGGAGTTTGAACTAATCTGGTAAACAATGTTTATACTGTAGAGATAACTTGAATTTCTAATGGCAATGCTGAGTCACAGAGGGAATATTTCATACCACAAACTTATTCCATTAAAGGGAAAAAATTCTCTTGCTGAAAAGGTTGGACCCAGACATCAAAATAATTTTTGGAGGGGTGGGGAAGGGAGAAGGGGAATGGTTGTGTGTCTCTATATCTATATCTATATCTATATCTATATCTATATCTATATCTATATCTATATCTATATCTATATCTATATCTATATCTATATCTATATCTATATCTATATCTATATCTATATCTATATCTATATCTATATCTATATCTATATCTATCTATATCTAATTGTCTATGTCTATATGTCTATGTCTGTCTGTCTATCTATCTATCTATTTATCTATCTATCCATCCATCCATCCATCCATCTATCTATCTATCTATCTATCTATCTATCTATCTATCTATCTATCTATCTATCTATCTATCTATCTATCTATCTATCTATCTATCTATCAATAATATATATTAGCACTGCAGATGTACACAATGTTCTCTAAGTCCAGAGCTCAGCATACAAATCGAGTCTTTGCTTCTATTCTTTGTGTTCAAAGGGTATCATAGGTAGCAGTTTGTACTGAAAGCTACCTACCATCCTATTTATCAAAGTACTAGTCAGAGGAATGAAATCTATTTTATAAAACAGAATTTTTAATGTGCATAAACTATAGAAGCTACAGTGAAGCAGAAAAAAAGGATACTGTCAGCCCCCAAACCAAGAATGACACCTGATAATTCTTCCAAGTTGAGTTCTTTATTGTTTCATACCTATAGGTAAAACCTTGTCAGACTGAAGGATGTACTATGTGCATCTACAATATACTCTGTGAACTATTAGGGAGGGGCTGTCTTCACCCTCTTTCTCTTACACAGGGTAAGTGGGCTGAGTTGCCCTCCCTCCAGGGGATCCACCACCTCATTACATTTCATCACAGGATATGGCCAGAAAGAAACATACATACATTCCACAGAAAAATAAAGAAATCAATATTGACTTCCAGTTGTTTTCTATTGCAAACACTAAAATGTTTTGAATATTTTTGGAATACTTGAAGTATTCTGAGGAAAGAGACTGAGTTATTAGATTGGGGCTATTTGTTCTGCACACAAAACTTTTTTTTTCCTTTAAAGACTCATTCACATACCCCTCTATAGCACCGTGTTGATAGAATCACAGCATGGGAAAGGGCCATTTAGTCTTTCAGGTTCAATCTCCTCCTCCAGGCAGGAGTCCTAATTAAAGCAGATGGCTGTTGAGGTTCTGCTTAAACCCCTACAGGAAAGGGGAGCGCATTATCTTTGAGCTTCCAGTCAAATTACTCTTCTTTATGAAGTTTTTTTTTTAAAAAAAAACATTCAATCAGAATCTGCTTTTTTGGAACTTAATCCATTATTTTGTGGCCTGCACTCTGGGCAAGAGAGACCTGGCCTTGACCTTCTTCTACGTGACATCCTTTCAAGTATATAAAGAGTGCTCTCAGACCTCACTCAGTTACCTCTGCTCAGGGTTAAATATTTCCAATTTCCTCAATTGGTGACCTTTGACTAACTCAGAATAAAGTGGAACAATTACTCCTACTACAGGCCTTCAACCTAAAATCCCGTTTGCTCTTTTTGAAGCCAAACCACACTGCTGCCTCATATGCAGTTGGTAATCAAGTTAGAGGTAGTCCTCAACTTGCAGCAGTTCATTTAGTGACCATTCAAAGTTACAACAGAACTGGAAAAGGTGATTTAAGACTGTTTTTTCTCACTTACGACTGTGGCAGCATCCCCATGGTCATGTGATCAAAATTCAGACACTTGGCAACTGACTCATATTTATGATGCTTGCATGTCCCGGGGCCATGTGTTCATCTTTTTATGACCTTCTTACAAGCAGAGTCAATGGGGAAGCCAGATTCACTTAACAACTGTGTTACTAATTTAACAACTCCAGTGATTTGCTTGACAACTTTGGCAAGAAAGGTTGTAAAATGAGGCAAAATTCACTTAACAAATGGTTCACTTAACAATGGAAATTTTGGGGTCAATTGTGGTCGTAAGTGGAGGACTACTTGTACTCTTTCAAACTCTAACAAGCACTATTGCCAGGACAGGTATTCCTCATGCAACAACACCTCTGCATTATTCAGATGTTCCTTCCTAAATGCAAAACTTTGCAGTTGTCTCTCTTACAATTCACTTTGTTATTCTCATCTCATTTCTCTAACCTATCAAACCATTGTAAATGACATTTATTTCTCCTAGGATATATGCTGTTTCCTCCAATTTTGTCTTGCCTGTTAATTTAATAAGCATTCCTTCCGCTCTGCATCCAAGTCACTTATAAAAACATTGAATAATATAGAATTGGAGACTGAACCTAATGATGATACTTTCAGTAGAGACAATGAAAACACTGAAATAGTTCGATTAATCTGTAGTTTAAAAGGTACAAAGTATTTTACTGCAATAGTTTCTCTAAAACCAGGGAAATTTTCTACATTCTGTATTTAATTGCCTCACAATGTTTTCTTCTACTTCACATCCAGTCACAGCTTTATTTCCCATCTCAAATTCATACTCATTAACTTTATAAGAAATGTTAACAGTAAAAATGTAGCATCGGTACTGCATTATTACAAAACATAGGTCTGAAAAGTTCTTCCAGAATAATTGCAAACATTATTGCTTAAGAAATGAGTATATGGCAAGTGTTTTGAAAATTCAGAATGACTCTTTGCAATCAATGTAGGAAAGTTTTGTTTGTTTGTTTTAAACCGTGCATTATTATTTAAAAGATTTTAAGTTCTTACATTTTCAAGAAAACCTTTAAGGCAGTATAGGCCTTGTCAGATATTCAAATCATATAGAAGTAGCTCTCACTTAACAACAATAATTGGGACTGAATTTCTGTGGCTAAGTGATGCAGTTATATTGTTTGATGTCAGGTCTGCATCACTTAGTGACCACAATCTGGCAGTCATATCATAGACCATTAAGCAAGAACCTTCTCACAACTTTCTGTTGGCTATCAACAAGCAAAGGGGAAGCCAGCAAAAAATCAGAAGTCCTGGATGGTTTACAAGTAGACCAGTGGGCAGGTAAGTTGGGGTGATGCAAATATAACTAGGCTGGCTATGGTGGGTCTATGACCATTTGCTGCAGCCAATTTGCCATGGCCAACTAACTATGGCCAACTTGCCACGGCCAACTCAGTATGGGACAACTCACCACAGGCAACTCATCACAGGACAACTCACTGTGGGACAAGAGTTACACTAATGTCAAAGAAATGCGGGAATAGAATAATTAAAGAAAGGATGCAAAATGAGGGGCAGAATGAAATGTGAATGGCAAAAAATAAATTTTTATTTATTTATTTTAAATAATTAAATAGAATTATTAAATTGGTCGCGCTGGTGTATGATCTCTGGTGGGCTTGGGACAAGGGTCCTAGTCCTATTAGATCTCTCAGCGGCTTTTGATACCATCGACCATGGTATCCTACTGCGGCGTCTCAGGGGGCTGGGAGTGGGAGGCACCGTTTTACGGTGGTTCTCCTCCTATCTCCTGGGCCGTTCACAGTCAGTGTTGACAGGAGGGCAGAGATCCACCCTGAGGCCTCTAGTTTGCGGAGTCCCTCAGGGGTCAGTTCTCTCGCCCCTCCTGTTCAACATCTACATGAAGCCGCTGGGCGAGGTCATTCGTGGTTTCGGGGTGGGGTATCATCAGTACGCTGATGATACCCAACTTTTTTTCTCCACCCTGAACCAACCCAGCAATGCCCTCACCGTGATGTCCCGTTGCCTGGAGGCGGTCCAGGTCTGGATGGGGAGAAACAGGCTTCGTCTCAATCCTGCCAAGACTGAGTGGCTGTGCATATCGGCATATCGGGTTAACCAAATTATTCCACCTTTAATGATGGGGGTGAGGTGTTACCCCCCATTGATAGGGCTCGCAACTTGGGCGTCCTCCTGGATTCACGGCTCAATTTTGAAGACCATATAGGAGCCGTGACCAGGGGGGCTTTTGCCCAGGTTCGCCTGGTTCGCCAGTTGCGACCCTACCTGGACCGAGATGCCCTAAGCACAGTCACTCATGCGCTCGTGACCTCCCGTTTAGACTACTGCAACACTCTCTACATGGGGCTGCCCTTGAGGACCACTCGGAGGCTTCAACTGGTGCAGAATGCAGCTGCGCGAGTTGTGATGGGGTTTTCCCGATACTCCCATGTAATACCTCTACTCTGCGAGCTGCATTGGCTTCCGGTTGCCCTCCGGGTGAGATTCAAGGTGCTGGTGATGACCTATAAAGCCCTGAATGGCTTGGGTCCGGGTTATTTGAGGGAACACCTGCTGCCAGCATCAAGTTCCCTTCGTCCAGTGTGCTCACACAGGGAGGGTCTTCTCAGGGTGCCGCCGGTAAAAGATTGTCGGCGGATAACACCCAGGGAGAGGGCCTTCTCTGTGGGTGCGCCTGCCCTCTGGAACCAGCTGCCCATGGAGCTTAGGACTGCCCCTGACCTTTGGTCATTCCACCGGGACCTGAAGACCTGGCTCTTTGAGCTCTCCGGCCCAGGCTGAGAATTTTTAACTGGGGTTTTTATTTTTAGGGATAATTTAATTTTTTTAAATTGTTTTTTAACTTTTGTATTTTGTATTGGTTTGATTTTAAAATACCCTGTAAACCACCCTGAGTCCTTCAAGAAAGGGTGGTATATAAATCTAATATTAAAATAAAATAAATAAATTGTCCCGCAGTCAGTTGTTCCCGTGGTGAGTTGCCCATGGCGAGTTGACCACAGCAATTTAGTGTGGCAAATTATCCTATTCTGTGGCCCTCCCACGGCCCTCCCTTCTGATTGAGGGCGGCAAGCAGAAGACTGTCTGCCACAGGAGGGAGGGCGGTGAGAGGGTGTTTCTGAGCAGCATATGGAATCTCGGGTGCTCCCAGATCCCCTCCTTCTTTTCCCCCTTCTCTCTCTCTCTCTGTGTCTGTGTGTGTTGGACCCACGGGGAACAGCTGGTAGGGAGGCGGCAGTCTAGCATTTCTCCCCCTCTCATTTGTGTATGTGTGTGTCGGACCTGCGGGGAATGGCTGGTAGGGAGGCTGGTAGGGAGGCGGCAGTCTGGCATTTCCCCCCCTCTCATTTGTATGTGTGTGTGTGTGTTGGACCCACGGGGAACGACTGGTAGGGAGGCAGCAGTCCGGCATTTTTCCCCCTCTCGTTTTTTTTTGTCTGTGTGTGTGTCTCAGACCTGCGGGGAATGGCTGGTAGAGGTGGTGGCAGTCTGGTGTTTGCATCTCTCTGTGGGCCCGACACACACACACAGGAGGGGGGAACGCCAGACGGCCACCTCTACCAGCTGTTCCTCACAGGTCTGACACACACACACAGGAAGGAGGTAAACAACGCTGGACCACCGCCTCCCTAACAAACCTCTCCTGCATGCGGAGAAATGCCCATTCTCTCTGCTGAACTATCCCAGTTGCTTGCATTGCGGAAGGCAATCATTTGGAACGAAGACACGAGATTCGGCATTTCTCTGCCCGCGGTGATCTCGCCCTCCCTACAGTCTCCCTCTCTTTGTTTCAGCTTGCTTTCTGTATTTGGGATGAAGACTCGAGAGAGGGAGACTATAAGGAGCGCGAGATCAGCGCGGGCTGAGAAACGCCGAATCTCGAGTCTTTGTCCCAAATGCAGAAAGTGCTGATCTCGCGCTCCTTACAATCTCCCTCTCTCGAGTCTCCAGTCTTTGTCCCAAATGCAGAAAGCAAGCTGAAACAAAGAGAGGGAGACTGTAAGGAGGGCGAGATCAGCACGGGCTGAGAAACGCCGAATCTCGAGTCTTCATCCCAAATACTTGCCTTCTGCAACGCAAGCAACTGGGATGGCTCAGCAGAGGGAATGGGCGTTTCTCCCCATGCGCTGATCAGCGAGTGCAGAGAAACGCGGATTCCCTGTGCGCCCTTGCAAGATATGGAGGTGCTCCAGGGAAGTAACTGGGATGGCTCAGCAGAGGGAATGGGCATTTCTCCGCACGCGCTGATCAGCGGGTGCGGAGAAACGCCGAACCTTGAGTCTTCATCCCAAATGTAGAAAGCAAACTGAAACAAAGAGAGGGAGATTGTAAGGAGCGCGAGATCAGCGTGGGCTGAGAAATGCCGATCTCGTGTTCAGATTGTTGGGGGCAATCTCGCTCCAGCGTCTCGGCGAGCCCACGGGGCCACCCCGCTCCTTGGGGCTCACTGCTGCCTTGGGGGCCGGCTCGAGGATTTGTTTCTGCAGGTTAAATCGGAACCAAGCAGCAAGTGAAAAAGTTAGTAGCAGTAGCGGGAATGGTTTTAATTGCCAAGCGTCCCCATGGAAGTCAATGGAGGTGCCGCGGCTGGCCTTTTGAGTTGGTGAGTGAATGAGAGCGAGAGAGAAACGTTTTTTGAGCAGTGTGAGTGAATGAGAGCATGAAAGAGGCTTTTTGGAGCAAGAGTGAGGGAATGAGAGAGCGAGAGAGAAGCTTTTGCAAACAAAACATGAGTGAATGAGACCGAGAGAGAAACTTTTCCAAGCAAAGGTGAGTGAATGAGAGTGGAGGGGGCAGGGCGCCTGTATGTCTCCCCTTAGGCTCCACTGTTCTGTCAAGCCTCTTGTTTTGCACATAAAATACATTGTGAAAACTCAGCTGACAGTTGATCTTAATGTTATAAAATGAAAAGTATGCCATTTTCAATTAACTTGGCATAAAATAATTCATTTGCATTTAATTGTAATTGTTCAAAGAATGTTCGGAAAAATGTTCGGCCCTCCAGCATGTTCACTTCATCCAATCTGGCCCTCTTTGAAAAAGGTTTGGACACCCCTGGTTTAAAGGAACCCATTCCCGACCCAAATCATCCAATGATCTTCTTGGAAACAGCAAGTCTGGCTTAGTCAGTGACCGTTACACAGACACACCATTGAGCAATCATAAGCAGCATTCGAACAGACATGTGAACAGTTCAAGTAAAGATCCCAATACATTACAGTCAGAACTTCAAATAGCAGTTTAAGTGCTCTGTTCAGGGCCTTTGTAACTTTATTTATTTAACTTATATGCTGCCTATCTTTGAACTGTTATTGAATGAGCGGTTATCTGCTGAAGACTACCCGTCTAGTAAATATGCACAGAAATTAAAAATTTGTATACATTTAGAATATTTGATTGTCTGGATTATTACAAATATATTCTCATCCATCTTTTTGATAAGATATTATTTAAAAATCTGGAGCATTTTAATGCTACGTTCTCTAATGTATATGACCTTTAACATGGTTTTTCTTCGTACATATTTATTTTTGTACTGTTCTCTGATTCTCATTTATACTTTTTTAAACACAAACTTTTCCAATATAAAGTTTGTTACTTTACCACACATCTATTTGGGACATGTCTAAGCTGATGACATCCCTGACTAACATCATTTGGGCTTGGAAGCTAAGCAAATTTGGGCCTGGTTAGAACGTGAATGGAAGAACTCCATAGAATTATTGGGGCGGGGGGGGGCTAGGCTGAGAAACTGAAAAAAATAATAATAACTGAAAGTAAAAGTGGCCAACTATTTCTGCACCTGTCAATGTAGTAATTAGGAACTGATCTCAAATCAAAATATCAACTAAAAACTCAGCAATGGTTTTACACAAAATAAAAAAAAAATAGGAAGGTAATTGGGTTTTTTTTTTGCAGATTTTTATTGGAAAGGGATAAATACCAGTGAATTATATCCAGTGCTGCTCTCCAAATCAGCCAGGCTTTAGTTTGACTGAATGCCCAGTTCTATTAATAACAATCATGGATTTATTTTTATTTTCCAAAGCAAAGCGGGTCTTAGACTTTGCCCAGTTGGAAGTAGACTGTAAATACAAACACTGGTACAGGTAAACATGGAGATGTACACTTGATTTGATTTGATTTGATTTGATTAAATTTATATGCCACCCTTCTCCCTGAGGACTCAGGGCGGCTCACAACAATAAAAAAATAAAAAACATAGAATAAAAAATTTAAAAGAGAATTAAACAATAAATGCAAAATTATGAGACAATTTAACCCAGTAAAAAGCCTAATTAAAAAAGTAATCAGTCCAGACCCGCTTGTTGGAACAACCAGGTCTTCAGGTCACAGCGGAAAACCTGGTTTGTCACCACCATCACAAAACAGCAGTATATATTTGTCTGCCAATCCCTAAAAGGCTTTCATGCTATTTGCCTATTTAAGAGTCAAAGTTTTTGATATTATTGAAGACCTACTGACCACACGAAGCCCTTATAAACAGAACACTGACACTGACATTCCCCTAACCTCCACTGAAGATGTTACCTAGTCTGGTAACAAAATGTTCAGAAACCAACCTACAAGCTTGGAGAATGAAATTTCTCCCTCATTATTGAAGAGATATGAATTGCTCTGCTGTTTCCTTCAGCATTTCCACAGCCAGAAGAGGCTTTGCCCATATGTTATGAAGGTGTGTTCCACACAAAACAGTTGGAGGGACACCAAATAAGGGGCTGCACTAGATCTCAGAGCATCCTTTCAAGACTTGGCAGAGCCCTCTGATTACATATTCTAAATCCTGATTCTTACCGGATCCCTGACTGTAGGTCTACAGCCTAAATATGATGTAGTCTACTTAGGAAATCTGTGAAATCATAGCTGATTACAACATCAATCTGAAACTAAAAATCTTCAGTTTTTCACTTCTGACTATCTGCCTGGCTGAGGAATTCTGGGAGTTGAAGTCCACAAGTCATAAAAGGGCCAAGTATGAAGACCCTTGCTGTAGATTAATGAGAGCAAGTTTCAAGTTTCAAGTTTTATTTAATTTGTATACCGCCCTTCTCCTTGGTAGGGACTCAGGGCGGTTCACAGGGCATATATAAAAAAGACAATACAAAAATTAAAAAAGATTAAACCCATGCCCAGTTAAAAACAGTAATACAAATCTAAAACGACAAATTAAAACCCATAATCCCCCGTCAGGCCAGACCAGCCATTTCAAATAGGTGGGTCTTCAGGCCACGACGGAAAGTTCGGAGGTCTGATGCCGTCCGGAGCTCCACCGGCAGTTGGTTCCATAATGCCGGAGCGCCCACAGAGAAGGCCCTCCCCCTGGGGGCCACCAGTCGGCATTCCTTGACTGGCGGCACCCTGAGGAGGCCCTCTCTGTGGGAACGCACAGGGCGGAGGGGAGTTGATGCCGGCAGCAGGTGGTCCCTGAGGTATCCCGGACCCATGCCATGTAGGGACTTAAAGATCGTAACCAAAACCTTGAACCTCACCCGAAAGACAACTGGTAACCAATGCAGCTCGCGGAGCAAAGGTGTAACATGGGAGTACTGGGAAACTCCCAAGACAACTCTCGCGGCCGCATTCTGTACCAGTTGGAGCCTCCGAGTGGTCTTCAAGGGAAGCCCCATGTAGAGAGCATTACAGTAGTCAAGGCGAGAGGTCACGAGCGCATGAGTGACCGTACACAGGGCATCCCGGTTCAGATAGGGCCGCAACTGGCACACCAGGCGAACCTGGGCGAAAGCCCCCCTAGTCACGGCCACTATATGATCTTCCAGGGTAAGCCGTGAATCTAGGAGGACTCCCAAGTTGCGAGCCCTATCCACGGGGGGTAAGAGCTCACCCCCCATAGAAAGAGATGGAACATTTTGAATGTCCCGGGATGCCGGAATGTACAGCCACTCAGTCTTGTCAGGGTTGAGTTGAAGTCTGTTCCTCCCCATCCAGACCTGAACCGCCTCCAGGCAACGGGACATCACAGCGAGGGCATCACTGGGGTGGTTTGGGGTCAAAAAGAAAAGTTGGGTATCATCAGCATATTGATGATACCCAACTCCAAAACCACGAATGATCTCACCCAGCGGTTTCATGTAGATGTTGAACAGGAGAGGCGAGAGAACCGACCCCTGAGGAACTCCACAAACGAGAGACCTAGGGGCCGATCTCTGCCCCCCTGCCAACACCGACTGCGAGCGTCCCAGGAGATAGGAGGAGAACCACTGAAGAACTGTGCCTCCCACTCCCAATCCCCTGAGACGCCGCAGCAGGATACCATGGTCGATGGTATCGAAAGCCGCCGAGAGGTCTAATAGGACTAGGACAGAGGAATATCCCCTATCCCGAGCCCTCCAGAGATCATTCACCAGAGCGACCAATGCCGTCTCCGTGCTGTACCCGGGCCTGAAACCCGATTGGTAGGGGTCCAGATAATCCGCTTCATCCAGGACCAGAGGGAGCTGATGCGCCACCACACTCTCGACAACCTTCGCAAGAAAGCGAAGGTTGGAGACTGGACGAAAGTTGTTCAAAACAGCTGGGTCCAAGGCAGGCTTCTTGAGGAGAGGTCTCACCACCACCTCCTTCAAGACGGTGGGGAAATAACCCTCACTCAAAGAAGCAGATATAACCGCCTGGAGCCAGCCTCGTGTCCTCTCCCTAGCTGCATAAACCAGCCAGGAAGGGCACGGGTCCAACAAACATGTGGAGGAGCTCAGCCTCCCCATAATCCTGTCCACTTCATCAGGGGTCACAGAATCAAACTCTTCCCAGGTAACATTGACAAGACCGCCCGTGTCCTGATCGCCTGACTCTGCCCAGCTGGAGTCCAAACCGGTCCGAATCTGAGCGATTTTATCCGACAGATGTTGACTAAATTCCTCGGCACGACCCTGCAAGGGATCCTCCCTCACCTCCTGATTAAGAAGTGAGCGAGTCACCCTAAACAAGGCGGCCGGGCGATTATCTGCGGACGCGATGAGGGTGGAGAAGTAATTGCACCTCGCCACCCTCATCGCTGCGAGATAAGACCTAATATAGGTTCTTAACCGCAACCGGTCGGGTTCGGATCGGCTAGACCTCCAGCAGCTCTCTAGGCCCCGTTTCCGACGCTTCATCTCCCGGAGCTCCGCGGAAAACCATGGAGCTCGCTGGGATCTGCGCCGGGTCAGGGGCCGCAAGGGTACAACCCGGTCAAGTGCCTCAGTGGCTGCCCTTTCCCAGGCTTCCACTAAGGCATCTGCCGAGCTGTGAGCAGTGGAGGCAGGTGGGGACCCCAGCGCCGCTTGGAATCTATCAGGATCCATTAAGCGTCTGGGGCGGTACCATCTAATTGGCTCCGTGCCCCCACGGCGGGGGTGGCAAAACGGAAGACCAGCCGCAGGAGATGATGATCGGTCCATGACAGGGGCATAATAAATGGAGAGCCCCCACCTAGATCATCCAACCACCGTCTAGATAAAAAAATCAGGTCAAGGGTGTGGCCTCCCTCATGAGTTGGCTCTGAAATTACTTGCGTCAGGTCCATGGCCGCCATGGAAGCCATGAACTCCCGAGCTAGCTCAGATGAACCTCCCAGGGATGGTAGATTGAAGTCTCCCAAAACTATAAGTTTGGGAAACTCAACCACCAAGCCCGAGAGGATATCGAGCAGCTCGGGCAGGGCTGCCGCTGTGCGACTAGGCGAAATGTACACCAGCAGCAAGCCCAACTGCGCCCCAGGACCAAATCTCATAAAGAGAGACTCACACCCGACTATCTGAGAAACGGTGGCCTCCCGCGGACATAAGGTCTCCCTAATGGTAACCGCCACTCCCCCACCCCTACCATGAGCTCGTGGCCGGTGTAGCACCCGGAAGCCTGGTGGGCAGAGGTCAACCAAAGGGACCCCACCCTCTGGGCCCAACCAAGTCTCCGTGATGCAAGCCAGGTCCGCATGCTCACCCTCAACTAAATCCCTAACGAGGGGAGCTTTATTAACCACGGACCTGGCATTCAGGTACACCAGCCGGAGCTCAGGAGGCTGCACATCCTCGCTCCCGGGATCTCGGGGAAGAAGCAGAGGGTCGGAGCGCCTCACCGCTTGCAAATAGCGGGGACGGCCCTCCCGGTAGCGATACGGCCCCCTGTCTATCCGCCTGCTGCCATTCCCCGTCGTGGGAATTGATAATCCCACGACCCGCTCATGAGCCCCGGCGACAACGCCACCCCGTTCTCCCCCCGTGCTATCAGACCCAAGGCTGGTCTGAACCATGGTAGATCGGCCACCCCCCATAGCCAAACAACCGCTATCTCCCACCCCGCTCCCTAGCCCTATAAAAAATTTGGATAAAAAAAAAGCAGTTGAACAAAATACATGGGGTTTTCTCTTAAAGTCTCTGATGCCTAAATTAATCTAATTCATTGATGGTGTCAAGAATAAAAATGTACTGAAGATTAAAACTTCACCCAAACATGCTGAAGTGTCCTTGGAGAAGTAATTGTTTGTTCTCCATCTTCTTTTTTTGAGGGTGGGAGGAGAGAATATATTCCAATTCTCAGAAAAAGGAGACAAACAAAGGCTTTCTCTAAAACTGTAGTCTCTTTATTACCGGAAATGGCTTAGACATTTTGCTTTATTCCTTTTAGACCTTCTCAGATCCATTTAGGAAATGACAATAAACTCAGGCTTATCATATCTAGGAATGTTGAAAGCAAATTGGATATGAAGCTAAATTATAGGCCCAGACAGTTTAACATCCATTCTTCTACTTTGTGAGGTGGCACAAAAGTATGTCAATGTAATTTTCTTTGCACTTGCAGTTGAACTCTCTTATGCCATGATAACAAGGCATGTAGTTGTTATGACAGGGTTAAGTTGGGATGTAGTCACAGGTGGTTGTTGGCAACAAACATACATAAAACTGCTTTCTGGGTAGCTTGTGGTGAATGTGTAGGTGGTATAAACAATATGGCTCCCCCAAGCATCCAATTCAAAACTGTGAAAAAGATGGGCAACTTGTATTAAGAAACCAAGAGAGCCTGTCTTGTTTATTTAAGAAAAGTTATCTTTTTTTAATCCTGAAAATAGTTCATTTTTCTTTCTGACAGATTGCGAAAATTGACAGCAGGATCAATTTCCACTGCTGCTCCCATTACATGGCTTTGGCAGGACTAAAGAGTAACCTTTCATAATGCCAAGTAAGGGAGCACAACTGCATACAACTGTGCTTTTGTACAACTGTATAACGATGCCAATGGGGAAAATCAAACTGTTGCTCACCATGCAGTTCATAAAATGCCAGCAAGAAGATATGTAGGAAGCACCCAGTTATATAGTCTTGGCAGAGATTAAAAAAAATGGTACATGAAGCTCAGGAAAATGGCAATGGAATTTGTGCTTTCACACCTAACTCCCAGTATGCATAGTACCTGGAAGTAGATTATATGAGGATTGAAAGCAAAATCACCATGAGTATCACCCACAGTACTGTTTCTAATGCTTAGTGAAGAATAGCAGCCATAGCAAGCCTGCTAACCATTCTTGATTTTTTTCCCCTGCAACTGAAATTCTTACACAGATCACAGGCATTAACTGAAGAACACAATTCTCTTTTCTGGGAAGATCATGTTTTCCCACTTTGAAATCCCACCACCTTTTCGTTTTTTAAAGGGTTGTCTTTGTAGAATACTACTCTTTCCCAACTACTTAAAATATGTGTTCAAAGCAATATAATACAGGCAGCTACCAGTGGTATCTGGTCAGTCCAGTATTACTCATTATAATGGCCAGTGACCAGTGGTCAGTGACTTTGATATACTGCTGCCAAAAGTAACTAATAGAAACTGGACAGATTCTATCCTTGATTGTGTCATGCCACAAAAAAACCACAAATCATATACATATATATGGTCACATTGCATCATATAAACATGACCTTAGGAAACTTCAGCTAAGGATGAGAAGAAGGTTGCATCATGCGGATATACCTTTATAGTATGTTTAGCAAGGTGCATAAAGGGACTACTTCGCCCTAATGTCTAACATACTGTGCTAGAAACCAGGAGACAGTAATTTTTGTGCTCTCTTAGGCAAGAAAGCTGGCCAGTCTCTCTCTTTCAGCCCAATCCACCACATAAGTTTGTTGGTGGGGAAAATAGGAGGCAGGAACATTAGGTATGTTCACCACTTTGAGGTGCCCCAAAATAAAGTGAATAAAAATTTTACCATCATCATTCTCATCTTTCTCCTCATCAAAGAAGTATAGAGTTTATGTGTCTGATGTCAAGTTTCTGATGTATGGACTTTTCAAGTGATTCTGAGGCATTGTTTACCTTAAAAGTCCTTTATTAGCCTAATACACCGGCAAATGCTTGCTCGAAGGAAGCTGGAATCTGAAATCTCTGCCCCTTGCAGAATATATTAAAACACAATTCTCCACCTTTCTAATTTTGTCATTAATCATATTCTCCAATTAATTTAAAGAATCAGTTTCCCTTCCATTAGAAAACCCGCCAAGGTCTTATCTTCTTTAGTTAGAGATGGCCTTGAAGATGCAATCCTACTTGTCCCCACTCCCAACCTTAAACTAAATCTCTTAAAGCAATACACAAGTTTAACATATGAAATGGCTACTTCTTCATCTCCTGTCAAGCAATAACATTCGATGTTAGCAGTGTTGACATCCTAAGGTATAACTAAGAGACTTTTATGCTATTTTTTTTCTTTGAACATATAAATATATATGTTTTAGAAACAGTTCACCTCTCTATGCCGATGAAATTAGTCTGATAGCTGAAAAAGTAAATGCTCTTAAAGCTCTAGCAATGAAATTGCAGCAGCACTGTGGAAAAATGGAACCAAGATTAAATACAATCTCAATCTCTCTCTCTCTCTCTTCCCCACTTCCTCTTGTCAGCCCTTCAAGGTAAAACAGAACAAGAAGCAGACTCCATACAAAGACCAGAGCTATGTTTTATTGATAAACAGTGAAGCTTAGGAAATGCTTCTATCCTTTCTACATAATAGATACTGAATATTTGCTTCAAGGTTGAATTCCTGGCTCTCTACATTTAAAAACAACAAATACAGCAATCAATCTTAGAATTAAAAATAAGGCACCTGAATCATGAATAGTATCTGCCATTTAGGATCAATTTTCAACATTAAAGAAACTAGTATGCAAGAACTTGATGAAGTAGCAATGAAAGCCTTGGAAAAGATGCTGAGGGATATCTATACTTATAAAAATCAGACTCATGCAAGCAACAGTTTTCTTTGTGACAGTCTAACATCAAAAATTGGACTTTGGAAAAGCAGGATAAAAAGTATTTAACGTTTTCAGATTAGAGAGGACTTTTAATAATTTCACAGACAGCTAAGAAAATAAACACATGGACCTGAAAACAATCTAGCTATGATATACAGTTCCACCCTTTTCCTTTGTTCAATTGTTTCCTTCACTCTACCATACAAATAAAGCTTGAAAGCTATAATGGAGTACAAGGATAGTATAGATGTGGACTTGCCAGTATTTAACTGTCCAGAGCAGTTTTTTCATGTGGAGAAACACTTTTGAATAGGTTAATTAGCATAAGGAAACTATTTAGTCAAACACACACTGATCCTTGTTTGTTCCCACACATGCCCACATCTGTTTTGCATTTAATAAATTAAAGACATATCCCATCACTGTTGCAGTTGCTAATATTGCCTCTAGTTTCCAAATTCCCAATTTACTGGGTGCTTTGGGACTAAGAGTAGTGAGGTTGCTTCTGACATTAAGAATAATTAATGTCAGGATATTAATTAATGTAAGAATATTTGGATATATAGAAAAAAAGACATTCTCCTAATTCAATATTTATAAGTCAAGTTCAGCCCATACATTCAGGCATGCTTACTTAGCATGTTTGGGCTTGGATGTACAATCAATCCAGGGTAAAAAAAATAAACAACTCAAACCAAAACTTTAGTATAATGTTAAATAATAACTCATGGTTTAACATTGCAGAACATGGTTCTAATCTTTAAGCATTTTATAAAGAAAAGTAGCAGAAATGACTACATTTTACAGTGTGAAAATATTGGTTGTTTAATATTATCTCTCCTGAAAGTTAGAATTTTACAGTTTAGAAGTAAACAATTATGTAACCTGCTATAGCTGAGCCAAAAAACAACAAAACCCAACAACAACACAACTTGATCCTGTAAGTGTACAGCATAGGACAAACAAGGCATTCACTTGCACAAGAAAAGGCTTTGGCTAATGACAGCCTTTCAAAATTGCATAATACACAAGATAAGTACTAGTAATTGGACTGAATTACTTTTTAAAATAAAAAAGTCTAATTTGCACATGAGGGAACTAAGATATACAAGCCAAAACTATTCTTTATGGAACAAGGGTGAAAATCAGCTACAAAGTGAATTGCACTTAAAAATAACACACCATAAAGCTGGAAAAAGCTTCTAGCTACACATCTGTGTTAGATTCCTAAAAGCACACAATAGTTTCTATCTTTCAATTTGTTTACAAGTCTTTATAAAAAGCTCTAGGAAGCATGTTCTCAAGATCACTACACAAAGAAAGGGACAGAGTTAACTAGGAAGTGGTATCTGGGGGCTGTTCACTGAAGGTGCACTAATCTAGGTCTGCCATATTGTTAAAAGTAGTAAGAATGTAAAAAAAACCAAGCAAAGTCTGATTCTCATATCACATGTTGTACAGGGAAGCCCACTATTTGTTTTAATATTTTGATTGTAATATATATATATATATATATATATATATATATATATATATATGGTCAGCTATAGAAATTGAATGAATGGGTGGATGAATCAATGAATGTTGTCCATCTTTTTTGCCATCTTGTGCCATCTAAGGGAAACAGAGCTACACAAATATACATTTCCTTCCCAATATACAACAGTAAAACAAGTTAAACATCTCAATGCATATATGAAACATTTTTAAAGGATGAAAACATTTACTTGTAGAGTAGTTTACACTTAACAATATTAATCTCATTATGGGCTTCTGTGTATGAGAACATTATATGGCAACTGGGTAACAAGAACAATACATGAATATTGTAAACAGAATATATTCAGTGAGACTGTTGTATCTAGTAAACGTAGAGAAAGAAACCAATTATCACCTGTATATTGAAGGTAGAAAAGAAAAAGAAAACAATTAGCAGGTATGTTTTCAAGACTGCATGGGGAAAAAAACAACCTCTAAACTTAATTCAGCTGACAATTTTTTTTAGCTCCTATTATGTTATTCTATAAAAAATAAGCTCAAACGCAGGAATCAGGATGTGCTATCTGTATAAAAAGTAGTAATTTGTTAACATGACTGATACTAGTTTGACTCTCAGAACTCAAATAATGTTATTTTCTAATGTGGTTAAAGCAAACCATTGTACAGCTGCTAAAGTAGGAAGACTGACACCTGTCAATCTCTCCTCTACTGCCATGAGAATAGAAATCTCTATGGTTTTGTGAATTTCCTACCACACTGATTTACCCCAAAGCTTCTATTCTGCCTTGAGAAGATAAGCTAAACTGAGGTTCAGTTACAGCGCACAAGCTACTTCCTTTTAATATAATAATACTTTATTGTAGAGGAGTAACCACTGAATGGATTATTGATGATCCTATATAGTAAAAGACAATACTATACTTTATTCTTTGATTAAGCAAGCATATATTGCTTTCTCTTTTTCTTTCAGAGAGAGGGAAAGTAGGGTCTTTTCAGAAGCGTATGATACCCAAGCCTACATCTGTCCCTATCTACCAGTTTCTCCTGAATTTCTCAATTTTCATATGGGTTCTTATCTAACATAATTGCTCAGTGCTTTGATTTTGGGCCGAGTAATATGGAAAGGACGCGGTGGCTCAGTGGGTTAGGACGCTGAACTTGTCGATCGGAAGGTCGGCAGTTTGGCGGGTCGAATCCCGAGTGCCGTGTAGCAGAGTGAGCGCCTGTTACTCGTCCCAGCTTCTGCCAACCTAGCAGTTCGAAAGCACATAAAAATGCAAGTAGACAAATAGGGACCACTATGGTGGGAAGGTAACAGCGTTCCGTGTGCCTTTGGCGTCTAGTCATGCCGGCCACATGACCACGGAGACGTCCTCGGACAAGCGCTGGCTCTTCGGCTTTGAAACGGAGATGAGCACCGCCCCCTAGAGTCGGAACGACTAGCACGCATGTGCGTGCGGGGGAACCTTTACCTTACCTTTAATATGGAAAGATTATTTTCTGTTCTGATCTCTTACTTTGTTTCTTTGCTTTTTTCAATCCTACTGCATTTGTTTTCCCTTTAATTGAAAGTCAAAATCCATTTTGTGAAGTTGCATAGCTCACTCTTCATTCTTCTTTCTCCATCTTCTTTTCATTGTCTTTCTGCAACTTATCATAATTTATTACAGAGTTATCAATTATGCATATCTGACATGCTTTCTTTTTTTTGGGGGGGGAGGATAGAATGAGGAACTTTGTTTTTTTTATTCTGTTATCTACCAGACCTAAAGTTTAAAGGCTAACAGCTTATCCAACAGCATAATTAAGTCAAGAAATAATTCTTCTCCATTTATTTCATCCAGCTATGTGTGTTCCAACAGGCTTCACTCCAAATAAAGAGCATGACACTGGAGACATGTTTACAGCCATTCACACTGAGTAGTATGCTAACACTGTATAGCAACTTTCTTCACCTTTAGCTAAATCCCTTATTCATCAAAGGACACTTCTACAGAAACCACTCTGCTCTTACAGCTCTTGCTGTTTCTGCTAAAACATTGGAAAAAGCCACATAAGCAATTTCAGGAATATTGTAAATGAGAAGCCATTTATCTGCATCTTTTTTCTGATTCAACAGGAATCAGAAGCTCCTTTGAAATTCACATTGAACTATGGCAAGGCATTCCACAAACAGTGTCCTGATTCAATTTATGTCTTGGCAAATATGAGTAGTTGTTTAGACATTATTCAACAGTCAACAAGATCTTATCTGATTAATCAAGCAAATTATAAAATGTTTAAGGTAACAGACTTGATTAATGGTCAAGGAATCATGCCAGTGTTAATCAGTTAAGATTGCTAATCTATGCAGCCTTATGTGGGAGTGGACATAATTTATTCCTCAGTAAGCATGCACAGATTTCTACCCTCTGCATTGATTTATGCCTGAGAGAAAATATTTAAAATATAGCAGAGGTAGGCAGAGGAAGATCAAAGGAAAAAATAGCTAAGAATACAGCAAAAAAAGTTTTAGTTTAAAATGTTCAAAGTGGCAAGATGTTGAAAATGTTGATTTGATATTGCCAATACAGTCACATTGATTATTGTTCCCATTGATTAAAATAACTTTATTTTAAATGCTTTCTGTCTTTGTTTGTATTCAATACAAATTGCAAATAATCCAAACATCCCTTTTTTCTCATGTAGAGTTTTCCAATGCACATGCAGAATTGTCTTCTAGAGGAGCATCTATTTCAAGATAAGTAATCCTACCATTTTTCCTCCATCTTGGCTGAAGAGCAGCTGAAGATCTTAGAAGGAGCAATTACAGTTAGTCCTCAACTTAGCAACCAAAATTCCAGTCCCAATTATGGTTCTAAGTGATGTAACCAAAGCAAGGCATCACATGACTGCATTGCTTAGTTATCACAATCCTGGCAATCCCTGTTGGAGTCATAGGTGTGGATGGCTGTCAAGTTCCTAAATTTGGATCACATGACAGCAAGGGCAATGCAAGAGCTGTAACTTCTGACACAGGTGGTATGTCATCACTTCATTACAGTTATCACTTCAATTGGTTTCTGAACAAATGGTTATAAGTTGAGAATTATCTATACACTGGAAACTCTCCTCCTCCTCCTCCTCCTCCTCCTCCTCCTCCTCCTCCTCCTCCCTTTTAAGTCATTGTTGACTCCTGGAAACAGTCTAGACAAGTCCCTACAGTGTTTTTGACAAGGTTTTCAGAAGTGATTGTCATTTCTTATTTCCTAGGGCAAAGAGAAAGTGATTGGTCCAAGGTCATCCAGCTGGCTTTATGCCTAAAACAGGTCTACAATTCATAGTGTTCTGGTTTCTAGCCTGGTGCCTTAACTGGAAACTATTAACATCAAATTAGAAACTCATCTTAATAGATAATTTCCCCCACCAATTACAGTACATAATCTGCACAGTGGTGGGATTCAAATACCTGAACAATCGGTTCTCTGCATGGACGACACTTCCGGAAGTCTGTTCTGAGCCGGGAAGGCCTCCCAGGCCCAGAACGGCCCACTGGAAGTGTGTGGATGCCACTTCCAGAAGTCCATTCTGAGCCTCTCACACACTTCTGGTGGGCTGTTCTGGGCCTGGGGGCCTCCCCGGCTCAGAATGGACTTCCAGAAGTGGTGTTCACGCACTTCTGGTGGTCTCTTCTGAGCCTTGAGAAAAAGGGCTAGGGCATCAGCTGGTTCGCCAAAGTCAACAAAAAATTAGCTACTGGTTCTACTGAACCAATGTGAACTGGCTGAATCCCACCACTGAATCTGCATCATAATGTAATTTATATCAGTGGTGTAACTGAAATAATTTGTGTGATTCATGTAACACAGCACATAAATATATTGCCTCTAAATAAATGGAAAGATGACACTAATAAAAATAAGGAAAAAGGAAAAGGAGAAATGTTTTAAATGACACTTCCTCACATTTCCTCAGTAGAGGAAAGTTCCACATTTGGTAATTTATGCCAGAGCTATAAGTTTCCCCTACCCTCACTTTCCAATAATAACATTTTTCTCCCCAATTTTTATAGAATAATTTCAAAGGAATATTATAACAAGCCTGCACATTATTTTGGGGGGGAAATGTTTCCAAGCTTTAATTAGCTCGCTACATGCATAATTATATATTTATACATCAATGGCTTTTAGAATCAGAACAAAATGAACCAGCAGTAGATAAAACATGGTACCAAGTGTTTTCAACAGTTCCTGGAAAATAAACACTTGCTATCTCCTGCAGACTCACTGAACTGATCTGAGCTGGCTTCTTTTTTAAAGCAATAACCATCAATATGGCTTCCACTTGTACCAGACATCTGTAATGCTTTGAGCTGTATTTTCTCCAGAGATAACAGTGCTGTCCTGAGAACCAGAGCATGAAGAGGACAGAAAGGCAATACAGAACTGTTCACTCATACTGTTCACTTGTCTGAGGGGCAGCAGTCTTATCTCTCTATAGAACAGAGCTTTAAGCACTCAAAGGAAAGTTTCATAAATCTTTTCTCACTAGTTCTGGCAGTTCCTGTGCTTTTTCTGTCACTAAATTTGATTAGAATCAGCTCCTTCCATTTAGAAATCTCAGTGACCCATTATATAATTCCACTCCCACCTCCCTCAGTATCATAGAATATTTCAAACTTCTAACATTGCTAAAGACTGAGGGTTGCTAATAATCAGTGCTTCTTTTGTAAAAGAAAAAGGTGCCGGAACTCACACATGTCATACAACCCGCCTTGCCTACCCTACAAGGCTCCATCCCAAAAAGGTGCCGGAACTCCGTTCTGAGCATTCTATGACAAAAAAGCCCTAATAATAATAATAATAATTATAATAATAATAATAATAATAATAATAATAATAATAATAATAATAATAATAATAATAATAATAATAATAATAATAATAATAATAATAATAATGCATCAGTAGCTCCAAGGCTGAAACAATAATGTTTCTTGTCAGCATTACAGGTAGTTGTTCACTTACAACCACAACTGAGTCCAAAATTTCTGTTGCTAAGTGAGAGATTCATTAAATGTTTGCCCCATTTTACAACCTTTCTTGCCACAGCTGTTGAGTGAATCACTGTAGTTGTGAAGATAGTAACATGGTTGTTAAGTGCATTTGGCTTCCCCGTTGACTTTGCTTGTCAGAAGGTTGCAAAAGGGGATCACATGAACCCCAGGACATTGCCATGGGGGATGCTGCCATGGTCGTAGGTGTGAAAAATGTTCATAAAACACTTTTTATTTATTTATTTATTTAATTAATTCTATTTATATCCCGCCCTTCTCCAAAGACTCAGGGCGGCTTACAAGCTTAGCAGTAGCCTTCATTCTATGTATATGCCTGCTTATTAGGGCTTTCACACACACCCCAAGCGGCATTATTACAAAGTCAGCTTAATTGCCCCCAACAATCTGGGTCCTCATTTTACCTACCTCGGAAGGATGGAAGGCTGAGTCAACCTTGAGCCTGGTGGGATGCGAACCTGCACTAATTGCAGGCAGCTGGTGTTACTTAAGGAGGCATTAATATTAATACCAGCATTCAAAATTTAATTGGAAAAAAAGGTTCAGGAGAGTTAGAGCTGCCAAAATGGGTGCTTTTTAGTGCTTTTGTAACTCTGAATGGTCACTAAATGAACTGTTGTAAGTCAAAAATTACCTGCACCTAAGTAGTCACAAAGATAGCCACAAAGAAACATGAATGCTGTAAATAATTATGTAAATGTGCTAAGAAGGAATGAATTGTTTCCATGGGTTGCATTTTTAGTTTCTTTTCTCAGAGAAATTTGTATTAGTCATCTTTCAAAGAAACAAAATAATAAAAGCAAATAATGAAAGTTAAATAAGATATGTAACACCAGTTTGGCCTACAAAATTATTCTGAGGGAATGGATCCACAAAGTAAACCACAGTAACTTTTGTGGAGTGTGTTGTGATGGAGTTGGGGGGTGGGGGGTGGGGCAAGAGAGAAGTTAAGGCATTTGCTTGGAAGAATATAACTATTATTCTCCTCTTGTATCAATGGGAAATGCATAAGTGCTTCATTCAATGCTTTCTAGGCTGATTTTTTTTTCTCAGCCTGATCAGAAGAGGAAGAAATGGGGGAAGAGGGAAGAGAGAAAGAGGGAAGGCACTAGGGAAGAAATAAAAGCAATCTATGGTTCATAATCACAGCATGACTCTCCCCATTTCCCTTCCGGCCAAGAGAGCAGACTGAGGAGAAGTAATGAAAGGAACTGTATAATGTGAGCATTATGCCAGCAATCCGAGATTCACTCAGCCACACACAATTTGGTGGCTAATAGAATCTGTTCAGAGTACTGTGTGATGCAACGCCCCTGCTAAACCCTTTGGTGTAGACCAGGAAGAGTGACCAGAATAATCTGAACTCCAATATTAACACATAGATACTTTCTTTCCTTATCAACATTGTGCAAGCACTGCTTAATGGTGGTACCCATTGTATCTCCTTCTTTGTACCAAGAATGCAAGCAGCGATGATGAAAGCAATAACTGAACATCTATCTATTTATCTCATAGGTATCCATTCAAGTGTGGATGACAGAAAGAAGCCTTTTGCACTTGATGCACATTTTATTACTTGCCCTTCTCTTACTAATGCTTATGACATCCCTTGCTCATCTTCCATATTACAGCTGGTGTATCTAGGAAGTGATTCTGTACAAGATGAAGTGATACTGGATGCCAGAATGAGGTTGCGTGTGAGCCCTTCCTCCATTTTTCTTAGAAACCATGTAGGGGGCAGGTTGTTTGAGTGGTTAGCACTCTTACATAAAATAGAAGACCGTGACACAATCTGAGACATCAAGAGCTGACATTAAAACTACCTTACTGACTTTTGGCAATAGGGAGAGATGAAATCTCCTTAAAACAATTCCGTGTAATTTGAATGAGAGGTATGGCAATACAGTAAATTCCATTCTCATTTATAGGCCCCAGGGGCTTCTATCGAAAGGGACCCTGCACAAAAATGTCATTTGAAGAATTAGAGTGAATTGCCAACCATCTGCTGACAGTACCCAAGTTCTCTTTGCTATCGGAACAGTGATCTTGATAACATAATCCCGACAATGTGGAAGTACTTTGAGTAAAAGGTTCTTGGGTCTAGTTTGGAACACTATTGAATTTCCCCTAAAAAATACAGCACAGAGTCTAAGAAAACTCTTAAATACAGGTGGTCCCTGGTTTAAAACCCGGTTACAACAACACTGGAAAAAGTGACTGATGACCATTTTTCACAATTATGACCATTGCAGCATCCCCACAGTCACATGGTCACGTTGCAGGCACTTGACAATTGGCATGCATTTGTTACAGTTACACTGTCCTGGAGTGACCATATGATCATCATTTGTAACCTTCCCAGCTGGCTTCTGACAAGCAAAGTCAATTGGGGAAGCCAGATTCACTTAACAGCATGATTCCCTTAACAACTATAGTGATTCGCTTAACAATTGTGACAAAAAAAGGTCATAAAAGGTGTACAACTCACTTAACTGTCTTGCTTAGCAATGGAAATTTTGGGCTCCAGTGTGGTCGTACGTTGAGGACCAGCTGTAGCTAAGTTAGCTGAGTGGTATGCAGGCTCTCTACACTCTGGGTGATTCTTCAGCTTAGCTTTTCTATGTATTATGATGTGAAACAACCAGAGCCAGAGGCAGTAAGTGTTGAACCTGCAATATTTTTTCAAGCCATCACGTGATGTTCCTGTCAGGTGTTCACCATCATGCCTTAACATTTCTATTCCTTTGCTGTACAATGAAGAGCAGTGGGATAGTCTCACAATATGTTATTCCAAAGTCCTTCTTATCATTAACACAGTGTTGTAACTGGAAACTAGAAGTTGTTGGCCACAAAATAACTCCTCCTTTCCTGTCATATCAGAAACATGGAAAGAAATACATCAATTTTACAGATCCTGACTTTCACACCAGAGCTCAAGGTGGCTTATATGGGGATTTCCATGTTATCCCCATAGCAGCAATTCTAAGAAGTAAGATGAGCTGAGAGAGTTCCTGAAGGTCACACAGTGAGTTTTGAACTTGGGTACCCCTGACCTAGTTTAACACTCATTCTGAATTCTGAAGGATTGAATGGACTGAAGTTCAGATTTGGTAATGCTCTTAAGAAATCCCACTAGACAGCTTCTATCAAAGAGAAAAGCTAACAGTGCAATTATCCATTTCACTCTATATTTAATATTTCTACAATATAAAGAGTTTTGAAGATTAATTTAACTTTTTTCCTGTGGTTTGGAATAGTAACTTCTCATTTTATTGCTCTCCGTGTTATGCATTTTAAACTCCTACAAGCTTCTGCTATTAAATTCACTAGCAAAAATCAGATTCCGAGAGGAAATATGTCAATAATGTTCCAGGTTTTTTTTATGGGGAAGGGGAGAGAGGGAACCCTCCCTTTATCAAGGCAGAAAAAAAAACTAGTTTCCAGAAGATGACTCTCCATTATTGTCAAAATAAGAGTAAATGTGTTGTCTTCCCCAGTAGGAGATATAATTGGTTATTTATTTCCTGATTCATTGGTTTTAAAACAGAAGAGTTTAACCACAGTGCTTGCATCTGACTACAAAAGCAGAAAATAGAGGAAGGAAAAAAAAATAACACTAAACAGCCAGCACACACAAAGAAATTAACCTCAGAAAATAATAATAATAATAATAATAATAATAATAATAATAATAATAATAATAATAATAATAATAATAATAATAATAATAATAATAATAATAAGAAGAAGAAGAAGAAGAAGAAGAAGAAGAAGAAGAAGAAGAAGAAGAAGAAGAAGAAGAAGAAGAAGAAGAAGAAGAAGAAGAAGAAGAAGAAGAAACATGTGAAAGTGTCGGATCTTGTGTGTGTACCTGCTGGGGTCTCTGATGGTGCGGTGGGTGTAGCTAGTGGGACAAATTAGACAACAATGTATACTTGTAACCTATACCTGCACAACCAGCTTGTCTTCCATTCTTTCCGCCTTCCCTTCCCAAATTAAATCCTATATCAATCCAGTCATTCTGTTCACCTGATGGTGATTTACAGCTCAGATTCCTTCTGATTTTTGTTACCAGAGGCCAACACAACTCTCCTTCTACAGTGTATAGTGGAAAAAATGGGCTATATTGTTACAATCCTTGCATCGGTCTTAATTAGCTCAAGTAATTAGCTTCTATATCTCTTTCTTTCTTGATTGTTCTGTTATTATTTCCCCTTCACAAGAAGCAGAATAGAGAGAGGAAAGGCATTTGCTGACTGGTGCTCTTTTGCATTATCCTACAGGCCAAAAGGAACACAATAATAATAATAATAATAATAATAATAATAATAATAATAATAATAATAATAATAATAATAATAATAATAATAATAATAATAAGAATAAGAAGAAGAAGAAGAAGAAGAAGAAGAAGAAGAAGAAGAAGAAGAAGAAGAAGAAGAAGAAGAAGAAGAAGAAGAAGAAGAAGAAGAAGAAGAAGAAGAAGAAGTTGTTGAAAGGGACCTTGGAGGTCATCTAGTCCAACCCCCTGCTCAGGCAGGAAACCCTATACCATTTCAGGCAAATGGTTGGCCAGTCTCTTCTTAAAAACTTCCAGTGTTGGAGCATTCACCACTTCTGGAGGCAGGTTGTTCCACTGGTTCATTGTTCTAACTGTCAGGAAGTTTCTCCTTAATTCTAGGTTGTTTCTCTCCTTGACTAGTTTCCATCCGTTGCTTCTTGTCCTGCTTTCAGGTGCTTTGGAGAATAGCTTGGCTCCCTCTTCTTTGTGGCAGACCCTGAGATATTGGAACACTGCTATCATGTCACCCCTCACCCTTCTCTTCGTTAAACTACACATACCCAATTCCAGCAACCATTCTCTATATGTTTTAGCCTCCAGTCCCCCAAAACTTGTTGCACCAGTTTCCCCCCAAAAAAAATATAATTCTTTTTTATTAGTCTATATGTATCTTCCACTTACTTAAAAAACAAAAAAAAACAAAAACTAAAAACATTTAAGAAAAAGGAAGAAAAACAAACAACACTGTTTCAACTAAATATCAGAGCTAATAAAAGAGTTCTTTATTGCTAGGGGAAAAGCTCCACTGTATTCATCTAAGCCAAGCCAGTGCTTTCCAAGAACAGTGAATAGCTCATCTTTAAATTATAATTTTCTGCATTCTATGGACTTCCTCTCTGTAGCCACAATTTTCTTTTATGGAAATCAGATTTATTTATTTGCAGGCAGTAGCATTCCATTACTTCTGTCAAAACTGTTTTCATGTGCTCAGTCATCTCTGCAGTCTTATAAACCAACTGGATAAGCAATTAACATTCACGAGCATTTTCGATTGGGGTGTGGGGGCTGGGAGGGGGGAGAAATGTGGAGGGAAATACTCCACTGTTGCTAACATAACCTCTGGAGGCGTATGGTAGTGCAAAATGAGTGCATCTCTGCATTGGGGAAGATAAGAGAAATGACACAGATTCAAACAAATTGTTGATCCACACCAGCGAGGAGCTAGGCAAACAATAGAAGTAAAAGCATAAATGTCAATTTGGGATGATAAAGGATACAATCTAAATGTAATACGAGAGGCCTCCAGACAAAAGCAAGAAATAGAAATTACACATTACTGAAACAGCCCAATATGGTGAGGGCATGCATGCGCTAGCACACAGACTTACACATAAGCATGCAGGCAAAGCAGTCCAAACAGCAAAGCTAATTGCTCAATAATGGAGATTACAGATTAGCACAATTATGTTGACAAATCTCTTCCTTAAAAAAGGCCATAGCGAGTGTACTCCAAAGCTTTGCTTACCCTATCAGTACATTTATCATAATGCTCAAAAGCCCTCCCATCTCTCCAGCTTCCATATCCTCTTTCTGCTTCTTCTGCATTAGCATCTCAGAATAAGTGCCCCTGGGGGAGATGTCTGTGATGCCTATGCATTCTTTCTGACAGGTGAGCACGGCCAAATGCTTGCTATTCATCCTGTAGAAAAACTCTGAGCAAGGGCACTTCAACAAGGTCAATCTCATCTCAATTTTATAAATGGATCTTGTCCTGTTTTTGTCTCCATCCTATTCAGTGCAGACTCATAAAAATCCAACGGCTTGCCGGTGGAATCAACTTATTTCTAATTATACCAATGTCAATTCCAAGCACCAGTTTTTATATGGATGAAAATCAACGTGTAACCCAAGATGTCTTTAAGCAGCTATAAGCTGTTTAAATAGCTTTTAAGGGGAATGCAGAAGTTATAAAAATCTATTTCTTCAGTGTCCTTGTTAACAATGGTGATTAGCTGAGCTTGGAGCGGAAGAAGGATTTCTGAAATATTGGACTCAAACATAATAGAGGAAGGTGAATGCTCTTTTTTTTTTGCTTTTCAGGTATCCAATAAAACCAATGTTGAAGAAAAGATATGAAGAGAATCCCAAGTTTCTGATCATTTCCCAGGGGGAAAAAAATGTTGAAGAGCAATAATAAAAGAAGCAGAAAAGCAGAAACCATTCATACGCCAAGAGTTGCATGTGAACTTCCAGAGACTTGGATGACTCTCTCACAGCTTCTCGAAAAGTTGTCACACAATTATTTAATAATAGTTAGCATTAAACCTAACTACCTTAAGGCATACCTGTTCATCAGGTTCTCCCCCACCCCCCACTTACTGCAGTTGCTTTGCCTTTCTTGCATATCTTTGTATTGTCTCATTATCTAAAAAGTTAACATGATTTTTAGTGCTTAGTGGAATGATTTTAATTGTCCTTAAATTACTGTTAGTAAGTCAAAGGTTACTTTTTTAATTATCTGTGTGCTGTTTTTGGATCTGAAAAATGAAACATGATAGAAAAGCTATAATAAATAAAAATAAATAACATTTGCCCAAACTTCTAATTTATGAAATATTTTCATCCAATATTATGGAATTGGAACAAAAAAAGTGAGCTATTTGTAATTCAGAAAAACAAAACTTGTGGAATTATTCTATTTGAAACCTGATCTCTACAGTTCAATCTGTTTATGGCCTAATTCACTAGAGCTGTGGCATCTCTGAATGCTTAGAAAATATTTTAATTTGTATGATTTGTCTTCCACCACATATATATATGCATTTATGAAGTGAAATAAGAATCTAAATATTATAATATTTTGTCCCTCTTCTTTGTACATACGGTATACTTAGCTAACTGAAGACGATGAACTTACCTAATATTCTTATGCCTATTTCCCCACAATAATAACCTTGCAAGGTGAGCTGAAAGAGTGTGACTTGCTTAATGTCATCCAGCTGGCTTTCATGGCCAAAGAAGTACTAGAACCTGGTATTCTTCAAACTGGTTGTCATAATAAAGTAGAAACTACCTTAAAATGCATTGGGTTAATATGAGATATATATATATATATATATATATATATATATATATATATATATATATATATATATATATATATATATATATATATATATATATATATATATATATATATATATATATATATATATATATATATATATATATATATATATATATATATATATATATATATATATAATAAAAATATAGATTAGATATGAATTCAAATATCAAAATATTCATATAATTGTTCACCAGCATGTTTGTTGTTGAAGACTGCAAACACACAATATACAGTGTGTTTTATTCAAAGAGATATTAAAAGGTATGAGAAGGTGTTTTCAAGGTCTAGCTGTTTACACTGACTCATTCACCAAGTTCTTTTGTGAGTGTAAACTATACACTTTGTTATGTAGGAAAGCAAGACCTGCATTGAGATCCAGTAAATGACCTCTTCTTATATTCTAACATGGAATATACAGATAAAGGATAGAAAGAACATTAAGGTGCTCCAAGCACACAATGCAGTAATAGAACTGACATGTTAACAAATGAATGTCTATGTTTCAGTACAATATGATGTCAGCTGGGCAAAAAAAACACCAAAATATATAAAAAATAACAATTTGTTTTATACTGTTTCCAGAGTTTCTTCTGGTAGATGGGCAGCTGTTAAAGAAACTGGAAGCAATAGAAAATAGATTATTTATTTATTTATTTATTTATTGGGACTTATATGCCGCCCTATCTCCCGAAGGACTCAGGGCGGCTAACAACAATAAAATACAAATAGGATACAAATATTAAGAAGAAATTAAACTATACCTAGCCCCAACTAAAACCAATAAAACATTAAAACCATGTTAAAACCCCTTATCATCAGTCCAGGTCGGCCTGTTGGAAAAGAAGTGTCTTAAGGTCACGACGGAAGGACCGGAGGTCAGGGGCCATCCGGAGCTCTGAGGGGAGCTGGTTCCACAGGGCAGGTGCCCCCACAGAGAAGGCCCTCCCCCTGGGGGTCGCCAGCCGACATTGTCTGGCCGACGGCACCCTGAAGAGCCCCTCTCTGTGTGAGTGCACAGGGCGATGGGAAGTCGTTCCTGGCAGCAGACGGTCCTGCAGGTATCCCGGGCCTAAGACATGAAGGGCTTTATAGGTAAGAACCAGCACCTTAAATCTCACCCGGAGAGCAACTGGTAACCAATGCAGCTCACGCAGGAGGGGTGTAATATGGGAGTATCGGGATGCTCCCATCACAACCCGCGGACCATACTGTTAACCACATAAAAAGCAGCTGTAGTAAAAACTACCCTGAAAGTATGGACTGGATGTCTTAAAGTACTGGCCTGTTCATAATGAAAAGGTGCTCCAGAATTAGCTGTGGTGGCACAGTGGTTATAATGCAGTATTGCTAACTTTGCCTGTACACGAGAAATTTGATCCTGACCAACTCAAGGTTGATTCAGCCTTCCATCTTTCCAGGATAGGTAAAATGAGGACCCAGATTGTTGGGGGCAATAGGCTGACTCTGTAAACTGCTTAGAGAGGGCTGTAAAGCACTACGGAGTGCTATATGAGTCTAAGTGCTAAGTGCTATTTAATTTTTTTTATGGGACTTCCTAATTCAGATGTGCATACACCCAGAAAATAATACCCCAGATATTGTGATAGCTGAAGAAAAGCATGTTTTAATACAGATGTGGCAATATCAAATGAGAGCATTTCAAAACATTCTGAAAAATACTATAAAATTCCAGTACATAGAGATTAAGGGGGGGGGCGGGAATCAGGAAAAGCTATAGGAGATGTCTAGTGCCGGCTGAGCAGAGTCAAATATGTCATCGGTTTGGGGTTGCTCCACTAAATTAAACTCTTGTTCCTAGTTACTTGTGCCTGACAAAAACTTGTCCCATAAGAATAGGAGGAACTATAGCAGTAGAATAATCAAATCAGCAGAAAAAAATAGATTGATTTAATTTTAAAACATATAGTTTACAAAAAAAATTTTTTTGTTAGAACCAGATATATACTATAGTGATATTTTGACAATTCTTAGGTTTCAGAGAAACTTGAATTGATTCTAAATTCAATTCTTCAGAAGAGAAACAACAACAACAACAACAACATAACAGCAACAACAACAATATATGGCAAGATATGATTTTTCCACTGTAGGAGAAGGACTGGCAGAGTCAGGGTAAGAGATGAAGAGAGGGATCAGCCTAGAATTACTACGTAGCTACAAATAACATCCAACCAGCATTGACTGCCATTGACCCTTACCTAAATCTAACCAAATGCTGACCATTAGTTGAGAACGTTCCTGCACATAGACTTTTAACAATAAATCAGTTAAATTGAGCCTTCACATATGGACCTGGCCTTTTGTGCCTGACAGCTATATGATTACGAATAATAGGTGGAAAAATAAGATAATTGTAAAAACCAGCAGTGGTGGTCCCAGTGATTATTGGCACAGTGGGTGTCATACCAAAAAGTCTTGGACAATACTAGGATAAAATATGCTTACTATTGACAAAATATGTCAATTACCAAAGGCCACACTGCTTGGACCCACCCATATAGTACACTGAACTGGAGAAACCCAGGTTCAAATCCAGCCTCAGTCACAGAAATTCATTGAATGATTCTGGCCCAGTTATCTTTTCTGAGATCAACCTACCTCAGAAAGACAAATATGGAGGAAGAAGTGTTACCAGGGTAGAAGACTTATAAATCAAATAAATAAATATTTTTGTTAAATAGTAAGTATAGGGAAAAGCCATTAAAATACATATGGAGTTATTTTGTGTAAGTCATACAATGAAAAACATAGAATGAAATAATCCCCTACTGGGATGAATGAACTAGGACTCTGCAGCATCAGACAAGTCAACTTCCCTAAGTGACGGAACTTCAAAATCACGCCAGGAAGAAAGTAACATTTGTATTATTGCCAAGAAAACTTTATGGGCATGTCTGAATCATTTAGAAAAGTCCGTGTGCCACTGTGAATAGCTCCTAAATTGGTAAGTATGTCTCTAGCTAAAATTTTTAGTAAAGCTGGAGGTGATCAAAGTCAAAAGGAGGTCTAGTCACCAATTATGTCAGTACTGAAAGTACTGAAAGAAAAGCTTCTTGTTTCAAAAGGGCATGAAATAATAATATAATAATAAATAATAAACCTTTATTGTCAAAGTACAACATGTGTACATTGAGATTAGCTGAGCCTCCCCCCGTGCTCTCTCCCCCCAACACACAGTGACAACAAACCCTCCATCCCACCACACTATGTGAACCAACTACACCACACACCGGCCTCCCAAGTCAATTCTGCATAAGATTATGTCCCATTTAAAAGCCTAACAGCCCACGGATAAAAACTATTTTTCAGCCTGTTGGTACGGCTGGCTATATTCCTATATCTCCTGCCGGATGGTAGGAGAGTAAAGAGATACCGTCCAGGGTGTGAGTCATCCCTGAGAATCTTCCTCACTCTTCCAACATCTAGGCAACATTAAACCCCCCCTCCCCAAAAATGAAATTGTCAAAGTAGAAATGAGAAATTTTGAAATCCTCATTCATTTAAATTGCAGGTTGTATTAATAAATAAACTTAAACAGTCAGGAAGAAATGAACCATAGGGAGAAATGGATTATGCTGATACTCAAAAGGAGCAATGATTATATGCTCAGCTATAATCCCCCTCAAAGTCAAGATCATATGTATTAGAATTAGTGCTTCTCTAGTGAACAACATTATTAAAGCAATGTAAGACTCTACTACAGATGCAAAGTAGAAGAAATTGAGGAATTATAATATAAATTGCAATTGCAAGAGGTGCTAAATGCACAATAAAAATGATATAATTTTACTAATGAAGGAAAAGAAAAAAAATGAGAAATAGAAGAATAACAAGAATATTTGTTTGGGGTAGATAGGTTAAATATTTTGTGAAGATTTTTTTAAATATTTATTGCCAAAATCTGCTTAAGGAAGTTGTAGGCAGTAGCCCAGTAATCCAGAAGACTTCCAGGTGTAGATGCTGATTTTTTAAAAAAAAAAATTATTGGGGTCAAATACATGGGTTAAACTTATAAAATTAAAGAGAATAAGAATACCAGCAACTATTGACTTGGAGGATATACTGTCAGAATGTAAGATCACTGTTACAAATAGATTCAATATACATAAACTTTCATAAAAATGAACTAGAGCTACCAAGACAATATTGGGAACTGGTGTATAAAAAAGCATTTCAACATCTTTCCCTTTCCCCCCATACACACAAAGAGGAAAGAGGAGGAAGGCCTCAGAGAAATTGAAGATGTGCAGAAAACAAACACAAACTTTCTACATCACATAAGAAAGGACAACTATGATACTCAGTAAAGAAAATCAAGAAACAGAGCAATATTGTAAGAAAGAAAATTAGAGATTTCTTAATAACAGAAAATCAGGAAAAAATAAGAAATAAGAAACAAATCTGGATAGTGGACGTTGCAGCATCTGGAAACAGCAAAATAGAAGAGAAAGAACTGGAGAAAATCACAAAATACAAAGACGTGAAAACAGAAATAGAATGACTCTGGCAAAAGAAAGCAAAGGGAATACCAATGGTGAAAATTGCCTTGGGTACCAATCCTTAAACAATTGGAGCATCATTTGAACATCATCAGAATTAACAAAACCACCATCAGTCAATTGTAAAAAGCAGCTTTACTTGGAACAGCCTACCTCCTCTGACTGCACTTTCAACACATCAAAAAACAACATTCTGTAATGCATTGGGATTTACTTGAACTGCTTTCATGTATCTTTTGAATGCTGCTTAAGGTTCCTCAATTGAAGTGCCTGTGTAACGGTTGCTGACTAGCCAGACATGCAGTCTCCAAGAAGATCATTGGATGATTTGGGGCGGGAATAGATTCCTTTAAACCTATTGGCCGTCAATTGTAAAAAGCAGCTTTACTTGGAACAGCCTACCTCCTCTGACTGCACTTTCAACACATCAAAAAACAACATTCTGTAATGCATTGGGATTTATTTATTTATTGATGGGATTTATATCCCGCCCTATCTCCTGAAGGACTCAGGGCGGCTCACAATAAAACATATAATAAGTGCATAAATCAAGATAAATGAAATTGAGAACATCAGTGCAATAAAAAAATTAGAGAATTTAAAAATGAATTAAAAATACTAAATATAAATTAATTAAGATGCCTGTCAGTCTAGGTCAGCTTGGTGGAACAGGTGTGTTTTGAGGCCGCGGCGAAAGGATTGGAGGTTTTGGGCTATCCGAAGCTCAGGGGGGAGCTGATTCCATAGGGTTGGTGCTCCCACAGAGAAGGCCCTCCCCCTGGGGGTCGCCAGCCGACATTGCCTAGCTGACGGTACCCTGAGGAGGCCTTCTCTGTGTGAGCGTACTGGACGATGGGAATTTGTTCCCGGCAGCAGATGGTCCTGCAAGTATCCCGGACCTAAGCCATGTAGGGCTTTAAAGGTAAGTACCAGCACCTTAAATCTCACCCGGAGGGCAACTGGTAGCCAATGCAGCTCCCGCAGGAGGGGTGTAATATGGGAGTATCGGGAAGCTCCCATCACAACCCGCGCAGCTGCATTCTGCACCAGCTGAAGCCTCCGGGTGGTCTTTAAGGGCAGCCCCATGTAGAGAGCATTACAGTAATCAATACGGGAGGTAACGAGTGCGTGGGTGACTGTACGTAGGGCATCTCGGTCCAAAAAGGGGCGTAATTGGTATATAAGACGAATCTGGGCAAATGCCCCCCTAGCCACGGTTCCAATGTGATCTTCAAAACTGAGTCGTGAATCTAGGAGGACGCCCAGATTGCGTGCTTTATCAATGGGAGGTAACATCTCTCCTCCTATAGTCAGAGATGGAACCTCTTGGACTAAACGAGATGACGGTATGTACAGCCACTCAGTCTTGGCCGGGTTGAGTCGAAGCCTGTTTTCTCCCATCCAAATCTGTACCGCTTCCAGACAACGGGACATCACATCGAGGGCATCACTGGGTTGGTTCGGGGTGGAGATGAATAGCTGGGTATCATCAGCATATTGATGATATTTCACCCCGAAGCTACGGATGATCTCTCCCAGCGGCTTCATATAGATGTTGAACAGGAGGGGCGAGAGCACCGAACCCTGAGGCACTCCACAATTAAGAGGCCTAGGGCTTGACCTCTGCCCTCCTGCCAACACCGTCTGCGAACGTTCCGAGAGGTAGGAGGAGAACCAACGCAGAACGGTGCCTCCCACTCCCAGCCCCTCAAGACGACGCAGTAAGATACCATGGTCGATGGTATCAAAAGCCGCTGATAGATCTAATAGGACCAGGACAGAAGAATAACCTCTATCTCGGGCCCGCCAGAGATCATTCACCAGCGCGACCAATGCCGTCTCCGTGCTGTGCCCCGGTCTGAAACCCGATTGGTACGGATCTAGATATTCCTTTAAACCTATTGGCCGCCGCCTAGTGGCCAACCATATAAGCTGTGCAGAAGTCTGATTCAGTTCTGTTCCTGTTTGCCTAAATAAAGCAATGTTCCTGTTTGCAACCTCTCGTCTCGCTTACTGCCTACAAAGAACTCACTACACAACAATTCTGCCTATCCCAGATCCTTTATAGGAGGATAAAAATCCCAAATCCAGTCTAAACATCTGGCTAAACTTAATAATAATCAACATAGGAGAAGTAGCAAAGGGAGGTGACGTTGTAAAATGGTGGGAAGTTTAGATGGAAAGCCCAAGCACAATGTAAAGCAATTCAACCGAAGTTCAGTTCTTTATTTGCTTATACATAACAAATAGACCAAACTCTTACTACACTCAGCCTCACAGATATGCCTTGGGAGACTCTAGGCAGTGGCTATCCTTATTTTCTTCCTCTGTCTCCTATCCATGTCTCAGGAGAACAGTCCCTTGTTCCCTCTTCTCTTTCTGGAGTGTGTTCCCTCCTTCCTGGGAAACTCTCTCTTGACTGTAGTTCCCTCCATGGGCGCCATCGCTCACAGAAACCCTTTAAAGTTATGATTAATTTTAAATAGTAGAAACATTCACAGAGGCAGAAAATATTCACAGAGGCACCATACAGAAATGTGAAGCGTGAGAGGGAATGGACTAGCTATCAAATGCAAAAGCACTACCTGCAGACCGAATAGCTATGGAAGTATTTAAAAATAATAATTTAAACAATCCCAATGAGCAGGCAGGCATCAGAGAAAAAAAGTGGATCAAATATGGATAATAAAGAGAGTGAGGGAATTTAAGAAAGAGCTTTAGGATAGCTCTATTACTCATTGCCCGGCCTTGAAGCATGTAGGTCATGGTAGAAAATAGAATATTAAGGCTAGTGAGGATATCAAAATATTTTATTATTCCCAGAAACTTTTACAGAGTACAAAAAACTAATACAAGAATTGATTTTGGAGAAACAGAGTGGCTAAGATTATAAATGTGAGTGAGAGAAGGATGCTTATTATCCTCATATCAGTTTAACTTGCACGTTGGTTATATTAGAAGACATGACAGCAGGAATCAAAACCTGAAGCCGATTTACTAACAGTTGGAAATATGCAGATGATCCCATTATATTAGCTGAAAGTCATGTACAAGATGGACTTTTACCACCACTAGCTCTTGGGGGAGGAGAGATTTCTCCATTTTATATAGTGTATACCCTGTATGGTATTTTAATTCATTTTGAATATAGGAGGTAGTATACATTCAGTTACACAAGGGCATGTTAATGTAAAATTCATATCTTTCTGGTCTGAAAGCTTCGGAATATAATCATCATATTAAAGATAAATTTTATATATCAACATCTGGAGAGGTCCTAAAGCTATATAGTCACCTAGCGTACTATGCTCTATGAGTTCAGATCCTGATAGACAGTTTGAATCCCAAACAAAACTATGTGGCAGAAAATTCAGCTCATACGCCATGTTACTGATATTGGAAAGCAAGAGACACTGGCATTATCTTCCATTTGTATTATGACAAAGACACTTTCTCATCAACCTGCTTAACTCTTTCCTTAAGTAGGTGGATAGTGGGCATGGCTATGAATGTCATTCCTGATGGTTATCTGTTCTTGGATTTTCGGTGCTCTTTCCTTTCCCCTTCCAAACTAGAAATCTATAGAACATAATCACAATTCTATAGGAATAGTGTATCTTTTCCATCATTACAGCCTATAAAGTTTTATATGTTCCATTTCAAGATTTGTAAATTAGGTTTTGCAGAAAATGTTGTCATAAATTAAATATTTTAAATGTAACTTTACACTTGTGCTAACATTTCATTATCAAATAATGGTATCAAACTGAAGAAAAGTCATAAAACATACTATTAAAATGTGATTTCTATGTAGATGCTAAAACACTATGTCAAAACACAGTAGCTGTCTCTGATAGCAGAGATGTAAAATAAAGAATGTGATTATATTATCCAGTACAAATGAATCACAAATGACCCATAAAAAGGAGTATCAGGGCAGAAAATTCCTTTGTTTTTCCTTTGACACAGTACAATGGAAAAAAAAAATACCTTCAATTTCTACACTTTGACTTTGGCTCCATTGGCTTAAATTTTTATAATACAATAACCTATGGAAAAGTAAGTTAATTAAGTCATAAGTTTAAAATTAAACACAGATATTAAAAATAGTAGAACCAAGAAATTGGAAAGAAAAAAGTTTCCTAGTTCCAACACTCATATTTGAAACCCATATGGTGCTATATTTTCAGTCTGAAAGTATGCACAACTATTCTAAGGAAATTCTTTTTTCCTATCAATGCCTTCCCATATTACTTTATCATGTAGAAGGCTGGATCTAGAAGGTAGAGAAGTAAATAGATATAATCTGTAGGAATGCCATCTCACTGAACAGATGTTTCAACAGTCCAACAAAATTAAAGGCAAAATTGTCCTGCAACTCCAATCACATTTATTTTATTAGGATCCATATCGGTTATTTGACCAGTATACATCACTGAGACTGTTTTGCTCTTTTATAAATCCAATATAGGAAAATTATCTAGGTCACTTTCCTGGTTTGTTATTTGTCTATCCCCTTTAATTATTAAGACATCAGCTGATTTCTTTTCTTATATCCAGTGTAACATCTTTTTCTACACTGTAGCCTTTTTCTAATTTTTGTAGCCTGTCATTTTTAAATCTACTTTTAGATCAGTCTCAATTGTATCAAGTAAACTTGTCTCTCTTACATTTTATCTTTGAAACACAGTCTTTTGTAGAAGTAGACATTATTTAAATTAATTTCTGGGTCTATTGTTCAAAAATATCCTTCAGTATGTAGAATGTTATCATATTTTGCTGTGTTTTGTATAGGTACATTAAATTTAAATGTTCTTCTCCTTTAACTGTAATCTTTGGTTCCTTCTAAGTCTTTCTAGGGTTACCTGTGAGCTGTATCTCTATGAAACTCCTTAAAAAAAATAAATGGTGGCTTAGTATAATGTGTGAATCCTACATCATTGAGGTTTCACTTGAACTAAGAATTTCCTGGGCCATAATTTTAAACATTGTGCCACACTGTTCACTGTTCACCTCTACTTCATAAACCCATACTAACATAGCTGAGTCAGATGGTCAATTCAATCCAAAGATGTACAATTCTCCTTGATTAGAAAAGAGTTTCTTTTCAGTTGTAGTTCAATGTGGGTTTTTTTAGAAACAAATACAGGATGCTTAGCAGTAATTCTGAAACAGTACCCTGAATGAGGACCCAGATTGTTGGGGGCAATTAAGCTGACTTTGTAATAATGCCGCTTGGGTGTGTGTGTGAAAGCCCTAATAAGCAGGCATATACATAGAATGAAGGCTACTGCTAAGCTTGTAAGCCGCCCTGAGTCTTCGGAGAAGGGCGGGATATAAATGGAATTAAAAAAAATAAAAAAATAAAAAAATTGAAGAATATAGATGTGAATTTATTAGAAATATGCAAACCACAAGCATATACAGATGCTAGGATGGTCATTGCATATAAAGACTAAGTGTGTATATCTTCAAATCTGAATGAAGAACTGATGTGAAAATACACTGTCTAAAATAATCTGGTATAGGGTCTAGTTATTATGAGAACAAGAGTTAATAGCAATAACACTAAGACTTATATACTGCTTCATAATGCTTTATAGCACTCTCCAAGTTGTTTACAGAGTCAGCATGTTTTCCCCAACAATCTGGAGCCTCATTTTACTGACTTTGGAAGGATGGAAGGCTGAGGCAACCTTGAGCCAGTCAGGATCGAATTCAGTGGTGGGATTCAGCCGGTTTGCACCGGTTCAGCTGAACTGATAGCTATTTTTTGTTGAGTTCGGAGAACTGGCTGAATACACACTGCTTCTAGAAGTCCATTCTAGGCCTCGGAGGCCTAGAAGAGGCCTCTCAGGCCTAGAGGGGCTCACCGGAAGTGCATGGATGCCACTTCCAGAAGTCTGTTCTAGGCCTTGGATGCTCAGGCCTATATACACACAGAGAACTGGTTGTTCTGGTATTTGAATTCCACCACTGATCAAATTGCTGGGAGTGGCCAGAGTTGGCCTGCAATACTGCATTCCAACCACTGCACCACCATGGATTCCATTCCTAAATGGAAACCCTACTCAAAAAGTAGGTCATCCAGCCCACTGCAAAGCATAAGCAGGAGAAAGAGGTAAAAAAATATTAAATATGTAACATTTGTCATAGTTCTTGGCTTTTCAACAGAAAAAGAATTCTTATGATAAATATTTGTAGCCTTGTGCCTGCTATTTTCAGTCCAGCCCATTGGGAAAAAAGTCTGACAATTGGAAACAGCTGTAAACATCTTTGTCATAAATTCTATTATTCAACTCAATTAGTATGCTAATTAGCTAACTAATATAACTATATTGACTATACTAATTATTCTGAAAAAACAATTCACCCACTTTCTCCAGTTCTGCCATGATTTCTTGTATCAGGTGTACTAGCAAGGATTCAGTATATTCATAAACTGTTCCTTGTTAGCCTACTAAAATGTAGTGAACAGTGTTTCAACCATACAGTTTCCTAGTCAACTTATTTGAAAAATATGTTCTCATAAGCCTCAGTTACAGTTCTGCAACAGAACACTTCACCGTTACCTGTTTTACATCCTCATTTCTCTTTCATGAAGACATGACTGAATGGGAGTTTGATACTGGCCCAACTGTTAATGTTTTTTTTAAATTCTGTCTGAGTTGGGTGGCCATTTAAATTTGTTTAATAAATGAATATTAAATTAGACAATTATGGCTTAAAAATGCCACTCTTCCACACTTATACTGACTGGGTTTTCATGGTCATATGAAGTTCTTATTTATGATTCAACCAATTAAATGTGGCTTATATAGTCTCCACATTGGATAGTTGATGAATTCATGGAACCATCCAGATAGTTTTCTGATCAACAGTAATGAAGTGGCTTACTATTCCCTCATATTTTTTTTCTAGTCTATCATAAAACCTGGAATTTTCTGCTGATCTCTGATCCAGGTTCTAATCAGGTCTAAATGTGTTTAATTTTGAGACAGAGAAGTTCTTTCAGAAGCATTAGTAGACAATTTACAACTTCATATGTATCTTTCTATCTAAAGGTATTTTATGATAATTAAGGGTTGAACTGATGGTGAATTATGGCAACACTCTGTGCAATTACATGTATAATTTAAGGAATAAACCCATGATAGACTGAGTTAATTATGAATTTTATTTTTTATGAGAAATAATATTGGATTAAAGAATGTTTATTTGCATATTAGGCAGAATTTTTTTAAATAGTATATAATAAGATAAAAGATAGATTAAGCTTAATTCAGAACAGTGTAGTATGAAATTGAGTTTTCCTTATAAGAATATGCACATCTAAATGCTTCTAATACTCATTTATGTGTTCTGCAAAAATGCTTGGGACCAACCTATATTTTGATTCAAATTCCTGCAGGGCTGGCAACTATGGACTATAAATATATTATATTATGTGATAATAATTGAAATTGTAGAAAAGCTAGATTAAAGTAGTCTTCAAATAGCTAATCTGAAGCTACCTTACAAGACAATAACAAGCTTCTAACAGTTTTTTATTATTTTTTAAAATATACACTAATTATGCTTAATGTTCCCTGTCACATTAGCTTTCATGGTAATTATATTTCAAAACTTTTGCAATTAGGGTGCAGTTAATATTGTGGAATATTGCAATTATTTTTCATTGTGACACCTCTATTGAAATCTGGTGGCATAATGATCACACTGTTCAACTAAATCAGAACTGTAGAAATATGGCAAATGAACCAATTACAGATTATTATTTCTAATTACAGATAATGCCATTTTCCATGCCATTGTCCAAGAGAATTTCTCAAAGCACATACACAACAGTGGTCATAATTCAAAGAATACATACAAAATTCTATATCACACACACACACACACACACACACACACACACACAAACACACACACACAGAGAGACACACACATCCTATTAAAATAGTGTGTGAAAGATTTGGAAATCAGCATTGCTTTTTAAAAATCTGAACCATAAGAGTTTCTGTATTAACTTTGTGTAATTGATGTTTTTGTAACTTGGTTATTTTATGTTTTATTTATAATAACATACAGTATAATAATATGAAACAATATGTACTTATCAGGATAGGTCATAAATACAATTGAACTTGAGTACAAACTGAGCTTTGGATGGCATATTTTTTCTATGGTATGATAAAGTTAAGGATAATGTACATTTTGAAATTGTTTGAATATTAGTATATAGATTTTAAAAATCACCATATTAGAAGTGTCAAATTAGGACTTCCAGTTTTGAAGTTGCATCAAGGCAGATGCATAGAAGCAGGGCTCCGCCTCCCACACCTGATTTCTTCCTCTGGAGGCCTGAAAAGGGCCTGAAGTCACACCAGAAAAGCAACAAAACAAGAGGGGACACTTGTAGATCGCATGGAGATGGTTGTTAACCCACTTGATCCAAGGAAGCCCTCATAACCGACAGGAGAAAGACTGGCTGCACTCATGCAGCCAATGAGAAACTACTCACCTCCGGAAAAATAAAGCGGTATTTTAAAAGTGCGAGCAATATGTTTGAATCTCGGTGAGATTATTTTCCTTCCTCTACTATTTTAAAACCTGTTCTTGGAGGAAAAAAACCAATCTGAAAGCAAGGAAACTCCCAGAACTAAAGGGAGGGTTTCCCCCCCTTTTTTCACCCCCTCTCCCAGAATAAAAGTGGTGGTTTAAGCTTTCTTGGGAAAAATATTATTTATTTATTATTTATTATTTATTAATTTAATTTATATACCGCCCTTATCTCAAGAGACTCAGGGCGGTGAACAGGGCAATGCATAAAAATTAGATACAAAAATTAAAATTAAATTATTAAAACATAATTAAACAATGCCCAAAGATAATACAAATTTAAAATTGAAGTCATTAGTAAAAATCCCACCCCATCCCATCAGGCCAGGCCAGCTTGTTTAAAGAGATAGGTTTTAAGGTCGCGCCGGAAGGAGCGGAGATCGGGCACCATCCGGAGCTCAACCGGAAGATGGTTCCATAAATCCGGTGCACCCACAGAGAACGCTCTCCCCCTGGGGGCCACCAGTCGGCATTCTTTGACCGGCGGCACCCTGAGGAGGCCCTCTCTGTGGGAGCGTACTGGGCGGAGGAAAGTTGACGCCGGCTGCAGGTGCTCCCCAAGGTATTCTGGACCCATGCCATGGAGGGCTTTGTAGGTCATTACCAACACCTTGAACCTCACCCAGAAGACAACTGGTAACCAATGCAGCTCGCGGAGCAAAGGTGTAACACGGGAGTATCGGGAGACTCCCAATACAACTCTCGCGGCTGCATTCTGTACCAGTTGGAGCCTCCGAGTGGTCTTCAAGGGTAGCCCCATGTAGAGAGCGTTGCAGTAATCAAGACGAGAGGTCACGAGCGCATGAGTGACTGTGCGCAAGGCATCCCGGTCTAGATAGGGCCGCAACTGGCGCACCAGGCGAACCTGGGCAAACGCCCCCCTAGTCACAGCTACAATATGATCTTCTAAGGAGAGTTGTGAGTCTAGGAGGACTCCCAAGTTGCAAGCCCTATCTACAGGTGGTAATGACTCACCCCCCATGATGAGGGGTGGGATATCCTGAATATCCCGAGATGCCGGTACGCACAGCCACTCCGTCTTGTCAGGGTTGAGACGAAGCCTGTTCCTCCCCATCCAGACCCGGACCGCCTCCAGGCACCGGGACATCACGTCGAGGGCATCACTGGGGTGGTTTGGGGTCAAAATGAAAAGTTGGGTATCATCAGCATACTGATGATACCCAACTCCAAAACCACGAATGATCTCACCCAGCGGTTTCATGTAGATGTTGAACAGAAGGGGCGAGAGGACCGACCCCTGAGGGACTCCACAAGCGAGAGGCCTCGCGGTCGACCTCTGCCCCCCTGCCAACACCGACTGCGAATGTCCCAGGAGATAGGAGGAGAACCACTGAAAAACCGTGCCTCCCACTCCCAATCCCCTGAGACGCCGCAGCAAGATACCATGGTCGATGGTATCGAAAGCCGCTGAGAGGTCTAATAGGACTAGAACAGAGGAGTATCCTCTGTCCCGAGCCCTCCAGAGATCATTCACCAGCACGACCAATGCCGTCTCCGTGCTGTACCAGGGTCTGAAGCCCGATTGGTACGTGTCTAGATAATCCGCTTCATCCAGGACCAGAGGGAGCTGATGCGCCACCACACTCTCAACAACCTTCGCAAGAAAGCGAAGGTTGGAGACCGGACGAAAGTTATTCAAAACAGCCGGGTCCAAGGCAGGCTTCTTGAGGAGAGGTCTAACCACCACCTCTTTCAAGGCGGCGGGAAAACTACCCTCACTCAAAGAAGCAGATATAACCGCCTGGAACCAGCCTTGTGTCCCCTCCCGGGCTGCATAAACCAGCCAGGAAGGGCACGGGTCCAATAAACATGTGGTGGAGCTCAGCCTCCCCATGATCCTGTCCACTTCCTCCGGAGTCACAGGATCGAACTCCTCCCAGGTGACATTGACAAGATCGCTCGTGTCCTGATCGTCCGATACTGCCCAGTCGGAGTCCAAACCGGTCCGAATCCGAGCGATTTTGTCCGACAGATGTTGACTAAATTCCTCGGCCCGCCCCTGCAAGGGTTCCCCACTAACCTCCTGGTTAAGGAGGGAGCGGGTCACCCTAAACAGGGCGGCCGGGCGATTATCTGCGGACGCGATGAGGGCAGCGAAGTAGTTAGATCTCGCTACCCTCATCGCTGCGAGATAAGACCTAATATGGGTTCTTAGTCGCAATCGGTCAGATTCAGATCGGGTGGACCTCCAAACGCTCTCTAGGCCCCGTCTCCGACGCTTCATCTCCCGGAGCTCCGCGGAGAACCATGGAGCCCATTGGGATCTGCGCAGGGTCAGGGGCCGCAAGGGTACAACTCGGTCAAGTGCCTCCGTGGCCGTCCTTTCCCAGGCTTCCACTAAGGCATCTGCCGAGCTGTGAGCTGAGGAGGCAGGTGGGGACCCCAGCACTGCCTGAAACCTCTCAGGGTCCATTAAGCGTCTGGGGCGGAACCATCTAGTTGGCTCAACAACCCCACGGTGGGGAGTGGCAAAACGGAAGACCAGCCGCAGGAGATGATGATCGGTCCATGACAGGGGCATAACAATTGGGGAGCCCCCACCAAGATCATCTAACCACCGACCAGATAATAAAACCAAGTCAAGGGCGTGGCCTCCCTCGTGAGTCGGTCCAAGAATTACCTGCGTCAGGTCCATGGCCGTCATGGAAGCCATGAACTCCCGAGCTAACTCAGATGCTCCTCCCAGGGATGGTAGATTGAAGTCTCCCAAAACCATAAGTTTGGGAAACTCAATCACCAGCCCTGAGAGGATATCGAGAAGCTCAGGCAGGGCTGCTGCTACGCGACTAGGCGAAAGGTACGCGAGCAGCAAGCCCAACTGCGCCCTGGGACCAAACCTCAATAAGAGAGATTCACACCCGACTATCTGAGGAACGGTGGCCTCCTGCGGACATAAGGTCTCCCTCATAACCACAGCCACTCCCCCACCCCTACCCTGAGTCCGAGACCAGTGTAGCACCCGGAAGCCTGGTGGGCAAAGATCAACCAGGGGGATACCACCCTCTGGGCCCAACCAGGTTTCCGTGATGCAGGCCAGGTCCGCTTGCTCACCCTCGACTAAATCCCGGACGAGGGGAGCCTTATTAGCAACGGACCTGGCATTCAAGTACACCAGTCGGAGCTCAGGTGGCTGCACATCCCCGCTCCCAGAACCTTGGGTCGAAGGCAGAGGGTCGGAGCGCCTCACCGCTTGTAGGTAGCGGAGAGGCCCTCCCGGAGGCCGGTACGGCCCTCTGATCTTACACCTGCTGCCATTCCCTATCGTCGTGGGAATTGGCAATCCCACGACCCGCTCGAGAGCTCCAGAGATGACCGACCCCGGCTCCCCCTCAACGCGATCTATCCTAGGCCTGGTCTGAACAGCAGTTGGCGGATTACCCCCCCTCTCCAACCAACCACAACCCTCCCCCCTCCCTAACCCTACAAAAAATTTGGCTAAAAAAGTAATCAGGGGCCTCTTATTAAATTTATATCTTAGGCCCCTGTTACTGCCCGGCCATCTCTCAGGGTCCCTACAGTCGGACCCGTCATCAAGAGGCAAATTAAAAGGTAAGGCGGGTCGCTCCCAGGATGGGGGGGCACCCCTGAGAGCGAGTAAAACCGTGCTGGAATACCTCAAAACCATGGTAAAATTGGGTAAAACAGCAAAAATAGACCCAGATCGAATAAATAAAATGGGAGGATCTTAAAAATGGAAGGAGAGTATCCAGACTGCAAACCCAGCTCTTCTGCCACTAGAGCTGGGTAACCCCGGGACAATCCCCGTTCTCTCACAACGGTAAGAACCGGGGAGCAGCCTGAGATATACGGCCAGGGAGAGAGATACCGCCTAGAGCTCTCACCTCTAAGACGGAACAGATGGAAACTCTTAACTCATAACCACTCTCTCACAGTGGTTATACACCCGGCGCCTTCCACAACCCAGGGGGAAAGGAAAAAGGGAGGACAATAGGGGAAACCAATCAGCGAGATGGATTAGGGTAAAGACCCGTAAAGTCACGGAGTGGGGCTCAGGGATATGGTCCAATGAACTATAATAGTCCATGCCTCCAGATGTCCAGGCATAAAAGTCCATACTCCACCCAGCCATAGTCACCGTGCCAAGGCGGTCGCGGCGCTCCAACTCCCTCAACGCCAACCGTCTCAGACGCCAACCAGGGCCGTCTCCACCACTCCAGCTTAAAACGCTGACGCTGCTCCAAACCGTAGTTCATAATAGCAGTTGTAACTCAACCAGCATCCGGCTCCTGAGCAACTGGAAGGTTCCCCTCAAGGTCACCGGCTCCGTCGAGTTGTCCCGGGCTCCGACAAACAGCTGATCGGCGCCGCGGAGCACAGTCAGCTGGTCGGCGCCAAAAAAGCACAGCACGGGGCTCTGCCAGTTCTTCCGGGCCTGCACGGATCTCCCAAAGTCCTCCAAACAGCCGGGGCCCTCCGGAAAGCCGACAAACAGCTGATCAGCACCGCGGAGCACAGTCAGCTGGTCGGCGCCGAAAAATGAAGCACGGGGCTCAGCCAGTTCTTCGGGCCTGCCCGGCTCTCCCGAACTTCCTCCGAACTTCCTCCCGAACTTCCTCCAAAATAGAGAGACTATAAAATTAATTTAGACTCAATAAAAAGAAAAAAGTTTGGGGACTTATAATCTCTTTTTTACCTTTCTTGGAGAGTATCAAAGCAAAACTTAAAGAAGAAAAAACTTTTTTGGTTGGGAAATTATAAAATGGATACTTAATGACATCTAGTGGTGAAAAAAAGAACTATACCTATATTTTATCTGAATGAGGGAACTTGGCCAGATGCCCAGACATAGATAACAGACTAAAGTCTTTGATGTTTCTGAACTTCATAACCTTGTAGATTGCATCTGGAAAAAAGAGAAAAAACTTTTTGGACTGTCTTTTCTGCAGGATAGATTACAACTAAAACTACAACTCTTTTGAAGCCATCTGGCTTCCTCAGACTACAAATATTGTCGGACCTGTTATTTTATAAACTATTAAGAGACAGACTGAATGGCAAGGAACTATCTACAGTAAAACATTTTGGATTATAATTTTGGCAGATTGGCAATTTTGGATTTTGGGACAATTGGTTATAGTTGGAGTCAGAAGATAGAAGTCGATTATAAACTTTTTTTCCTCTCCTCATTTTTTCTTTTTCTTTTTCCTTTTCCTTTTCTTTTTTCTTTTTTCCTCTTTTTCTTCTTGTTATCTGAGGAGCCTATTGGATTATAAACTTTTAGTCTCAGAACCACTTAAGGGCAGTGAAAGCTTAACTGTTGGTGATTTTCTTAGGAGAAGGCTCTATGGAGTATTAATTTTGAATAGTAGGACCTTGCAGATTATACATTTTTATTGAGTGATAATCTTGGATTTTAGACAACTGCTCTGGAAGTGAGTCCCACAAACAGAATTAGATTACAAATTTTCTTTTTTTCTTCTTCTTTGTTCTCCCTTCTTTTTCAGAGAGTTTATTACACTACAGTGACTATAGATGAGAACTGTAAGTTATTTAAGACAAATGTAAATGATATTAAAATATATATATTGTGGTACTGAATACAAGATTAATGGTTTGGTATAAGGCGGACATCTGGGAAAAGTATTAGAGTTGATAAAAAAATTTAGGAGTGGAATTAAAAATGACTTCCAAATTTAGCTAAAAGTGTCAAGACAACATCCTTAGCCCCATCCTCCATCTCTGCAAGTCCTGTGTATCAGGGATCAATCAAATCAATGCTCAACAAGAAAAACCTAACAATTTCCAGAAGGAGATGCAAGTGGCATTAGAAGATAAGTGAGTAGAAACTGATCAGAAGATGAAAGAAATAAAAAAATGAAAATCAGAGACTGATGCAGGCAAAAAGAGAATTAAAAGATTCAATGGCAGTTTTGGAAATGGAAAAGGCATCTTATTTTTTAAGATTTCAAAATATAATGGAGGACAAAGAAGAGGATCTCACGGATTCGATGACAGAGCTTTTGGCTGAAGAACTGGGAATCAGGAAACAAGAAATGGAAGGAGAGATAGACCAAATATTTTGAGTCAATTCAAGCTATGCAAGGAGAAATAAAGTCCCTAGAGAAGTACATGTTAAAAGATCTATAAGAGATGAGATATTGAGAAGAGGGAGAGATGATCCTGCATTATAAAGAAAAAGAAATTGTAGTGCTGAAGCAGATCCCCAGGAGGATAAAAGATTCAAGAAGAGAATACCAATTCCTGACAGAAAACTAATTGAAAAAAGACTTTAGATGATTCATAGTGAACTTCAGATGATTCCAGAAGGGATTTTAATTTTAATTAATTGGGACATGAAAAGATACAGACTGCACTCAAGGCAATGGACTTTTATGAGAGATACAAAGCTTTTTTGGAAGGGGAAAGTCTGGAAATTCATGCAGAGAGAGAAGCAAAAAAACAGAAAGAGATAGCAATAGCAGATAGCAGCCAAGCCAAGGGAAGAAGAAGAAACAGTAAACACAAACATAGAAGAAGGGGCAAAAGCAAGAGAACAAAGACAGATAAGAACAACTAGGAGATGATAAAATGGGCCCAGAATATCCAAGAAGTTATTACAATGGACACGTGGGAAAAGATCTGGGTGAGGAACGTAAAATTTACACAAGCTCAAAACCTAAGAGAGAACTTTTATAAAATGTTTTATAGATGGCATTTAGATCCTAAAAAGCTTGCAAGTATGTATCCGAACTATCAGCCAAAATGTTGGAGGTGTGGTGGCGAAGATGCAACATATTTTCACATATGGTGGACCTGCAAAAAGGTTAAGGCTTTTTGGATAAAAATTTGGTGGAATATGCAGAAGATCTTCAAGCAAAGGATAAAGTTTTGTCCGCAATTGTTTTTGTTGGGCATAATTACAGATGCTACTGTTGTGGACACTAAGTTGATGTTGAACTTAATTACAGCAGCAAGACTTTTAATAGGTCAATATTGGAAGAAGGAGGAACTGCCGACTATAGAAGAATGGACTCTAAAGGTTTCTGACCTGGCGGAAATGGCAAAGATCTCGGCTTACTTGAAAGATCATTCGCAAGAACGTTATATTATGGAGTGGAAAAAATGGATTGATTATATCCAGAACAAATATGGGACTAAAAAGTTTCACTTAGCATTTGAATAAGTCTTCCTTTCTTTTTTCTTTTTTCTTTCTTTTTATATGTAATATTAATATTGCTTGTAGTTAGCTTATATGAGCTAGAGAGCGATAGATTTAAGAGTTTATTGTTGTTAGCATATGGATGTTTATGATTGTTCTTTGTTTTTATACCTTGTACTTAGCTCTGGGAAGTCGGGGGGGAGGGGGAAATGGGGGGGAGGGGCAGGGAGGGATAGGTAGGGGTGGGGGGAGGGGGGATTGTTAAAGATAAAATGTACTCTAAAACTTTTCAATAAAAAAAAAGAACAACTAGGAGAATAAAACCTAAATAGAGTTGAAGAAGATGAAGAAGGAAAATGGGATTCTTTCAATGAATATAAATGGATTGAACTCTATGCAGATGAAGAGGAAAGAATGTTAATGGTAGAAATAATGATAAATCAAAAACAGATATTGATGGTAGCAATATATGCTCCTAATAACAAACAAAAAGAATTTTATCAAAAATTACATACAAAAAATAGTGGAATTGGAATAGATGACCTCCAAGGTCCCTTCCAACTTATTATTATTATTATTATTATTATTATTATTATTATTATTATTATTATTATTATTATTATATTTTATTTTATTTTATTTTATTTTATTTTATTTTATTTTATTTATTTTATTTTTATTACATTTACATCCCGCCCTTCTCCGAAGACTCAGGGCGGCTTACAAGCTTAGCAGTAGCCTTCATTCTATGTATATGCTTGCTTGTTAGGGCTTTCACACACACCCCAAGCGGCATTATTACAAAGTCAGCTTATTGTGCCCAACAATCTGGGTCCTCATTTTACCTACCTCGGAAGGATGGAAGGCTGAGTCAATCTGCACTAATTGCAGGCAGCTGGTGTTACTTAAGGAGGCATTAGCCCACTGCTCCACCAAGGCTCATTTTATTATTATTATTATTCACATTCTCCAATTAGTTTAAAATGTAAACTTTCCCTCCTGTTTAACAACCCACCAAATTCTTATCTTCTCTTATTACAAACAGTCTTGAGATACATTGTCCCTACTCCCCCCAGCGGCCACTAATTCTAGCTCTAAAAATAATATATGACTTAAAGGAAGGCTACATCTCCCTATGTTGTCAAACAAGAACATCCAATGTTAGCAGCATTAACAGTACGATTATACAGGAGATTGAGATAGAAACCAATACATGGGCAGACCATAATCCGATAAAGATGACTTGGAGAGGAGCTACGAAAAAACTAAGATGGTCTCTGAATCAATCTGAAAGAGAAAGAGCAAAGGAAATGGAATTTTTTTAAAAAATAAACAAAAAGAAGAAGCATTGCTTCAAAATGTGTGGGATACAGCTAAAGCATACTTTAGAGCAGACATGTCAAACTTGCGATGTCACGTGACATCACACAATGTATCAGAGCCTTTTCACCATTGCCGGCAATGGGGTGGGCACGGCTTCTGGATGACACATCTGGCCCGTGGGCCAGAGGTTTGACACCCCTGTTTTAGAGGTTTGGCCATAACTTACATGGTGAAAAAGAATAAAGAAAAAATGCAACAACAAACAAAATTAAAGGAGGAATTTATAAAATTGGAATTGGAACTACAAAGAGATCCACAAAAGAAAACACTTAAAAAGCAAATGGAAATAATAAAACATAAATTAAGCCTAGCAGAGGCTGGGGAAAAAATTAAGAGGGGAAAAAATTAAAAGGGCAAAACAAAACTTTTTTTGAAAATGCTAATAAACCGAACATATATACTGAAAAAAGAGAGAGAAAATTGATAAACAAACTGCAGGATTCAAAAGGTGATTTACAATTCCAAAATGGTGTAATAAAAAATAATAATAAAAGACTTTTACAAGACACTTCATGACACAGAAAAAATTTCGCAAGAAAAAATAAAGCAATACATAAAAAAGCTGACTTACCAAAAATCTCAGAGAATAGCCAAAATATGCTAAATGAAAAAATATCAATGATGGAGGTAACAGAGGCCATAAAAAGGCAAATAAATAAATAAATAAATAAATAAATAAATAAATAAATAAATAAATAAATAAATAAATAATAAATAAATAAATAAATAAATAAATAAATAAATAAATAAATAAATAAATAAATGATAAGAGGTCCATATGGACTACCTGCAGAGTTTTATAAATGCCTAAAAGATATATTAAGCTCATTAATGAAAGAATTATGTAACAAGGTACTTTTAGAGGCTAAAATACCAAATACCTGGACAGAAGCTAATATTACTTTAATACCCAAAGAAGACTCAGACTTGACACAGACAAAAATTATAGACCAATATCTCTATTAAATGTGGATTATAATTTTTTCCTTCAATAATAGCAGAAAGATTAAAGAGATTTCTGATTGAATTTATACACAGAGACTAAAATAGATTTTTTACCTAGTGACAGCTAAATCCCGATCTCCGCTCCTTCCGGCGCGATCTTAAAACTTACCTCTTTAAACAAGTTGGCCTGGCCTGATGGGACGGGGTGGGAAATGACTTTAATTTTAAATTTGTATTAATTTATGGGCATTGTTTAATCATGTTTTAATAATTTTAATTTTTGTATCTAGTTTTTATGTATTGCCCTGTTCACCGCCCTGAGTCCCTAGGGAGAAGGGCGGTATACAAATTAAATTAATAATAATAATAATAATAATAATAATAATAATAATAATAATAATAATAATAATAATAATAATAATAATAATAATACCTAAGAGACAAATAAAAAACAATTTCAGAATGATTTTAGACACCTTGGAATACAATGAAATGCACCCAGGGAAGCAGATGGTGCTAATATTCCTAGATGCACAGAAGGGTTTTGATAACGTAAATTGGCACTTTATGATTCAACAACTAAATGAAATGGATTTTGGAGAAAACTTTATAAATACAATTAAAACTATCATAGACAAATAGCTAAAACAATCGTAAATGGAGATTTTACAGAAAATTTTAAAATTAACAAAGGCACAAGTCAAGGATGTCCATTATCCCCATTATTATTTATATTAATACTGGAAGTATTAAATAGAAATATTAAGCAAGACTCAAAAATTAAAGGAATTAAGATAAAAGATGAAAAATATAAACTACAAGCATTCATGGATGACTTCATTTTCATATTAGAACAGCCGCTTTTGACAAGGCCCAAGCTTCTGTAAAAGATAGAAGATAGAAGAAAGATAGAAGAAATTGGAGAAGTGGAAGGACTGAAAATAAATAGAGAAAAGACCAAAGTGATAACCAAAAACCTTATAGATAAACAAAAAAATCAATCAGAAACATAGTTAAATACCTGGGAATATACTTAACGCCAAGATGTGCAGCAATAAAAGAAGATAACTACGCAAAACTATTAAAACAAATAACACTAGACCTGGATAAATGGAAAAATCTACAACTCTCAATGTTAGGGAGAATAGCAATGGCGAAGATGAATATCTTACAAAAATTACTCTTCTTATTTCAAACAATACCTATAAAATTGGGATTTTTTTTAATGAACTAAACACACTGATCTTGAAAAAAAGAAAAAAAGCCAGAATTAGATTGAAAATCTACAAGAAGTGAAAGAAAATGAAGGATTTGGGCTGCCAGATTGGCCCCTATACTATCAAGTATCTACACTAACATGGATAAAAGAATGGATAACCTTAGACATAAAAGATTACTATACCTAGAAGGGCATGACCTACAACTTGGATGGCATGCCTTCCTATGGTATGGAAGAATAAAATACATAGATACATTCAAAACCACTATATAAGAAACACACTTCTTTTAGAATGGGAAAAGGTAAAAGCAAAAATTTACATGAAAATACCTGGATGGCTTTCAACAATGGAAGTGTTTGTTCACCCAAATCTAATTAACTATGAGCAAATTGTGGCTTATAAAGACATTTTGAATATTGAAGGAAAACTAAAATCTAGACAAGAACTAGAAGAACAGAGTATTGATCTATCATGGTGGCCACATCTGCAAATTCAAATAAGATATGAAAAAGATGCTAAAACATCTGGATTCTATAAAGAACAGACAGAATTTGACCAGATACTATTGACATCAGATGAAAAATTGATTAAGAAACTGTATAAGTACATGCTAAGTTTAAAGATGGAAAATTTTGGACATAACATAGAGCTAGAAAAGTGGCAAAGACTTTGGGAAAGAAATTCTAAAATAACAAAGATGGTGGCTTACAAAGAAAACATATATAAAATGTTTTACAGGTGGCACCTACCACCTGTGAGATTAGCAAAAATGTTTAAAAATAAGTCTAGCAATTGTTGGAAATGTAGACAAAACCAGGCACATATTATCATCTTTGGTGGACATGCCCTAAGGCTAAAAGATTTTGGTCAAGAATACATATATGGTTAGAGAAAATGACAAAAAAACCCACATAGATTTTAAGTCAGAATTATTTCTGTTAGGTAAAATTGCAGGAACCTATGAGACAGAATGTGTATATTTACATGTTACATGTATTAATGGCAGTGAGAATTGCATTTGCTCAACATTGGAAAGATGAAGAATTAGCAGCAGAGGAAGAGATAATCAGGAAAATTTTGGACTGCAGAAATGGACAGACTTACATTGAAAAATGAAGGAGAAAGAAGATTCAGAATACTTTAGAACATGGGATATTTTTTATCAATGGCTGGAAAAATGAGGTAGAGAGAAAGGAGTTTAACATGTATTAGTAAGCTAAATATTGGAACCCAGACAACTTGTTGCTGATAAAATATTAAGGATTTGTGATTATAAAAAATAATAAAATATGGTTATAAAAAAAGAAGTGTCAAATTGAGAATATGGCATAGATATAAACCTAGACTGTGCCCAAAAATGTCTTTATAGGCCTCAGCACAAGGATCATTGTATTGAAAAGAAACAGTAGGTAAAGAGAAATGGTTAACATATCAAGAGATGTTAGAAAAAGAACATGGAGAAAATAAAATAAAACCAACAGAGCAAATGGCTTCAGAGGGATTTAGTTTTCAATGGTTTTTGTATGCACAGATAAGATAAAGATTTAAAGTAGATATTTGGAATTGAACAGCAGAAAACAAATTCTGAAGTTGAGTAATGTACAAATGATGAACATTCAACAGCTAAAATGCATAGACTTTGTTGAAATATGAAACAGAAGAAGAACAAATAAAAGAGTAAATGATAAAACAGGCTAAAAACTTTTGGCCTTAGCTTATAGTATATTGTTCAAACAATGGGGAAAAAGTGGTTGAAAAGACTGAAATTCACACTATTATAATTTTAAAGGGAATGTTTATAAAATAAAATCCAATTGGTATGTGATGCCAGAAAAAATTGTCTAGAATGTATTAAGATACTTCAAATTTAAGTTGAAGGTCATTTTATCATTATTTATTATTATTATTTATTGGATTTATATGCCGCCCCTCTCCGAAGGGACTCGGGGCGGTGTATTATTATCATGCCTGGCAGATCTCTAAAAAAAAGTCAGGAAATGTTGGGTTCAAATAACACAAAGAATTTTAAAAACTAACAAGCTAAGTGAAACCAGAATATTTTTTTGACTGAGGTTAATAGACAGACAATTAGAAAGAGCCCTGGAAAACTATTTTTATGCATGATCACCCCCACCAGACTACTATACAGTATATGCAAATATGGAAAGGCTCTGAAATACCCACAACAGGGGAATGGTTGGTGAAGATGTGGAACAGCAGAGATGGCAAGACTAATTTGTTTGCTTGGAGAAAGAACAAATCTATTAATTCCTGGAAACCTTTATGGATTTTTGCTGAAAAACGAAAAAAATGAACTTGTGCTTTATGGATTTGATTATTAAAAAGAGAAGATCAAGGAAAGATAGAAATTACGATGTAATTTTAGAGAGAGAGAAAGTAAAATATAAATGTACTTACACCTGCCATTAAAAAGATTGGAAGCTGTCTCTATTACTTTTTCCTTTTTTTCCTTTTTTCCTTTTTCAGTTTGTTATTACTTGTCCCTTTGTCTTCTCTTCAGCTCAAAATCTATATTATTTTCATTCTATTCAAACATTATTTAATAAAAATAAATAATCTAAACGTAAAAGGAAAAACCGTTCTTAGGGAAAAAAAAGGAATCCAAAAGAGTTGGAAAAGGTGATTTTTAAAACATCCAACCTGTTATTCAGTTCAGAAAATTGTAGCAATTTTATTTATTTTCTTTGCAGACATATCACAGCTTTGGTTCATATTCAGTTTACAGTCAAAACACATATATTGGTCCCCTAACTTTTTTAAAAAAAGTTAATTTTATGTTTTCAAAATCAGGAAAGTTGACACAATTCAGAGAGAAACAAAGTCTATATTCTAGGTATAGAGAATAATGGAAATTTTATTGATTCAGTCTTTTGACAATATCAAACTATAAAACTAATACAAATATAGTAGATACAAAGAGAACAATAAGACATGTTTTGTACATGTCAAGTTTCCATTTTATTTCATAAAATAGTGGAATTCATATCATTAAGTCTTCCCAAAAAAGGAGCTAGGATGAACTTCATAAAATGAACTTCTCATTTCAAATGTCATCATTAGCGCCAGCAAAGAAATTTAATTTGTAATATTATGCTTGGTTAACATCACATCAACTTTAATCAGAATGTATTTATCATACCTGATTTGACTGAGCTTCTACATATGCTAGGACATATATGCCACAATGGCTGCATTCTCGCTGTGCAAATAATATGAATAAATGTTCCTTTTCACCCTGATGTTTCAACATCATACCACGCCTTTTCTTTTCTATAATGGAATGTACATCTATCTCCTCTATAATTATTTTGACAAAACAGAAGAATTTCTAAACCAATAAGGTTTTGCATCCTTTCCATTTTTTTCTACTAATATATGGCAAAGCTGATTTCCCCCCCCCCCCATTTTTTTCCTTTTGTTCCCTTGGGATCAAAATGACACATGGGAATGTAATATGCCAACATGAGCATATGGTCCTGAATAATGTTCTCCATTAATCTAAGGAAATGATGGAACTTTTGGTATAATTACACGTCAAATGAAGTAATCAAATATTTTCTTTATAAAGATGTTTATGTGAAATTCCAATAGTCCTAACATTATTTATATCTTTATCATCATTATATCTTTAACTACATCCAGGGGTTTTTCAGATAATAGATGTATGTCTAGGTATTCAGATGATGTATGTATAAACATAATTTAGCTGTCACTATAACTGTGAAACTCATAGATAAACCAATATTAGTGAAGCAGTTTTAAAATATATGTCACACAGCGCCAGGAGTGGAAAATATATGTCTACCATAAATGCAGTTAAAAGTATGAATTAACAACATAACATGCCTAGCAAACTAAACACCATGAAATCTTAGAATTTTTTTTAAATAGAAAAGGGAGTCTTCATTATTTTCCAAAGAAGTTTCCCAAAATCATGTGCCATCAAGTTGATACTGAGGTATTATGGAAGACCAGGATGCTTCAATAGCGGCCTTCAGCTCTTCTGCATTGTTCGGTCTCATGTCTCTCATCTTTCTCTTGGCAATGCCCCATAGATTCTCTATGGGGTTCAGGTCAGGCGAGTTTGCTGGCCAATCAAGCACAGTAATCCCATGGTCATTGAACCAAGTTTTGGTGCTTTTGGCAGTGTGGGCAGATGCCAAGTCCTGCTGGAAAATGAAGTCAGCATCCCCGTAAAGGTCGTCTGCGGAAGGAAGTATGAAGTGCTCCAAAATCTCCTGGTAGACGGCTGCGTTGACCCTGGACTTAATGAAGCACAGTGGACCAACACCAGCAGATGACATGGCTCCCCAAATCAACACAGACTGTGGAAACTTCACACTGGACTTCAAGCATCTTGCAGTGTGTGCCTCTCCATTCTTCCTCCAGACTCTGGGTCCTTGATTTCCAAATGAGATGCAAAAGTTGCTCTCATCAGAAAAGAGGACTTTGGACCACTGAGCAACAGACCAGGTCTGTTTTTCTTTAGCCCAGGTAAAACGCTTCTGACATTGTTTGTTGTTCAGGAGCGGCTTGATAAGAGGAATATGGCATTTGAAGCCCATGTCCAGGATCCGTCTGTGTGTGGTGGTGCTTGATGCACTGACTCCAGCCTCAGTCCACTCCTTGTGAAAGTCCCCAACACTTTGAATGGCCTTTTCCTGACAGTCCTCTCCAGGCTGTGGTCATCCCTGCTGCTTGTGCATCTTTTTCTTCCACACTTTTCCCTTCCACATAACTTTCTATTAATATACTTTGATACAGCACTTTGGGAACATCCAACTTCTTTTGCAATTACCTTTTGAGGCTTTCCCTCCTTATGGAGGATGTCAATGATGGTTTTCTGCACAACTGTCAGGTCAGCAGTCTTCCCCATGATTGTGATTCCTACTGAACCAGACTGAGAGACCATTTAAAGGCTCAGGAACCCTTTGCAGGTGTTACGGCTTAATTAGCTGATTAGAGTGGGACACTTTGAGCCTAGAATATTGCACCTTTTCACAATATTCTAATTTACTGAGATTGTGGATTTGGTGTTTTCATGAGCTGTAAGCCTTAATCATCACAATTATGACAAATCACAGCTTGAACTATCTTGCTTTGCATGTAATGAGTCTATCTCATATATTAGTTTCCCCTTTTAAGTTGCATTACTGAAATAAATGAACTTTTACACGATATTCTAATTTTTCAAGTTTCACCTGTATGTCAGAAGTAGGATAATTTGAGTCTTATCATTTGTGCCTTGAGTGACAACTCTGGATTGATTTTTGTATTTTCCTGGCTATCCATGGTATTTTGAGGATCAACACCAAAGTTCCATAGGATGTTACAGACAAAAACTTTTCTTGTATAAATTTTATCTTTATGAATACAGACAGTTCATGGCATCTAACTATCTTTTCTGAGATCTTCATTGCTACTTCACTACTACTCTACCAAGTGGTATCAAGTGATGCTCTTGACTACTGTTTTCATTACTATTGATGGTGATCCTCAAAAATAGAAGTTATCCACCGCTAGAAACAAGAATTTTAAGCTTTCTTTTGCTGAACATTTTGACATTTGTTTGGTTTTGATTTAATCTTACTTCTATTTTTCTTTTTACTGTCACCTTGTCTTTCATTATTAGGCTTGCAAATCATTTGTATTGTCATCATCTACCAACCTTTATTGTTGTGTACTGGCTGAATATGTAATTCGTAGAATGTTGTTATGTACTGGGCTCTTGTGATAAACCACATGGGTTGCTGGAGCAGCTAACAGCTCTCCAGCAACCCAGACTAACAGTCTCCTGTCCGGTAATTGGCTAGCCCCAGGCGGCAATGGTTGATTCAAACCTATTGGCTGCCGCATAGGGGCTAGACTATATATTGCGGCTGGTTGCAGCCCTTACCTCAGTACAGTTCCAGCAAGAAATAAAGTATGAGTTATCCTGTACTCAGCCTCGCGTCTTCTTTCCTGCACCAAAGAACGCGCTATTTAACAAATGTATAACCTTGTTTTGCATGCATCATTATCCATGAGATCTAACTGATATTATTTGGTTGTTGACTTTACTGTATCCCCATACTGTCTTTGTAATGTTTCTTTGTATATTAAAAATGTAATTTCTTAATTTTCATTGCCTAAGTATTAACAGTATGATCTTCTGCCTGAAAGTAGCATGTTGACTGAAATCCAACCAGCCAGTACTGTTTTGCCAATCATTTTATATTTTCTATCCCTATAACTTTCTTGGTTAAAAAAAATGTAATAGTTTATTGCTGCTTTCTGTCATGAATAGTGAAATGATACTTTGCCATTCTCGCTAAACCTCAATATTCTAGTATCTAGTATCTCCTTATGCCTAATATAAATCTCCGTTTGTTTTACCAGCACAACTATGATGACCTTCATGCCTTGGGTGACTGTTGGAATGATATATTATTTCATACCTTCCCAGCATTCTTTACTTATCTCTCCCATAATCCCCAGCCATGATGAGCTAGTATAGTATAGGTGGGAGGGCAATATGATAAAATGTTCTTCTTTTGTGGATTGCAATAAAGACATGCATGATGCTTCTACTCAGAAACATGTACTCTACTGACAGAAGGTTTATTTGAACAGGTGCAACTAATTGCCTAAAGACAGAGAAGCCCAACCTCTGTGTTTGTCTGAAACAAAGCCCAGAACAGTGATTTATTGCAAGTCACAGAAAGGCAATTGGAAAATACTTTTCTTTTTTTCCATTAAGTTGCAGTAAATTTGTAGGGGGAAAAAATCAAATATGGATGTAAATACAAAGGGTGTCAAGTTCCAGATATATAAACTCCTAAAGGAGGACAACCAAAAACATAGGAATCCAAAGCAGTGAAGTGGATTGAAATGGAGGTATAATTAGCACTTAAATATATATGTTCTGGATTGTCACAACCATTTACTGTATGTGAATTGTGCAAATCTGGATGTGAATCTGCATTTGATGTAGTTATCATAATACACTACATGCAAGGCTTAAAAGGGGATAATATTTGATAATTGTCATCACTTTTTAATTTCCAATGATGTGTAATCAAGAATTACATGGTAGCCATCTGATTTTTCTCCAAAAGCACTGTGAATAGGTATAGCTTGCAGACTTTCTCAAGGAGGCCCTGCTCAATTTAATAATAATAATAATAATAATAATAATAATAATAATAATAATAATAATAATAATAATAATAATAATAATAATAATGATGATGATGATGATGCTGTTGTTGGAAGGAACCTTGGAGGTCATCTAGTCCAACTCCCTGCTCAGGCAGGAAACACTATACCATTTCAGACAAATGGCTGTCCAGTCTCTTCTTAAAACATTCCAGTATTGGAGCATTCACAGCTTCTGGAGGCAGGTTGTTCCACTGATTAATTGTTCTAACTGTCAGAAAATTTCTCCTTAGTTCTAGGTTGCTTCTCTCTTTGGTTAATTTCCTTTCGTTGCTTCTTGTCTTGCCTTCAGATGCTTTGCAGAATAGCTTGACTCCCTCTTCTTTGTGACAGCCCCTGAGATATTGGAACACTGATATCATGTCACCCTTCATCCTTCTCTTCATTAGACTAGATATAATAATAATAATAATAAGTTGGAAGGGACCTTGGAGGTCATCTAGTCCAACCCCCTGCTAAGGCAGGAAACCCTATACCATTTCAGACAAATGGCTGTCCAGTCTCTTCTTAAAAACGTCCAGTGTTGGAGCATTCACCACTTCTGGAGGCAGGTTGTTCCACTGGTTAATTGTTCTAACTGTCAGGAAGTTTCTCCTTAGTTCTAGGTTGCTTCTCTCCTTGACTAGTTTCCATCCGTTGCTTCTTGTCCTGCTTTCAGGTGCTTTGGAGAATAGCTTGGGTCCCTCTTCTTTGTGGCAGCCCCTGAGATATTGGAACACTGCTATCATGTCACCCCTCACCCTTCTCTTCATTAAACTACACATACCCAATTCCAGCAACCGTTCCCTATATGTTTTAGCCTCCAGTCCCCCAATCATCTTTGTTGCTCTTCTCTGCACTCTTTCCAGAGTCTCGACATCTTTTTTACATCATGGTGACCAAAACTGGATGCAGTATTCCAGGTGTGGCCTTACCCAGGCATTGTAAAGTGGTACTAATACTTCATGTGATCTTGATTCTATTCCTCTGTTAATGCAGCCTAGCACTGTGTTGGCTTTTTTGGCAGCTGCAGCACACTGCTGGCTCATATTTAAGTGATTGTCCACTAGGACTCCAAGATCTCTCTCACAGTTACTACTATCGAGCAATTCCAGCAGCCGTTCCTTATATGTTTTAGCATATAATATCAATAACATAGTTGTGAATGAAAAGTCAGGGTTCTTTATTCTCACAAAGACTGCATTGGTCAGCAAGTTCTGGAGCTACAGAAAGTATAGCCTATTGAAACTAAGAAAACAACCCCAAAGCTTGATGATTCATTCCAATCCTCAGCATTGGATTGGCATTGTTTAAACAATTGACAGCCATTAACTACTTAATTGAAACTGTTACTTTTTGAAAAGTTTCTTTGTCCACTGCATTCATACAAGTGTCATATATGCTTACTGACATAATTTAATTGTTTCATCTTTTATGATAATTAGTTTTTCCTGAAAGATAGATATAGTGAGATTTCAACCTGTCAAAAGCTATAAGAACACAAAAGGAGGCAGTGCATTGTGCCATTCCAATTTTTCTTTTAAAAAAGTCAACTGGAAAAAAAATGTTTCAATGATGACTTCCTCAACGGAATTTTAAAATGATTGTATTTAAAATTAATGCGGGATCTCAGGCAATTTGTCTGTCCTGTAATGTCATCTTCCAAATATATTGCAAAAGGGACATTATATTTAATTGTTGCAAAGAAAAGCAGTGAGGATCTGGATATGATCTTATATGGATCATATCGAGTGTATCCAACTCTAAGTTAACATAAAAAGCTGTAGTAGAAGCTGAATATATTTTAAGGTTTATCAGATCCTTCTACAGGACATTTTTTCCCCAGAAAAATTAAACTGTCTGAAATTCTAGTCCAGCTTTTAAAAATTACCAATTCCTAACAACAGTAAATATCTTGATGTAAAATACAGGCATACGTTTTCTCTCTGTGAAAGAAATCCAGCTAGAGAGATCAGGTCCCTGATTTTGCATACAGCACCATTAATCAAAGGAGGAGTTGTAGTTCATAATACCGTATGTCTTAATTACTAAAATCATTCATAGATAGATAGATATATCCTTGACAGGTATGCCAACAGTAAAGTGATTTCCTTACCTGATGCAACGATGTGGAAATCGCATGCTAGCTGGAGTGTTTTGTAAGTATACCTATTAAAATACCAGTGATTCAGTGGATATGAGCCCCAGTGATATGAGAAGTAGGAATTCTCTGATCCTAGATGGTTTAAATTTGGCTAGGTAGAATGTTGAAATCCAGTCTTCCAAATATTTTCCAAAATATTATCAGTTCGACACACCTGGCTAATTAGCTAGGCAAAACTGAGCAATTTCACACATCACTGTTGCAGGGATGATATCATCAAAAGCAGACATTTATACTTGTGAAACATTGGGATATTTTATGAGACAAGCTCTCTCTGATACACAAACAGACATGCACATGCACACACCATCACAAAGAGGACAGGTTCCACTTGGCTAAGAAGATACTAACTTTAGGTGCTTACTATTGAAAGGATAGTGTTACAGCTCTTAAACTGATTCCAGGTGACAATTCAATAGATCTGTGGAGAATATAGGTTAAGAAAAATCACCCTTAAGTGCATAGCTGAAAAATAAGAGTAGTTGATCAAGAAGTTACAGAACCACAAAGGAAAAGGTATGTAAGGCATGAAAAGGCAGATAAAATAGATAAAACCAGGGCTTTTTTTGTCATAGAATGCCCAGAATGGAGTTCTGGCACCTTTTTTGGATGGAATCTTGTAGGGTAGGCAAGGCGGGTTGTATGATGTGTGAGAGTTCTGGCACCTTTTTTTTTTTTTTACAAAAAAAGCACTGGATAGAACTATGCAAAGTGCTTATAGGCAAATATCAGGAACCTCTAGTTCAAAACATAATATTCCTTATAGATTATTTAAAAGTTATGGAAGTTGGGTTATCTACAATATTGCTGCTTAGACCATACATACTGCATCTTACATATAAGCTACTAGGGAGCCTGACATCTCTAAGACTCCTAAGTATGACTAAATGCATTTGGACTTGATGCATTTGGACTAAATGCATTTGGACTTGATCTAAGAGATCTTCCTTTATTTTTGTTGTTACAAAGAAAAAGAATAGAGAGCAAAAACAAAAGGAATATACTGAGACCACCTATTGTCTCTCTGTTTTCTGAGGCAGAGGTAAGGGTATTGCTCACAAACCACTGAGAACAAGCAATAAGCTCTTGACTTACAACCCCAATTGAGCTCAAAATGTCTGTTACTAAGCGAGACATTTGTTAAGTGAGTTTTGTCCCATTTTATGACCTTTCTTGCCACAGTTGTTAGGTGAATCACTGCGGTTGTTAAATTAGCAACATGTTTGTTAAGTTAATGGCTTCCCCATTTTCTTTGCTTGTTTAGAGGGTTACAAAAGGGGATCACATGACTCCAGGACCATCATAAATGTAAACCAGTTGCCAAGCATCCAAATTTTGATCATGTGCCCATGGGGATGCTACAATGGTTGTAAGTGTAAAAAAATGTTCATGAGTAATTTTTTTCAGCGCCGCTGAAATTTTGAATGGTCACTAAATGAAATAAGTTGTAAGTTCATGTATGTCAGGTAGTGTTGTGATTCAGGGTCAGCCTGTGGGTTCGGCAGTTGGGTCGGATGATTCAGAGGAGGAGGAGGGGGGTGTTGGAGAGCCTGCAGAGGATAGCCCTGAGGCTTCGCAGAGCCCTCAGCCAGGCCCCTCCCATCTGGTTACGACGCAGACCCAGCTGTGTGAGCCTAACTAACAGCATGGATGAAGATGACCCACAGCTGGCCCTGTTCAAGGACGCAGGAGGCAGACAATCAGGAGTAAACAGAGGAAGGCAATGGGGCACCTCGGAAGGAGGCAGAGAGAAGCCACGCCTTGAACTGTTTAAAAGGGGAATGTGTGGGAGGGCTGGTTTGCTGAAGGCAACCGTTTGAATAGCTCCTGTTTCATGGTTCGTGTTTGGTTTTGCTCTGTTTTATGTCAATAAATTTGGCAGACTTAGTTCCAGCCTCTTGCCTTTTTGTAAAGGGGTTGTCCCTGCCTTTTCTGCAGGGCCGGTAGTAGGCTGGTACAGAACAGGGACAGAAACTTGCCCTATAACTGGCAAGTTCTTGCAAGAGATACAAGTTAGAAGCAGCCTACAGCACGGATTTTCAGTGACCTGAATGCCTCATATCTCATGGCTGCCTAGGCAGTCATTTAGGAAACTAATTGCAAGCATATCAGATTGATTCTCAAGACCTTTCTTGAATGTACAGTAGATACGTTCTGAGCACGAGCAAAGCCTCACCTTGATTAGGTGCTTCCCCTTTTAATTGTTTTTTTGAGAGAGAGAAAGGGGGGGAAGGGAGATGGATGGATAGAGGGATGGAGAGATGGAGGGATGGATGATAGACATTCTTCTTTGTCCATCATCCTAGAATTGAAGAAGTTAGCTCAGCTTAGATGGCTGAGTAAGGACCATTGGCAGAAGGTTAGAATGACAATTCAAAGAGGTGGCATTCACATTGCTGGCACATGTAACCCTCATTTAAAAGATTATTAGAGCAACATAACTCTATCTGAACCATTTTCATAAAATACCACTTGAAAATAGCAAAGGATTGGCAGCCCCTTTTAGTTGTATCCAACTAATTTTCTTACTGTTAGGTAGTTTCTTCTTAATTCCAGGTTGCTTCTCTCCTGGTGCTTTGGAAGATAAGTTGACCCCCTCCTTTGTGGCAGCCTCTCAAATACTGGAATACTGTTATCATGTCACTCCTAGTCCTTTTTTCCCCTATAGACTAGCCAAACCAAATCCAAATTCTTCATATGTTTTAGTCTCTAGGCCTTTAATCATCTTACCATGTTTCCCTGAAAATAAGACCGGGTCTTATTTTTTTGCCTCCAAAAGAGGCACCAGGTCTTATTGTGGGGGGTATGTCTTACTCACCTCTGGCACTGACAGCCCCGTCCAGCAGGTCCACTTCTTCTGGGGCTGAAGGAACAGCTTCATTCTGCAGCTACATTCCGGCCTGTATTTTGCAGTCAGGACTTTCCAGAAGGCCTATGCAGCCAAGTACCAAGCTATGGATTCAATCTTGCAGAACTGAACTATGGATTGAATCCCTAGCTCTGTTCTCAGCTGCAGAGGCCTTCTGGAAAGGCCTATGACTGAGAAATGCAGGCTTGGCTGCAGAAGATGCCTTAGAATAAGTGGGCCGGCAAGAAGAGGCCTGGCTGCAAGGTAAGTAGGTGTGGGGCACATGGAGCAGATCCACACCCCCTCCCCCACCCTAGCTTGATTTTTAAGTGTGTCCTCACCGCAAAACTAGGGCTTATTTTGCAGGTAGGGCTTATATTAGGCCCACCCCCAAAAATCAAGCTAGGGCTTATTTTCAGGGTAGACCTTACTTTCGGGGAAACACGGTAGTTGCTCTTCCTTGCACTTTTTCCAAAGTCTCATAACTTTTTTGTAAAGTGATGACCAAAACTGGATGCAATATTCCAGTTGTGGCTTTATAAAGTAGTGCTAATACTTTTTTTTGATTTTATGCCTATTATGCCTATGCCAAGGCTTTTATTAGCTTTTTTGGCTGCTGCCGTATACTGCTGGCTCATATTTAAGTGATCATCCAATAGAACTCCAAGGTCCCTCTCACAGTTACTGTTTTTTGAGCCAGGTTTTGCCTAATCTGTACTTGTACCTTTGGTTTTGCCTGCCTAAATGCAAAACCTTGCTTTTGTCCACATTAAATTTCATGTATTCCACAGTTCTACATGTGGGTAAAAAGATGACCTCCTTGGCTGGGGTTTAAAGCACCGAATCAAAGAAAGAGGTCAAGGTGGCTACTTTGGTCAACACTTTTCTGAGGATGTGGATGGAAACCTCTTGAAGTAACCCCTTGGAACTCACAGCAGACAAAAGCCAGATATGGCAAGATCTGGACCAGGTTTTCAAGAATATATACCATGCCTGCTAACCATCCTTCTAAGTGAGTGATATTCAGGATAGGCAATTTGCAACATTCCATCTTGCCTCCTTGGAACTTGAGCATATTTAGCCAACTGCCTTCTGTTCCTAAACTATCTCAGTTGAAAGTTAAAAAAAAAGTTGCTACAATATATAGGCTTTAAAAATACAGTAAAGATGGTCTCCCTCATCAGTGTAATTTTTTTTGGTTCTAATTCGCAGTATGCCTACTGCTTTGGGGTAGTCTTTAGATACTTTCCCCAACACATTCTCTTTATCCACTAGATCTGAGCAATTCTGGCACTTCACATCAATTTTCCAATTTCTGAATAGGGACCCATGGTGACTTTCTACATTTCCTCCTCTTTTGTTTGCTTGGGGCAGGCTTCAATATAAGTGTTTCCTCAAAGACTTTCTCCTATAGAGAACAAGAGTGAAAGCTTATGAATGGGTGATATCTCCCCCAATGTTAACTGCTTTTAAGACTGCAAATGGATCTTGTAGTTATTTATTTTAAGGATCACGTCTGGCAGACTTCCCCCACTGATTCCACTGCATCCATTATCTCTATCATCCTGTCAATCATGCTATGATGTTCCTTCTTGGCAATTAACCATTATTGTACAGTTATTAGATGTATAGACTACTTCTCGGCTATCTTGTCAAAATAACGGAAAAAGGAAAACCTCCACTGCCAAAACTTATTTCTTGCACCTAAAATTGACTTTCAATACTAAAAACTTTTACAGTAACCCAAATATGCAAGTCAGTCACATAGTAGCTTTGATATCTATCTGCACTACATCAAGGGACTTTCATCTACCTGAATGACTATAATTCTAATCTAATCAGTCTGTTGCCAGCAAGCTAGCATTCTGTGAATTAAGGACACCTTGAGACTTGTCACAGGACCTCTTGCTGCCTAATTCCTGTAGGGAGGTACACTAAAGAGGCTTGCAATTAAAATGTAAGCAGTCAGAAATTGAAAGGGCAGCATTTTATTCATTTAAAACTTTAGGATTTACTTTCAGAGAAGAGCTTATCATTTCCACATCCTTCCACAAGAAACTTCATCTTAACAATGACAGGCCCATTTATGGACTGACTCTTCAACCATTATCGATAGCTCAATTTTAGAATTGTTTTGGAACACTGATTTTAAGTTTGATTAGGATACTACCTTCAGCAGGTGAGCCCAACTTCTTATAAGATTTCTGTTGAGTAGTCTACAGTCTACAGGCTGCTTATGCTGCCCTTTCTTCATGCCTACAATATATTCCTTAACAGGAATATGGGGAAATATTGAATGAAGAAACTCTAAGGTTTTGGGTTCAAACTTTGAGGAGTAAATGAGATCTTACATAATAATATAAAATAATAAAATAAAATGCCATACACATTTTGATGTTTTTCCAATATGGCTCACAGTCAAATCTTTCTGAACAGATCTTAAATCTTTGCTCAGATCTTGTCTGATTTGCACACATATGCATGCATCAATATTGCAATAATAGGAAATACAAAATTTAATATTAGTAATGGAACTGGGCAGGATAGATAGATAGATATATAGATATAGATATAATAGATAGAGATAGAGATAGAGATAGATATGAATAAACAATTAGGACAGATATTGCTGAACTATTATTCCCAGCATCACTTATTATTGTTCAGGAGAGTTCTTATTTCTGCATTAGAAACTAAAGTCTCAGAAAAGTTTAATTCAACAGCTATAAAATGTGTATCACATTAAAAGAATTCAAAATGTTTGAACTGGTGCCAAGAAATTTTCCAGCAGGCACTGAACTTTCAAACCATATAGAGACCCATTTTATAGGTCAAGAACATGATCATGAACTAAACAATGAAACTATCTTAAAGTCAATGAAGAGAAAAAAATTAGCATAATATGCTTAATTGCATTAAAACTTCTGCTGCCATATTTTACATTAGCTGAATTTTCCAATCACTTACTAAAGAAGACATATTCAACATATTACAGTAGTTCATATGAATGATCACCACACAATGAATCATGCAGATTTATTCACTTCCAAAATTAATTCATAGCTAAAATACCAACTGAAATGTACGGAGATGGCTCAATCATTTACACCATTGTACTTTTAAAGTATGAACTAAACAAATAAACAAACTGTTCTACAAAATAAACTCAATGCCTCAACAGTTACTAGCACTATCTGAGTTTAATCTGAACTGAACTTCAGTTTGCCCACAATAAACATGGATTACACATTATCTAAACTTCTCGAGTTCTGAATAGAAGAAACAAAGCTGAAGCTAATCTTCATTATGATAGTGAGGCTTTCTATAGATTCATATAGATACTGGATAAAATTGGGAAGAAGATTAATTTTGATAGGACTCCAAAGTGAAAATGCCACAGTATCAAGCAGAAACCCCATATACCTTCTAAAATGTTATTTCAGTCACCTAAATTAGCAGTTGTTCCAGAATAACATGGTAGATAATATTAATCCATGAAGAAATCAAAGAGAATTTATAACTACTATTGTGCTATATATAGTGCTAAACTCAGTTTGTAATCAACTGTAATCAATGACCACATTTAAAATACTGTGTGCAGTTTTGGTCACCACGACTCTCTAGAAAAAGTGCAGAGAAGAGCAACAAAGATAATTAGGGGACTGCAGGCTAAACCATACATGAATGGTTGTGGAAACTGGGAGTATCTAGTCTAATGAAGAGAAGAGTTAGAGATGACATGTTAGCAGTCTTCCAATATTTGAGGGGCTATTACAGAGAGGAGAGGGTTAAATTATTCTTCAAAGCACCTGAGGGCAAGACAAAAGGATACAATGAATACAAGCTTAACAGAAATCCAACTGAGAATTAAGAAATGTCCTGATAACTGTTAATCAGTGCAACGGCTTGCCTCCAGAAGTTAAGGCTGCTCCATCATTGGAGGTTTTAGAGATAGGACAACCATTTGTCTTGCATGGTATAATATCTCCTGCATGGGCAGGGGGTTAGACTAGAAGACCTTCAAGGTATCTTCCAACTCTGTTATTCTATTATTCTGTTGTTCTATTATTCTGTTAATTTGAGAATTACTGAAAGCAACACTCAAATAGCCACAGGCTGATCATTTTTAAGGTAAGTCTAGCCATCCCAACTAAGTAGCCAATTCTGGTTCCATTAGGGTACCCAAGCATCCAATTCCATTCTTAAAAAGAAATTAACTAAGAAAACCAGCAAACTATTTCTTTTTTTTTTCCTGGTGACATTACTGATTCACAGCCAACAATCATCTTCTCTGTTGTTTTATATCAAGCAAATTGTTCCTTTCCTTTAGCATTACAAATAGTACATATGATAAAAAGTAAGTATTCAAAAGAATGAATACTCAGTTCTTTATTCAAGTAAGTTTTATTTATGAGATCTCTTTTGTATTTCTAATTATGCTGTCCTCATTCACACTGAATATTTTTAAAGAAGCTATAAGATTTCCATTTCACCCATATCAGACTCACAGACACCTTGTGAAAAATGTCTGTTACAGAAAAAAAGTTTAGAAGTAAACAGAATGCTTCCCTTCAGAATGAACTGTAAATTATTTTGTAGTAGCTTTCCAAATATTTGAGTGTTACTAGCCCTCCCTATGAATTTGCTAAGCATGTGAAGTTACTTACCTATTAAACATATAAGAACGTGAAACTTGTAGACCAGATTTTTTGACTATGCAAAATTGAAGTTTCTGGGGTATTTAAATTATATCCTTTCTGATTTCCTTTCAAATTGTGCAGACATTTAATTTTATAGCCCATTTTATTTCCTTTTTTTACATTTCAGAAGGCTCTGTATCTATAACATTCACAACAAAGAACTTATCACATTGTTTTTCCTGAACTCATGAATACATCTTACTAATTTCAGTGAACATAAATTATATGTATGGTCCAAATAAATGAACAAGAATTTCCCTCTCCCTGCAAAACTTAGGTTCTTCTTTAAATTATTCAAATATTCCAAAATATTCAAATATACAAACATATTCAAATTGTTCAAATGTCATAAATAATGGTAAACAGTTTCTTAACAAGAAAGAAGTTACCATGGCATTTCCCCCTTTGTTTAGAACACGCAAGGAACTACAAACACATTCACATTCATATTATCTCTACATATGGTACTTTATATAAAAGGTGAGAAAGAACACTATTCTTAGCAGCTACTAATTTATAAATACAGCCATGACAGATATTGGAAGCATTAGGAAAGAATGTTCTATTATTACTTATACTGAAAGTATAGTTGTAAATAGTGTGTGGGAATAAGGAATGTTCCAACATCTTCACAGAAAAGATGAGTTCTGAGGGAAAATGAGGTTGCTTAACAGAAATACTCTGTGAGAAAATTCTAGTTATAACATATAGCAAAAGAGAAGCCAAAGAACGGGACAATACCCAGCAAAGATACTGATTATAATAATTTAGAGAGAGATATTAGAGGAAACAAAACAGCTTTTAGAAACTTTTGTTAGATCAGTAAGCAGACAAGAACCTAATTTTTGTTAGATCAGTGAGCAGACAAGAACCTAATAGAACAAGAGTGATCCATAGAACGATCCAGTGTAAAAGCAGATATTAATCATTTTAGGAACAGAATGTAAGGCCTGAGAATGTATGCCCAAGGCTGGCAAGATGGGAACCAGCTCTTTCCAGTTTAGATAGAGGTGTTATGTACACATAATTCAGCTGCCTACTGATGGTATCAGAAGACCCACCAGGCATCTATTAATCCAGAAGTGGAAGAGGAAAAAATATAAAGTTTATGCTCTCAGCTAAAATATATAAACTGTATGACTTAGCCCTGTGTCAAAAATAAACTGAATGCTTGATATTGAACAAGGACTAATTTCTTACAAAAGAAAGAAACAAAACTGTTCTGATGGATGACCTTTGCTAAGATGTGAACAATGCTTTTCTCTTATGATGTGATCCATTACCTCTAGCCCTGAAATTTTTACGCCTGGCTGGAAAGCTGAACTTTTTTTTAGGGCCTCTGAATCTTAATTGATACTGTTATTAAATTGGGGTTGGTACCTAGAACTACACCCTTTTTGATATTACTTCTGAATATTTATACTGTTGTTTTTTAAAAAAATGTTAGATGTTATTGTACATTTTAACTGCATTGTAAATTGCCTGAGTCAAGGAAGGAAGGAAGGAAGGAAGGAAGGAAGGAAGGAAGGAAGGAAGGAAGGAAGGAAGGAAGGAAGGAAGGAAGGAAAGGGAGAAGGGGAAGAGGAGGGAGGGAGGGTGGGTCATTGTGTGCTGCATTCTTCTTTAAGAATATGTTTGTGCATAATGATTGTGTACCTCTTGTGGAGATAATAGCAACAGTGTACTAACTTGCAACTTGGTTTTTAAAGATATTACCTTGCATAGAACAGCATGAATATACTTGAAGTAGAGCTGGACTGCGGTCACGTGTGTGCCACACTGGCCAAAATTATCTGATACTGTAATGGCTGCATGGGTAATATATGAGTAAGACAGGTAAGCTAATACACTGTATACAGTTTTTATCTTACAAGCATGAAGTGAAAGCCTAATAGTACTCTGAACTGTAGCATAAAAAGGTGGGAGAAAGTTATTTTCCCAATGAATTGTGTTCCTCCACTCAATAATAGTGATCCCAAGTGTCACTACAGCAAATTAGTCTTGCTATAAGAAAAAAGGAAGGATATAATAAATCTGAATGAAGACTCTGATCTTGTGGATTTTATTAACAATGGTAGTAAAGTGAAGAGGTCAATTTTGTTATGAATGAAGCATTTTAAAGTATATATTTATTATAAATGCATAGTAAAGTAGTAATCCTAAAGTAGGACTGCATGTTACATTTTAATGAATGTATAGTGAAAAAGGCAGAGAAGAGTTTGGGGAAAAGCAATAACAATAGCACTTAGACTTATATACTACTTCATAGTGCTTTACAACCCTCTCTTAGTTGTTTAAAGAGTCAGCATTTTGCCCCCCAATTGATCCTCATTTTACCAACCTCAAAAGTATGGAAGGCTGAGTCAACCTTGAGCCCCGTGATCAAAGTTAGCTTGCCATACTTTATTCTAACCACTGCACCACCATGGTGATGCAGGAAAATATTTATTAATTTAATTTAATAATTTAATTGCCACCTTATCACTTCAAACAATTCTGGGCAGCTTACAACTTTAAAAGCAATAAACACATTAAAATTATAGGAGATTACCAGGCTGAGCCTGAGGGAGGAGTCCCTGTGTGCCGATTAATGTTCTCAATCTAGCCAACCTTGAATTTCTTTCTATTCTTAACTCCCGCTAATTTCCCTTTACTATTAGTAGTTCAGATTCTTGTAGAGAGCTTAAGCTTGCAATAAATCTTTATACATTCCTTTGAACTGCCTGAATGTCCTGTTTTTCTAGCACTTGACAGAAAGTAAATATTTCTAAAAACAATAAAAATAGAATTATAATAAAAAAACTAAATTATAACTAAAAGATGAGGAGGGAGGGAGCAGGATATGCACAATGTGGAGGTAGGATCTTTTCTTAATTCATTAACCACCTTCCCCATTGGAGCACCAAGTCAACTGGCAGAGTTAGATATGTTTCGCCACGCTTACCACCACAAAGTATGTCCTAGTAGCAGCTCTAAGTCATTTAGAAGTCATCCTTCATTTCCCCCCAGGAGTGCTTTAGGTATCTCTTAACCCTTTTCAAAACTCACAACTTCTCTGTCAACCATGGATAGAGTTGTGAGTAACAGGTCAATAAAAGCTGCATAGTCATGGTCATGTCTGAAGTCCTGGCTGCCCTTTGATTCCAGGATGTTACCAAGGTTTCAGCAGGGCCATGCAACAAAGCTCCAAGTTCCCCCTGAAACCCATTCAGATCCATCAATCATCAGGGCAGAACACCGAAATGGGTCCAGCCTCCCTACAGAGGGAGGCGGTATAAGGTGTGATCTGACCATAACAGGGGGGATACTGTTAGATCCCCCACCAGATCACATTGCCAATGCTCTGACAAAATGCACCTAAGAGAATGACTGTTACGAAAGGACAACAAAAAGATATTGTATAATATCCTTAGAAAGAAAAATACTGTAGTTGCAAAAAATATCAATGATACAAGAAATGGTTACAAAATGCAAAGTAGTTTTGAAGGAACTACAAAATTAGGAAGTGAGTGAAGAGAACAAAATGAAGAGCCTCCAACAGAATGAATAAAATTAAAAAGAATAAGTAAAATTATTGGGAATTAAACTAAAGTGAAGGTATGATGAAAGGTTAGTTTTATAGGAATTATATCGAAGATGAAAACTGAAAATGTTATTGTCCAGGGTGGGAGTGGGTAGAATAAAACATGTGTCAAAAACATTATAAACGTCTTGAAAACTGTAAGGGTACAGATACAGATCTAAGATGGCGGTGCCTGGAATGGCTGCGGCTGCATTGGCTCTTGAAGGCAAATAGTTTTGGGAGGGATAGTAAGGGCTATAGGCCACATGATCAGGAAGATTTTAATGTGTTTGAGCAACATGGTGGAACTAAGGTAACATTCGACATACGACCGACAATCTTTGCTGGCCTGGCGAGTTTCTAGTGGTTTTGGAACTGTTGGTGAGACCGTTAAAAGTCGTTGGCACTGTTTGAATTTGTTCTACCAGCAGCAAGATCTGACTGCTGGCCCAGTGATGGATTGTATTGCAAATCAGGGCTGTTTCCAGAGGAGGCAGAGGAGGAGAGGACCTGGAGCTTATGGAGTGAAGGAACTGGATGAGGCTGTCGGCAGGCCCAGAGGAAGGGAGTGGGGCTTTTGGAGGAGTTGGTGGCAGCAGCAGCGTGCTCCAGGGGCGAAAAGAAGCAAGGCCTCTTTAAGGAAAAGGTGGAAGAGTCAGGATCAGAAAAAGGAAAGAAGGCGAGGTTGTCAGAATACAAGCGAATGGAGCCCCATTTCCATCTGTCCTGTGTGCTATTGTTCACTCCCTAGAGACTAAAATGGACAATGTGAAATTTGAGTGGGCCATGAACAAGAAGTATATATTGGAGGTGGTGACCCTTTGAGAGATGTATGCAACGAAATTTCATTTTGATGTATGCCGATTGGTGTACATTCAAAGTGACAATAAAGTTATCATCATCATCATATAGTTAAAAGTTAAAATAGGGATGTGATTTATTTACAGGTACCTGTTGATTTATTTAATGTGTGTGTGTGTGAAATTTTTTTCTGGGTTTTATGATAGAAATAATGCTGTTATTATTTCCCCTATAGAAAAGAAAGGTAGTTTGATTGAATGCAAAAACTACGGGGGGCTTAACTTAAATGATCGCAGGAAGATATTTGACAGAATTCTGATCAAAGACGGAGAAATGCAATGCTTTATGGCAAGCAGCAGACGTATAGACCAGATTATTTTGTATAGGTCATTGACAAATGTATGAATATAAAAAATATTTTAAGTGGTATGATTGTTAAAGTACATAGGCTTCAATTATCGAAGGTTGGTTGTTGAATACAGTAAGAATAATGTATAATGAAAATGAAGCATCCATAAAAATCAATGGATTGCTTAATGAATGGTTCATTATTGAACAGATACTAAGACAGAGCTATGTTCCCTTTGTGCTTTAATGTATATGTGCATAAATCTATCAGCGATGTTTGCATGACTCTAGACATGTATTGCTTGGGGACAGGGATGTCAGTATACTTTTGTATGCAAATGATTGCAGCCAATATTTTATGATGCAAAGAAGAGTATGAACAGAATAGATTCCATGAAAGAATCAAACAGGAGCACAATAATGAAAGCTATCATGCTAGCATAACTTAAGTTCCACCCCTTTTGTATGTGCACTGAATGAAAGGGACAGACTTTGTATTGCAATGGTATAGGTTTGTTCTTGTCATTTTGAGAAAAGCAGGAAGTGTCTGCAAATGTCCTGCTGAGTTTGATGGAGAAAGTGAAGTGAACAATTGTAACAACACATACACCAGATTAAAAAACTAGAATAATGTTTACTAAACTAGATGAATGTTTACTAAAGATAAAGGAATGGATTAAAATATTTTAGGATATGCAAATGGTGGTAGAAAGATAATTGTGGGTATGTGATCTATTATGAGGAATAACTCAAAAGAAGAAAAATGTGTATCTGAACATTAGAGTTGGCTATATCAGGAAAAAAAAACCAAAAGCTGAATGCAGTGGGAATGTGGTATTTAATAAAAGTCTATAGTATAACACAAAAGTCCCCAACCTTTGGGGCACCAGGGACCAGTTCCGTGGAGAGAAGTTTTTCTGCGGAACAGAGGGTGTGTGGTTTTGTGTGCTGCCTGCATCCTGCGGAAGGGGCTTTGTTTGTTTGTGCAGCCTGGTTGCTGGCATGCCATGGCCCAGTACTGGCCTACAGACCAGGGGTTGGGGACCCCTGGTATAACAAACAGAAAAAAAAGAATGTGAAGTGAAATTACCATTATATAAATCTTGATGTAAATTGGAGTAGTCCTTTTTTATGTTATACTTAATTTGGGATTCATTTTATGTTCGTCAGACTAACTTCCCAGATTGCAATTAATTTGATAGAATTTTTATTTTTCTCCTTTTATTCTCAATACTTTAGACTTTGTACATGTTTAGGATTTTAATCATATTACATAAATATCACTGCATTGAAATCTGCTTTGAAATAATACAGTGTATAAAAGAAAAATTAGAATGAATGAAGATCACGTGAAAAACAAATGTATGAAGGAAGAATGAGTGAGTTCAGAAGAAGGGGAAGACTTAGAAAGTCATGATTAGATGGACTCAATTAGATACTCAATGAGAGAAGTTTAAAGAAGCAAAGGGTCTGTATGAAGTTTGTATGAAGTTAGTGGAAGCAGGATAGTTTACAAGGGAGAAAAATATGGAGAGTTATAAAAGATGGTATTGCTAGAAACCCCTTCATGGATTACTGCCTTGTCGTGGCGAAGGGGCTTGCGTAATTCAATGAAGCTATGAGCTATGCCGTGCAGGGCCACCCAAGACGGACAGGTCATAGCCGAGAGTTCTGACAAAACGTGATCCACTGGAGAAGGAAATGGCAACCCACTCCAGTATCTTTGCCATGAAAACCCTATGGACAGTACCAAAAGGCAAAACAATATGACGCTGGAAGATGAGCCCCTCAGGTCGGAAGGCGTCCAATATGCTACTGGGGAAGAGCAGAGGGCTAGTACTAGTAGCGCCAGAAAGAATGAAGCGACTGGGCCAAAGCCGAAAGGACGCTCAGCTGTGGATGTGTCTGGTGGTGAAAGGAAAGTCCGATGCTGTAAAGATTTTTTCTCCATAGGAACCTGGAATGTAAGATCCATGAATCAAGGAAAGCTGGACGTGGTCAAACAAGAGATGACAAGACTGAACATCGACATCTTAGGTATCAGCGAACTAAAATGGACAGGAATGGGTGAATTTAATTCAGATGACCATCAGGTATACTACTGCGGGCAAGAATCCCTCAGAAGAAATGGAGTAGCCTTCATAGTCAATAAAAGAGTAGGAAAAGCAATACTGGGATACAATCCTCAAAATGACAGAATGATCTCAGTTCGAATCCAAGGCAAACCATTCAATATCACAGTAGTCCAAGTCTATGCCCCAACCACCAGTGCTGAAGAGGATGAAATTGACCGGTTCTATGAAGCCCTACAGCACCTTATAGAACTAACACCCAAAAATGATGTCCTTATCATCATGGGGGATTGGAATGCTAAAGTAGGAAGCCAAAAGATAACTGGAATAACAGGCAAGTTTGGCCTTGGAGTACAAAATGAAGCAGGGCACAGGCTGATAGAATTTTGTCAAGAGAATACGATGGTCATAGCAAACACTCTTTTCCAACAACCCAAGAGACGGCTCTACACATGGACATCACCAGACGGTCATCACAGAAATCAGATTGACTATATGCTCTGCAGCCAAAGATGGAGAAGCTCTATACAGTCAGTAAAAACAAGACCAGGAGCTGACTGTGGCTCAGACCATGAGCTTCTCCTTGCAAAGTTTAAGCTTAAACTGAAGAAAGTAGGGAAAAGCACTAGGCCACTCAGGTATGAATTAAATCATATCCCTGTTGAATATACAGTAGAAGTGACAAATAGATTTAAGGAATTAGATCTGATAGACAGAGTGCCTGAAGAACTATGGACAGAGGTTCGCGACATTGTACAACAGGTAGCAACCAAAACCATCCCAAAGAAAAAGAAATGCAAGAAAGCAAAATGGCTGTCTGAGGAAGCTTTGCAAATAGCTAAGGAAAGGAGGGAAGCGAAAGGCAAGGGAGAAAAACATAGATATGCCCAATTGAATGCAGAATTCCAGAGAATAGCTAGAAGAGATGAGAATGCCTTCTTAAATGAACAGTGCAAAGAAATAGAAGAAAACAATAGAATAGGGAGGACCAGAGATCCAGTGCCAAAGAATGTTCAAACTATCGCACCATACCACTCTAATGGCAGAAAGTGAAGAAGAACTAAAGAGCCTCTTGTTGCGGGTGAAGAAGGAGAGTGCAAAACTTGGGTTGAAACTTAACATTAAGAAAACCAAGATCATGGCATCTGGCCCTCTCAATTCCTGGCAAATAGATGGGGAAGAAATGGAGGTAGTGACAGATTTTATTTTCCTGGGCTCCAAGATCACTGCAGATGGGGACTGTAGCCAAGAAATTAAAAGACGCTTGCTCCTGGGGAGGAAAGCCATGGCAAATCTAGACAGCACACTAAAAAGCAGAGACATCACCCTGTCAACAAAAGTGCGTATAGTCAAGGCTATGGTCTTCCCAGTTGCAATGTATGGCAGTGAAAGTTGGACCATAAGAAAGGCTGAGCGCCAAAGAATTGAGGCCTTTGAACTATGGTGCTGGAGAAGACTCCTGCGAGTCCCTTGGACTGCAAGGCGATCAAACCAGTCAGTCCTAGAGGAGATCAATCCTGACTGCTCTTTAGAAGGCCAGATCCTGAAGCTAAAACTCAAATACTTTGGCCACCTAATGAGAAGGAAGGACTCACTGGAGAAAAGCCTAATGCTGGGAAAGATCGAGGGCAATAGAAGAAGGGGACGACAGAGAATGAGGTGGCTGGATGGAGTCACTGAAGCAGTAGGTGTGAGCTTAAATGGACTCCAGAAGATGGTAGAGGACAGGAAGGCCTGGAGGAATGTTGTCCATAGGGTCGCGATGGGTCGGACACGACTTCGCAGCTAACAACAACAACAATTGCTAGAAAATAATTTCAGCCACGTGTCTCTTTCTTTTCTTTCTTTTTCTCCCCATGTCCTCACTTACTAGGTATTCCTTTGCTATGGGTTTCATAATATTTGTCATCCTGAAATAGAATTGCATATGGGCATGCATGCCAGTTTAAATAATACAATTTTTACTGCTTTTCAGAAGGGCTTTAAGGGACACAACCAAAACTTTAGGCTGCCTCAGGTTATGCTATGTTCTATTATACTAAAGCAAAGAATTAATTCAACATATCTTTGAAGACATTTTTTTTATCACAGTAAAGTAGCTTCTCCCATAATCCTGAACACATTTCTCACATGCTTTGGTGTGCTAATACATGTACTACAGAGTTTCCTCCATGCTGCGATAAATGAATGAAAGTATCAGATTATGGAAATCAAAATCGAGAAGGATAATATTCCATTCCAGTGTTAAAATAAAGATGCTTAAGGCAATAACAAGACTAAATCCCTTCAGATCACTCACAAGGTCTAAAGGGCTTTGAACTCTAAGAAAAATGTCTAAGCAAAGAGTATCTGATGAAGACATGGGGATTATTTCAAGGAATTAAGTACATTGGATGTCTCTTTTTGGGGGCTGCTGCTGGTGGAATATACCTTATGGCAATGCTTTTCAACTTCTAAAGACCAAACTAGAAATTAATAATAAAGGGAATCAATTTATTCTTTAAAATGCACTAAATTCATTGATACTCTGCTCTAAATTGGTGTGAGTGCTAGAAGCAACTAAGGACTAAAGAGGTGGTTTATGATTATACAGATACATATTCAAATACAATGTAAATATATTGAGTGACGTTAGATTGGCCATTATCTCAGAAGCAAAACTATCTTACAATATTGCTTAGACTTATCAGTCTAATTAATATCATAAATTAAATATCAGAACAGAAGTTGGAAATTACTGAAAAGAAAGAAAATTTATACAGTACATTTACATATATTTTCCTGTCTCTTCTATATGTTTCAGAACTTTTTGATAAAGTATGTAAACAGGATAGTCAAGAAAATTAGGAGAAAAAGTTTGTTTGTTTTTACTCTTAAACTTATAAAGTAAACAGAATACTGAATTGAAACTTCACAATCCTATCTTTTAAAAAAGGGCAACTGGTGTTTTCATTACTGCTGTAGCTCAAATGCCTTTTCAACGGTCACTATTCCATTGCACTATGGCTTAATCCATTCCAAATTTAGTTTAACAACTGCATAAATGAACAGTTCATAAACAATTATGTGCAATTAAGTTTCTTTCAAAGTATGTGAGTCTACAATCAACTTCACAGTTAGAGTACAAACACTTCAAAAACTTGCAGCCATTGTAAATATAACCCTGCAACATTTATGTTGTGTATTTAAGCACATACCTTAGTTAGTTTTTTAAAAAAAAATATTGTGTGGATAAAAATGGATGTACAGTGTTTGTATGTTGATTATTCATCTTTACACTTAATTACACTTAAAGTAGGTCTGCTATATTCAAAACTTTCACAAAGCACAAAATTTAACTGACTTAAATTTACCTAAAGTACAAATGCTGTTATTTGTGTGGTAAGTATAAATAAAATTGAAAGATAACTGCTAAACCAGAATCCCAGGAGAAACTCACCCCTGATGTGTAAATCAATTTTATACAACAAAAATCACTGTCAACTGAATAGTGCTTTCATAGCACTATATTCAGTTCCAACCATTTTAAGAAGTAAAACAGAACAATTGATTAATTTTAACAGCATATGACAATTGCATTTACTTCTGGGATTCTTTTTGCAGAACTGGGAGTTGAGCTATGGTTTTCAAAGAAAAACACTGATATTCTTTCAAAATAAAACAGAGGCAGTAGATAAAAAAAGCATGCTATAATTTGTTTGTTTACAATAGGACATTTTTGAGCTATTTAAAAAGTGAAATATGTTTTTCTAAGAATTTTCCACTAGTAAAGTTTCAGAAGAGAAAGAAAGCAAGTCTTGGGAAAAAATGCAAGTAGAAGAAAATATTAGAGGTGAGATTTGTTATTTATTCTACTTTTCTTGTTTTAATCCAACTTTATCTAGGATTTGCCATGTCTTATATATCGTTTTTTTACTTGCGCTGCAGAACAATTTTGAGCATACTGTTGCTCATAAAGTTCACAATATAGTTTACATATGGATGTTACCCAAGACCTTCAGTTAATGAACAAACTTATATTTTTATTTATTTATTTTATTTTTTATTACATTTGTATACCGCCCTTTCCCGAAGGACTCAGGGCGGTTTACAGGGTGATTAAAAAACCAAAATACAAAAGTTAAAACAAATTTTAAAAGAAATTATATGTGTCCCTGTCTAAATAAAACCCCAATTAAAATAAAGTTAATCCTCAGCCTGGGCCAGAGAGCTCGAAGAGCCAGGTCTTCAGGCCCCGGCGGAATGAACGGAGGTCGGGGGCAGTCCTCAGCTCCACTGGCAGCTGGTTCCAAAGGGCAGGCGCCCCCACTGAGAAGGCCCTATCCCTGGGTGTTACCCGCCGGCAATCTCTTACCGGTGGCACCCTGAGAAGACCCTCCCTGTGGGAGCGCACTGGACGAAGGGAACTTGATGCCGGCAGCAGGTGTTCCCTCAGATATCCCAGACCCAAGCCATTTAGGGCTTTATAGGTCATCACCAGCACCTTGAATCTCACCCGGAGGGCAACCGGAAACCAATGCAGCTCGCGGAGTAGAGGTGTTACATGGGAGTATCGGGAAACCCCCATCACAACTCGTGCGGCCGCATTCTGCACCAGCTGAAGCCTCCGAGTGGTCTTCAAGGGCAGCCCTGAACCCCTGCATTATGGTCTGCTTGGATTAGAATTACATAAATGCGTAGGAACAAATCTGTATATTGCATTTGTTTGTATTTATTTGTTAACTTGAACTTTCTGACACTGCTCTGTAATTTTATATGCAACAGCCAGACAAAGTCACCACCATAATTTTCAATGAATGGAAACATATATAAAGCTCATTACATTTTTATTAATCACATCATATTTACAAAATGTAACCTGAGGTTACAATTGTTAAAACCATTTATACGTTTAAGAGACTGACAAAGAATTAATATAGATTCTTTCTTTTTTAAAAAAAAAAACATGTTGAGGATGTTTCTAAATGTTGGAAATAAACTGTTAAAATAAAAAGAAAATAAATTGTCAAAGATTTTTGATATATTGAACTTTGTGTTACTGTATGAAACAGATGGGGCTGAGAGAGGCAAAGTTAGAATAATGCTTGTGATGGTTTTATAAAAGAAAATATTTGATCCTGGCATACTTGGTCACCTCAATCAATTTGATGATGATGATTTCAAGATCCCAGAAGCTCAGACAATCTGTTTGCCCTTATGTATTCTGATCCCAGAAAGCCGAGTGCTATCACATTGAATGAAAATAGACAAGATATCATTGGCAAGATATATACTCAATAACAAGCATCTATTAGAAATTTAGCATATGCCTACTGAAATAATTATAGTATTCAAACAGTTTTCAGAAGTATTCTTATTTTGAGAGATTCATGTGTCTAATGAGGTGGTTTCCAAAGCAGGCATATCTGCGGCAAGTCATTCTGCATTTAAATATAAAAACAGTGTCAGGGACTTTTTCAAATTGCAATTCTGGCTCCACATTCAATGCAATTGTTTTCATATTATTAAGATAATACAATATAACAGCAACAATTACATTTTATGAGGACTGTCCTCAATTCCAGAACTCATACTGAAAAAATCCATGGGGAAAATTTGAAGTCTCTTGGCTTCTTCACAATTCTGTATAATTCAAGATGCAATCTGAACATGGAAAGAGCCATTAAGCACTTCCCATTTTAAACATTAAAAAAGTTAAATGAAACGATAAATGCCAACAGGACCTTGTGACTTCAAATAAGAGTCTTATTTATGAAGCACAGTCTGCTCAGGAAGATAAGTGACTGAAATGATATTATGCTCTCTTTTACCTTCTCCTATTCCATTTCCCCATAGATGACAAAATCTCTATATGATGTTGGTACAAGAGGATATTCAGTTTGTCATGGGAGGTAAAAAACATATCATTCTACAATTCATCTTTAATGTTGTATCTCTAGATCTGTACTTTTCTAAATTCTTCCTTGACCTGTTTCTGAGACATACATAGATTTGAGGAGACACATATTAATGGCTACTAGTCATGACAATTATATAGCATGTCTTTCACAACCAGAAAATGCAAGCCAGAGAACATTATTATATTCATGTCTTGCACTGGAGCTTCTCAGAGTTACCTGATTCACCACTCTGAGACCTGAATTCTGGCTGAGGCAGAACAATTGTTCATACAACATTCTTCAGTGCCTATTATAGGATACTCTCAAATGAAAAAAAGGGGGTGAGCATTAGAAAAAGAAATCCCATATTTTTTTTTAAATGTCTAGAAACAGACTCTAGCATAGTATAACAGTTATCAAGGGGCATGGACTCTGGGTGGCAAAAGACAATGGAAGAATGCACTGACCTTCTATACTTCAAATATTTTACAAATAATTATCTGCTTTTCAATGCTCCTAGACACCTCCTATACTATGCTACTATCTGTTTCTAGATTTTTTTGGACACGGGATTTCTTTTCTTGTCCACACACACACACTTGATGATCTAATCCTTAATTAATCCATGTGGTAGGAGCCTGTTTAAAAGGGCTCCTTCTTAAATCATGATCAAGTACTGAATTTAGCCTGACAGCACAAATGAAACAATTTCTAGAGCAGGCTTCTGTCAACTGTAACATTCCTATGTGTATTTTCACAGACAGCATGATATTTGGTGTTCCTCTACAACCATTGAGCATGACATCTTTTTGGCATAAGTATAAATTGGGTCAACTGTTTTGAAATGGTGCCAGCCTTTCCTTGAAATCTAGGCTACATGGAGTCCAACAGAATTCAATATTGTCCTCTATTGTGATGGAATGTGCATCTAGAGAGGCATAGAGTTTCTGCAACACAAGAGATTTTTCTGGAGAAAAACCCAGATTAAGAAGCTGTGCAGTCCCAAGGTGGATGGAGGTCAGAGGAAGAGGTTCAGGGTAGCCTCACCCTAGAATCCCTTGGGCTATCTTGTTGGTTAGAAGATTATAACATTAATTTGGTAAGATTCTGCCCATTTGGTGTAAACAAATAAATGATTGAACTTAATTGTACTTTGCTGTGTTGCCTCTGGTATTGGGTTTGACTCCTACGCTGCTTAACCAACAACCAACTACAAAAGTACTGAGATAATTTGAAACCTGTTTCAAAAGTTTTGGTTGTCAATTGCTTACCAGTACAATTTAAGATGTTGGTGTTAAACTGCTGAATGCTTCAAAAGTTATATCCTGGCTGCATGATAGTCCAACTCTCCCTCTTCAACCATTACAATCAGCAGGATAGGCTGTTCTGATAATGGCTGTTCTGCCATTAAATCATTTATCTTGTACAGGGAACGTGCTGTTCTCCTGAGTGGATGGCAGGCTTGTATTATGTCCTGTGTTCTTTGGCCCTCAGTTGGTCAGCATTTAAAAATCTATAAAGACTGACACATTTTATCCAGCACTCCATTGTTCATTTATTTTAATTTATATTTAAATTGTTATATATTGTTTTTAACCTTATCTGTAGATTTCAGTATTTACTTGAGTAGAAGGCACTGGACTAGAAAAAAAATGATTCTGTGTCCCTAATTCTAGAAAGGAGGAATATAGAGAGCTAAGACAAATGGCCAGATGAAAAACATTTTCACACTTTCCTGTTGGCTTGCTTTGATGGTTGCCACATATTTTCTTCAAGGCCATCTTCTACAACTTCAGATATACCCAAAGCAAAAAGAATATGTTCCCATTGTCAAGTTACAGTGCTTATGCAAAATCTGTTTCTGAATTTAAGACAACCCCCAACCAGCATGCAATTGTGCGTGTGTTTGTGTGTGTGTGTGTACACACATCACATAAGTATGTTGTATAGTGTCCAGCTTCACAATCTTGTCAACAACAATTCCATCTGAAAATACTCCCGGAGAGTCACCTGCAGACTTTTTTGTTCAATAAATGTATATGTGGGTATTTATGTGTATGACATACTTATGAAGGTATGTATGCATACCTATAGAATAGAATAGAATAGAATAGAATAGAATAGAATAGAATAGAATAGAATAGAATAGAATAGAATAGAATAGAATAGAATAGAATAGAATAGAATAGAATAGAATAGAATAGAATAGAATAGAATAGAATAGAATAGAATAGAATAGGAGCTGGAAGGGAACTTGGAGTTCTTCTAGTCCAGCCATCTGATCATGCAGGAGAACCTATACCATTTCAGAAAAGCAAAAGAATAGAGCCAGATCCAAAAGAAGTTTAGAAAGATATAAATTGAATAATCTGTTGATTAAAATAAATTGCCTATAAAGTAAAGCATACCATTTATAAAATGAATTGATTCCCTATTTATATTTACTGATGTTTCTGCCTCAAACGCAAACTGTTCTCCAATATAGAAAGAAAATCAAAGAGTCCTGCTATCCTAGACTTGATTGCAGGGTGGATCCACTATGAAAAGTAAGTAATGAAACAATAATGGATGATGGCAAAAAGGCAGAATTCATTTCTTTCTCTCTTCTCTTCTCTCACAGAAGGAAAATGGAAGCTGGCCAGTTATCATTATGCTATTGGGGAAACAATGGAATAGCAGATTTAAGGGAAGGAAAAGAGAAGCCCAAATTATTGTAATCCTGGTTAGTGAAAGGATGCTCATAGATAACTACAGAGCTATTCCTGATAATGTTTAAGAACTCTGAGAGGACTAGTGAAGTCCCAGGAGGAGGGCAAAGACTATCCTTCAAACAAGGAAAAGTTGTACCTCAGAGACTATAGACCTGACCCCAAACTGGGCAAAGTCCTGAAATAGATGATCTAGTAATACTGTATATTTATAAGTACTTGGAAACTGTAAATAATAGAAACCAGCATGGAAATGCTCCATTCAATTATCTTGAATGGAGTTCATCTTCTTTTTGATAGAGCCACTAGCTTATTAAACCAGTGAATATTGTAGAATATTGTAGTCGATGCAATTTTTTTTTCCAATTGCTACTCATGGCTGCAAAACATGGACTCAGAAAAAAGCAGACAGAAAGTGTCTTTGAAGTGTGGTGCTGAAGATGACTACCACACATCCTATGGGCTGTAAAGATCAAAAAGAATGACTGAACCTCACCAAAAATATCACCCAAAGCCAGGATTGCCAAATAAAGGCTATCATACTTTGGCCCTGTCGTACAAGATGATTCACTCAAAAAGTCAATCATGCTAGAGTGATTAGAAGAAAAAGGAGATGGCACTGCTCTAGAACCTGTTGATTAGACATTATTAAAGAAGATACCAAGATGCCTATGGTGGATCTGAAGGAGGCAGTATGAGACAGAGAGTAATTACAGTGGCTGAATGCTGAACACAACTGAATGGCTGACAATGAAAACACTATACACATAGTGTAACTGTTGCTTCAAGATTTGCAACAGAGTGCATCATAATAATTTCTTTCATAAAATACTAAAATATGAGTTATACGATACCACTTACAATTTGTTAAATGACTGCACCCAAAGAGTGATCATTAATGGCTTCACTTAAGAAGGGAGGGAAAAGTGGTACACAGCTCTTTCTTGGAGCACTCAGTGATCAATACGTTTACCAATTATTTTGATGAAGGAATTAAGGGGACACATAGATGGGCAGATGATACGTAGCTGGTATTTCAGAGCAAAGAGAGGTTATTAAAAAACAGATCTAAACAATTTGAGAAGTGGGTTGAAATGAAGAGGATGGGGTTTAGCAGGAGAAAGGTAATATAGTATCCTGTATGTAGATAGGAAAATATATATATGTAAATGACAAGTATGGGATGGGCAAGTCTGGTTTAGAATGTGGAAAGGAACTGGCTGTCTGAACAACAACAAGATAAACAGGAACCAGAACAGTAATAAAGTGGTTAAGAAAGGAAATGGTATCTTAGGATGCATTAATAGAAGCATAGAAATCAGATCTTTGAAAGTAATTGGTCCACTATATTTTGTCTTATCTGTCCCTATTTAAAGTACTGAGCATCACAGTTCTAAAACAACAGTGAAAAGTTGGAGTATGTTTATAGGAGGGCTATCAAGAAAGTGAAGGGTTGGAAAACAAACTCTATAAGAAATGATTAAAAGGTCTGTGTAGGTTTAACTTATAGACAGAAATTACTGAAGGATGATATGATAGAAGAATGCAAGTATGTGTGTGTATGTGTGTACAGTACACACACACACACACACACATAAACACAAGTTGTCACACAGAAGACAAGTATTGAAACCAATGGCTTAAAATTATAAGGAAGTAGGTTCAAACTAGGTATCAGGCGGAATTTCCTAGGTATACAAGCTTTTCAGTCAACGAAACAGGCTGCCACATGATTGTGGTGAATTGTTTCATCAGTCTATATACAATCTCAGTAATCCAGGTCATGTCTGTCCCAAAGGAGCTTTTCCAAAAGGCAACTGGACTTGCTTTGTTTTTGCTTGAAAATGTTTTGCTTATCATCCAAGAAGCTTCTTCAGTTCTCAGAAGCTTCTTGGATGAGAAGTGAAATATCTTTAATCAAAAACAAATGAAGTCCAGGTGCCTTTTGAAAAAGCACCTTTGGGTCTTTCATCAGAGGTCTTTACAGGCTGGCAGGAACCTGTGTCAGAAATTCTCTAATGTATCCTTCCCTGAACAGGGGACCAATACCCTTTATGCTCCCTTCCAGCTTTATGATTTTATAAAACTCATAAATACAAGAATACTGGAACACATTCCTCCCTTCTTTGAGAAAAAGGAGAAGGAGATAGAAATGGGAAAGGCAAATACACTGGGAAGACAGAAGGAGAGAAAAACCCCGTTAAAGCTCCAGAGAATGATTAACATTCACTAGGAAAGCTGTGGCTAATTTAATAGCAAATCTTAAAAATTTCCATGCAGCTCCAGAAGCATCTGTAAATCTGAGGCCAAGAAATCCAAAAGGGTGAGCATGACAGCAGACTGAAGTCCCACCCATTTTTATAAAGGGGCAGAGCTTTGATTCGTGGTTGTGTCTGTCACCTTGATCTACTTGCTCTCCTCACTTTGGATGCCCTCCTTCCCTGATTATTCATATTCATAGCTATTCAATATTATTCTAAAACCTCTATTAGACTGGAGTGGCATACAGTACATATATTTCTACTTTGTGCCCATTCTAATGTTTTAAATCAGTTTTCTCAGTGGTTGTCAGCAAGTATTAAGATCTAGCCAACATTTCATAGGCAACACGATGGGGTGCTAGCGTTATAATCCTACTGGATTATTACAGTATTTGCTTTCCTGATTTAGGAGGTATTTTCTTCAAAAAAAAAAAAACCCCAAACTTTGGGTTTATGAAACATACTAATATATTAAAGCAAAAACAGAATTTTAAATCTGAGCATTAATCTTTATTCATGTGTTGCCCAAAAATGTCATTAACAAAATAAATTATACTATTTGTACACCCTGTATTTCTTCATGACACACACACACACAGTGTCCTAAACAGAATATTGATCAATAAAAAAAAAAATGAGAATGAGAAATGTTCCATAGTTTATACTAATTTTTACATCTACCAAATATTTTTAATAAAATATTCAATTAGCGTAGTTTCACATTCAAAGAAAGTTCATTTTTTCCATTTTGTTTTAGACTGCAGTCTGACCCATCACAGTATTGCTATATTGCAGGGGAAAAGGTTGAATTTATTTGCTATATAGTTATGTTAATTATGATTGTTGTCACTTCACCAAATGATAAGCCAGTCACTCCAATGATGTAATGTCATTTTAAGAGCTATAATCTGATTTCTCTCAAACTGGAAGCTCTGATGAGTTCTAATGAAGATTTATTGTAGATTAAAGATTTTCATAATATCAACAATAGATTGCTTAACTGATGGAAGATTTGATTAAATAATTTTTTTAAGCATATGAATTTTTCACATATATGAAGAATAGTTAGCAGAAAGGGCACGGAGCAATGTAATAAGATAACTATCATCTTATCCTTGGAAAGACTCATATAAGCCAATTTAGGGATTAGTATTTAATTGTTCGGGTTAACACAAACATAAGTATATATTTCTTCTAGAACAGGGGTGTCAAACTCAATTTCATTGTGGGCCGCATCAGCATTGTGGTTACCCTTGAGGGGCCAGGTGGGTGGGGCCAGGGTGGGCATGGCCTACTGGGTGGGTGTGGCTGTATTTCAGCATAGATGACCACCACAAAATTGTACATTGGCTTCTGATGGCCTGGGCCGGAGCCAAGGCAGTCGGGGCCGTTCCCTCACTGTTTCCAGGATGGCTTCGCGGGCCACATGAAACCACTACACGGGCCGGATCTGGCCCCCGGGCCTTGTGTTTGACATGTCTGTTCTAGAAGGATCATTCATTCCTTTAAGTGCTAGTTTATTAAACACAGTGTGACTAACATAATAGTTCACAAATACAGAATTATTTTAAATCTACATATAACAACTCCATCTGTTAAATTGGAACAATGATCAGAACAATCTACCTGTAAACATGATAGATGTCATCTAACACCTTTGAATTTCAAAATCTAATAAGGAACTTCATCTCTTCTCCTAATCCTGCATCGATAATAATGACAAACCTGGATTCTGTGATGTTTAAAAGGGGCAATAAACAGGATAAAAATATAACGCTTGTTTATTGTACCTCAAACTATATAAATATAGGCTACAATCAATCAATCAATCCTTATTTGGCCATATACCAGCAGATAGATATAGATTGTTTATTAAGAAAAACTAAAATTAAAATAAAATACAGAAACAAGCTGTTTTGTAAGTGGCACAGATTTCTAGTAATGTAAGAAGAATTATTGCAGTATATTTTATTATAAAAGCATTTGAGAACTATTATTTTTTAATCAATACATATGTAGAGAGTGATCCCAGTTTTGAGTATTTTGCTAGCAATATTTTTTCCATATTTGAATAGTCATAATTTAAAGCACTGGAAAAAACATGAGTTTTTATTCTGCAGAACATGTTTTGCATACAATATGCACATTTATAAGGCTAGGATATCCTGTGGTTGAGAATGAATATCCTGGAGATGAAAGTAAAAACTTTGGTAGGAGGCAACATCTATCATCACAGTGATTTAATGAACAGAAAGCTTCTTCCCATTCCAGTATGCGTGGCAACTGAGATAAATATGAATTTGTACAGTAATTAACAGTTATTAATAAGGAGTTCAAAAACAAAATGATTGGATCTACTAAGCAGCGACATTTAACTTAAGATCTTTAAGATCACAATGAGAAAAAAACAGCAAGTTAAAAGTGTTTCATTCATTCTGGAAAAGCCAAAAGCAGAGAGAATTCTGGAAACTTCCACTGTACTTTAATAGGATAGGAACACCTTGAAAGAGCCGATCTCATTCGTGTTTTGGTTCAAAATCCCATGGGCAGGTGGTGTAGCTAAATTGGCTGTAAAGTTTTTCTTTTTTTTTCTTTTTCTGATTTTCACAATGTTAAACATGACCCAATAAACTGATTGCAAAGTGACACAGGACAGTTCTAAGGGATCATTTCTTAAGTAATTAGTGTCATATACTGGCACAAAAAAGTAGTTATGTAAGGGAGGTTATATTCATAATGGACAAGTTTCTCAATGGGCAGTATATCAAGCTCCGAGCAGAGGACACTTTGGAACTTCAGTAACTGGAGTGGAAAAAAGATTGCTACTGCCATCATGTCATGCTTGCTTCTCAGATGCCTTTACTTGATTGTTTTAAGAAAGAAGTTGCTGACCTAGATAGCTGTCCAGTCTGATCTAACAGTGCTTCTCTTTCTTTCTTTCTTGCTTTTCTTTCTTTCTTTCTTTCTTTTTTTTGAGACTTCATGAAAGCCTCAATTTTAGAATGACTTATCTATAAGCAAGCACCATTACTATAACTTTAAACTTCCATGTATGTGCTTGGAATTGCAACTTAAGATATATCAGATTTATCATTCTGATATATGAGGACATGTTAAAAGGGGGGGAAAAATCACCAGAGTTTTCTGAAATCTTGTGTTGTTTTCTTCTGCCAAATGCAGATTTCTGGCTCTATAAAAATAAAATCAGCTTTTTAGAGGGCATAAATTGCTAGCCATGCAGTTTCTTGCAAGATGTGTCCAGGGAAAACAGCAGTGTGCTTCCCAATTACAGATCTTATGTTCATTAATTATGGTGACATAAGAATAGCATACAATAACAAGCATACTGTGGAACATAAAAGAATACTATAACAAGAAAATTGAATCAGAAGAGGCAAGGCAGGAAATAACAACAACAACAAAACCTTCCCCTGGATGCTCTCTCCCTTTATTTTATTATTATCATCATAGACATTTAAAAATTGTTCTTGAAACTTCATTTTTCTACTCCTTATTTATGTATTTATTTATTTATTAGTGGTCCTGATTTATATCCTGCTACGTGTTGTTTTTTAATATTCATTTAAAATGGGTTACTTCTTCCTTTTAAAATTGTTCAAATGATTTATACATAGCCCAAAAAACTGCGCCAAAGAAGTAAAATCAATAATACTAACAGAACTCTCAAATACCTAATACAACTTTTCAACTATTTGCAAAATATAGAAATGGAAAAATCACAATGCACTACAATCAAATTGTCAGTGCACTCTATATCTGATCTATTCCTCCCTCATTCTACTTTATCTACAAAGTCCACACTGCTTTTTGAATACCTGATTGGAGTAAAAGGATTTCCCCCAAAATGGAGGTACTCACAATAGAATCTATTTCCTCATTTAAAAAATGCAGCCTAAATATTTTATAAATTGGTGGTCAATTTGAGAGATATAAATACTTCATAAAATGTTAAAAGTTAGAATAACTTGCAATTCTGATAGGAAAATTGAAAGAAACACAACAAATATGAAAATATAAAACATATTACAACAGGGCCAGCATAACATTTTGCATTTTAAAAGGCAAGGTACTATTCTATAAAAATGCAAAGCAGTGCAATACCTTTAGTATATATTTCTCCAAAGGTACAAGGCAATTTTCATCAAGTAATAAAATGCATTCATGGTTTCAGTTTTATGAAGATAACTATTAATTCAGAAGAAACTCTAAAATGAAGTTTGACAACAAAAAATGTCCATTTATTAATGTATCAAAAAATTCTCAAGCCACAACAAATTCACAGATAAATATATGTTCATTTCCCCTCATGTCTCTATTTTGAACAACTGTTCTTGCAACAATTAGAATTTGCTTATACAAGCATAATAGTTATAATCAAATAATATTTCCTTACCACTGCTGGAAGTTTGTTGTGGCCCTGTGCATGCTCTTAATAGGTATGAATTTGGGCAGAACTCCTCATCAGGGTTGGTATCCATAATTTGATGGGAAGTATTGCTGTCTAGCAAGGGCATCTGGCAGCTAACTGGTGGTGGATTATGGGAGCTGGGCAGCTGAGCAGATGGGAGAAGGCTAGATGAGGACGTAGGTGGAATGGGACGACCTGAAAAAGAGGACAGAAGGATCAAATTCAGCAATAAATATAATGAAAGAAAACAGTAACATTGATGTTGCTTGTTATCAACAAAGGATTACAGCTGGGATTGAATCAAAGTGGAATATATCCATTGGGTCTGATTTCCCTTTGTATCATATTCAAGACAATAGGACCAGTTGCGCTAAGCAAGATCAAGAAAAAGGGACAGCATCTTCAGATTTTGCCTTTATAGCACCAGCCTCTATTTCTTCTGATGCTGGATGAATAATGCCAGATTGCACAGAACACAATCTGCTTAGAAAAACATTATAAAGGAAGTGCATCCAGCAATTGATTTGCCATCAATGATATTTTCAAAGAGATTCATGGAATGATAATTATCCTTTGGCCACAACAGAAGAATGTAATTCTATTTGGGAAAGTTTTGTAACTTGTTTTTTTCTATACTGAACCAAGAACAACAACATCAACAACTACTACCATTATTAATGTTAGAAAAACTGGTTTATTTTAAGCCCATTAAAAAACTCAAGATTTCAACTCAAAACTATAATAACTAAAGAAAATGAAAACAAAAGGCAAAAAGGATCTTTTAACCTCACTTTGTGTAACTGAGATAAGAATATTACGTTGACCATTTTTAGCAGCAACAACAGCAGTATGGTACAGTAAAAACAAAAAGAATTAAGGCTTGTAAGGAACAGTCAGAAAAAGATAATACTAATACTAATAATATAGCCTGCTTTTAAATTCTAGAAAAAATATCTGAACTGTAAGTTTTAACCAAAGGTAAGGTTAAAATTTATCTAGATTTTGGAATTCCTGTAATTTCCATGTTAGTTCAAAGAACCCATATCTAACTCTAAAAATACCTCAAAGAAAAATAAAGTCACCATAAAGATACCAAAAGTGTATTTCCTGGATGGGAAGCTACAAAGAATCACAGCATCTACCAGAAAAATCCTGGGGCTATTACTCTAATAATAATTAATCCTAATTCCATTAATCCCATGCCATCCCCCGCCGCTGGGCGGCGGAACCGACCAGGTGGTTCCGCCCCAGGCGCCTAATGGACCCGGATCGGTTCCAGAGGGCGCTTGGGCCGATACCTATCACCCTTACCCACAGCCCAGTCGATGCTCTGGTGGAGGCCTGGGAAACGGCTGCCACCAGGGCACTCGACTGTGTTGTACCCATGCGACCTCTGACTCGGCTGCCAGGGATAGGGCCTTCTCAGTGGGAGCGCCTGCCCTCTGGAACCAGCTGCCAGTAGAGCTGAGAACTGCCCCCGACCTTCGATCATTCCGCCGGGGCCTGAAGACCTGGCTCTTTGAGCTCTCGGGCCCAGACTGAGGAGGAATTTTTAATTTGGGGTTCTTTTTAACTGACTACAGGGTTAATTTAATATTTTTAATTTGGTTCTTAATTTTTGTATTTTGGATTTTTAATTCCCTGTAAACCGCCCTGAGTCCTCAGGGAATAGGGCGGTATATAAATATAACTAAATAAAATAAATAAATAAATAAATAAATCCAACCTGAAAACAAAAGCATTGAAAGGACATTTAGCATTAGAGAAGAAGAGCATATACAAAAAAAGAGATTCAATTATACAAAGTACAGACAATCTGCATCTTCAACTGAAGCCACTAGTTAAACGGCAGTTTGTGCAGTTAAAGAAAATAAACTCTTTTTGTTGTTGCCCACTTTGATAAGGGCCACAGAATTCTGCATCAGATGCAGTTTCCAAATCATCTTTGTGGCCAATCTACCAAAGAATTTAAGAATAGATACTGTGGTAATAAGGAATAAAGGGGGCATCTTTTAAAATTTTTAGTGACCTCCACTTATTTCCACTATCTAGAAATTTAGCAGCTAAACAGAATCGAAGATACTACACCTACATTGTCTGATGTTTCAAACAGATTGTGGCCTCTTCTAGGTAAGCAAACTGCTCTCCCACCCCCAAATCAGATTTACATATGATTAGTTTTAAATAAACCATCTTTTTTATCCAATGCATTGATTTGCTCAAAAAAAAATCTCTTGGAGTTAGAAAGTTAGAAGTAACAAGTATATTTTCTTCCCATTCTATCCAGGAATACTATCCAGAGGATAGGAAACCACAGCATTCTACATGTGGTATGTCATCAGTGCAGAAAACACAAAACAAAACATCCAGATGACCCCCCACCCAAAAAAACACACACATTGTTTTCCTGTTTGTGGGAAATTCATTTAAACAGCATTTCTTAAACCATCAATAATGCAGCAGTGTGGCCGGGTATAATCATTGTTTAATGTTCTGTTGACTGTTTCCCATTAGTGTAAATTACAAAATGGTTTGCAACCGAACAATAAAAGTGTCATAATGCAACTAATAATTTAAAAGCAATATAAAAATAATACTTTTATTACAAAGGTAGCAGAAAGAACAAGGTGAGGACAAGAGAATATAAAAATCATCCAACTTGTCCATTCGTAGAGGGAAAGTAGAGATCTTTAGCAGATGTCTCTTAAATTTGAGCTGAGAGTTTATTTCAAATGGAGGAAGCCTTGTAAATAGGTCTTCTGCCTATGTAGATAGTAGAGAACCTATCTACAAGTAATTACAGATGGCACATGCTGGAAGACCTCCTCCAAAGTGAAAAATTGATCAGGCTGATAATGCAAAGGCAGGCAGTCTCATTCTCCAGTTTCAAATTCTTTAAGGGCTTTATTTTGGCTCAGTAGCTAACTGCAATGCAGTTGCTTCATGAACTATGTAACATGTGAATGAACAGAAGCTTGGCCACCAAACTCTATACTGAATACACCTCTGGACCACAGAGAGCATATAACTAAACATGGAGTTACCAGGGTGTGATCTGGTAATTAAGGAGATCTATACATTACAATATCACACAGTTGTTTCACATTTTATTATTAGAAATGTACAACAATCATATTTTTGATGCTAAAATGTTACGATTTTCAGCAACATTCAGTACAGTGCACAGGATTAGACAATTCCCAGTGTTACAAGACATTCATGTCAATACTGAAGAACAGAGATAATTCTAATTTGTCAGGGCAAGTTAAGGCTAAATATATTTTGGATTCATTACAATGTCTTTCCTATCCACTTCTGTTTTTTACTGGTTTTTCCTGCCAAAAACAAACCCATCCATCTGTCCTAGATGATATCATTCTTCTATGCCACAATTAGGCTCTTTTCTCTAAATTACTCAATCCAGCTCACCAAGCAGTTTATATGCTTTAAGCCTCAGCATTATACATCTACTCAACAAAGTTATCTGTCAGGGTCAGGTCATTTGTCTGCCGTTACAATTCTTAATGATTGAAGCCATCCGCTTCTCCCTTTTTCTTCCTGATTTACTCAAAACGTGGAAGGGGAGCTGGCGGAAAATTCTTTGCTCTGCCTGTATTTATCATCCCTGTCATAGAAAAAAAAGAAGCCAGAGAAGACATGCACCTTGATTGATTTCAAGGAGGAGTAAAAACAGTCTGTATCTATGAAGATGGAGAAGGTGCTTTGGAGTTGCTTCACCATGTGGAAATGTGACCTCCATGTTACTATCAAGGTCAGTGAGGTACTCAAAGATCTACTGCATCAATTTGTTACTCACAAATGTTGAAGAAAGAGGGCCTTAGATAATAGTAATGTTTGGTTATAGGCACTTTAAAATTATATAATTAATTTTATAAGCTCTTTAAGTATATAAGCTGTTCAAAATTTAAAAATAAACCATTTGACTGATACAAGATCAGTGATAACTGCTGTACACATTTTAAGGGCAGAATCCAACAACATTATATGGTGAAACACAAATCACAAACAAGCCAAGTATCTGCAGCTTTGGAAATGTTTCTGTCATTGCCAAGATGCCAAGGAAACCAAAGAAAGAAGCCTTTAGCTAAGATTTTTGGCAGTAGTTGCTCTTATGTATACTCACAATTTGTAGCTCCTAACTATATCATACATCACTGACCACTCTTATCCAAGCAAGACAGAGCCTGAGTAACAATATTCTCATGTCTTCTTCTGCCTCAGGCAACTATCCCCACAATCTAATCATGCAGGAAACTATCTATCATAGGAATAGATTCTCCAAGCAGCAGTGTGGCTTTGCATCATTCCTATATGCAATTCCTAGATGGAATAAACGTCAAGGCAAAAACTGAATTACACACATTATTTGTTTTCCTTTTTCAGCAGGTGAGGACACTGGAATATAGAAAAGGCTGTGTTCAAGAACCAAAAGTAGATCCAGCATCATCATGCCCAGTGGTTTTGGGTGGTACAGTTTGGCTAATTAGAGTTACTGCTTTAGCAATGCAAGGAATAGTGTCTGACAAGGCCTCCTCACCAGCCACCATGTTTTTATTTCCAAATTACTGTCCTCCTCCCCAAAATAATCTTTGTTTCTTTAGTACTACATTATTATTATTATTATTATTATTATTATTATTATTATTATTATTATTATTATTATTATTATTATTATTATTGCTTCTCGAACAGTCAGCCAGATGTTTAAACTTAATTTGGCATTTTTATCCACCTATTGAATCCTTTCCTTGGACCTGGCTTAGGCAGATGTCATTGCTTGATGATGTTAAAGACAATAGTACTAGTAATAGTAATAGTACTACTAGTAGTAGTAATAGCCACAGCTTTTTATCTCATGTTGCTATGAACGACAGATTTCAGAGTACTCCATTTTAGAAAACTACAATCATTGCTATAAATGCAGTTACTGCATAAGAACATCTGACAGTACCTTGACAAGGGCTCCTTCAACACTGGGATAAGGTCAAACTAACAGCAATCTCTGCTGTTGACTTTCAAGTAACTTATGCAATCAAATACATAATCCTCATTATTAATACGTATTAATTGGGATGGCTAACTCTATTGCTAATCAATGTGATAATAAAGTGCAATGTAACTTACTATGCTAACTTACAATAGGAGTTCTGGCTAATACAGTTGCTATCATTAGGAAAATCCTGACTAGTCACAGTGTTTTGCAGTCATGCAGTTCTCATTTACAACCTCCTGCCAGCTTTCCCATTGATTTTACTTGTTGGAAGCTGGAAGTGAATGTCACAAATGGCGATCGTGTGACTGTGGAACACTGTGACTGTCATAATTGTGAGCTGGTTGACAAGCACCCAAATTGCAATCATCTGGCTGCAGAATGCCATGACAGCTACAACTGCGAAGAACAGTAATAAGTTCCCCTTGTTCAGCACACTCATAACTGAATGGTCACTGAATGTGTTATGTATGCAGGCATCTGCATAGCAACAGCCACCAGGGGGCGTTGGCCTGAACGGTTTTGGTGGGAAACCCAGTTTCGGCGGGAAACCTAGGGCCAACCCCATTGGCTGTCCGCTTACCCGGCTAGGTATTTGAGGAGGCGAGGTAACCCTCATTCCCCAGTATGCTACCCCCCTTACAATAAAGAGCTGAACACGTACTCCAGCTGGTGTCTCTTCCTTGCATCAGACCCACTACACAACAGTGGCGATGAAGGTGGGATTGCTGCCGACAAGGAGCTGAAGTCACTGGGGGGAACGCTCCACGAACTGAAGGGAAAGGCATTTTCCTTCCTTCTTCCCCCCCCATGACTGCCAGCCGACCGGACCATGCCGGTCATCGCATCTGCGACTCAAGACCCGAACCAACACCGCGATGGCAAGAGCCGGACAACCCCGCGAATTCAACACCCACCACCCTGAGACATGGGCCCGTTACCTGGCTCATGCCGAACTGTACATGCAGTTCAATCAGATCTCGGAGGACGGCGCGAAGGTGGCAGCCCTGCTCTGCATCGGGGGACCAGCACTCCTGGAGATCGCCGCGAACCTGTTCGCCCCAGAGGCCATCAACACCGTCACGTACCAGGACCTCATGGCCAAGCTCAACGCCAACCTCCGGCCCCGGCTCTCCAAAGTGGCCGCGAGGTCGCAGTTCAAAAAAAGGGACCAGTGCCCCAACGAGTCCGGTGCCGAATTCCTCGCCGCCCTACGACAAGCCGCCATCGCCTGCAAGTTTTCAAACTTGGAGGAGCAGCTACGGGACCAGCTGATTTAAGGCCTATGAGACAGGCGGCTGCAAGAGTGCCTGTTCGAGAGAGAGGAGGTTTCGCTCCAGGAAGCTGAGGATGCCATGCTGGCCCACGAAGTGGCCTGCGGTGCCGTCCAAGCAGTCCAGGAGACCCGGACCTGCAGCCAGGCAGCCAGCATCCACCGGCAGGTCGCCACAGCCGAGGACGACCAGAGCAGACTTCCTCCTCCAGTGGAAGTCGACCCGCGACCAGCGAGTCAGATGCACAGACAAGCCCAGGCCTCCCAGCAACGCCAACCCTCAGAAGTGTGCAGGGTGTGGTGGGAACCACATGCGCAGCCTCTGTAAGTTCCGGGCGGCAACGTGTCGGGCCTGCAAGAAAACAGGCCACATAGCCGCGGTCTGTCGTAGTCGCCGCCCCTGAGAGGAGATCCACGAGCTGCAACCGGAGGAATCGCTGTTCGAAGGTACTGGGGCCCCAATCAAAACACGAATTGGCTATGTTGAGAGCCGGCTGGCCATTAACTACACGGGTAGCCGCCGGCTGCTCAAACCCAAAATTAGACTAACAATCCGCTTGCAAGGCGTCCCTTGCAGCATGGAGCTTGACTCCAGATCAGTGGTCTCGATCATTTCGGACGAGACCCTTAACTACATAAATAGCCGGAGCAAGCAGCGGATTAAATTACGACCTACAAATTTAACCCTGACCGATTTTCAGAATTCGCCGGTCAAGGTAAAGGGGGAGGCTACCATCTCGGTGGGGTTTAAGGGTTGCAAAGAGCACCTGGAGGTTGTAGTGGTAGAGGGCCGGAGAGCCATCCTGGTCGGCCTAGACTGGTTCGAGGCCCTGGCAATCACAGTCTCCGGGATCCACCGGATCCAGGGGGACTCTGTCCAGGCCGTCTGCAAGGAGTTCGCAGACGTCTTTGATGGGACACTGGGCAGGTACACAGGGCCCCCCATATCGTTCAAGCTTAACTCGAACGTTCCCCCCATTAGGGTCCGGCCGTGGCGAGTCCCCTTCGCACTCAAACACAAAATCAAGCACGAACTGGATAAGCTGGTGGCCCAGGGAAGCTTAGAGCCCGTAGATGGGGGGGAGTGGGAAACCCCAATCGTCACCCCCCCCTCAAATCCAATGGGTAAATAAGGATCTGCGCTGACTACAAGTGCTCGGTGAACCACGCCCTGAACCCGCACGCTTACCCGGTCCCCACGGTCAGCCACGTTCTTGCTTCCCTCCAAGGCGGCACCATCTTTGCAAGGCTCGATCTTGCGCAGGCGTATCAGCAACTCACGGTTACTAGGGCAACAGCTGACACTCAAGCCATAGTAACACACAGGGGAGCGTTCCGGGTGAACAGGCTGCAGTTTGGGGTCAGCGTTGCTCCTGGCATTTTCCAGGAAGTTATGGAGAAGACACTCAGGGGCATCCCAGGAGTCTGCCCCTATTTTGATGACATCCTGATTGCAGGAGCATCAGCAGAAGAGCTGGCAGGTAGGCTCAGGGAGGTACTGTCCAGGCTGCGTACAGCTGGCCTCAAACTCAAGAGGGAGAAATGCAGCATAGGTGTTCCCTCCACAGAATTCTTGTGATTCAGGGTAGATGCCAGGGGAATCCACTCCACAGAGTCCAAGGTGAGGGCCATCAAACTAGCACCCACACCCAAGAACAAGGCAGAGCTACAGGCATTCCTGGGCCTGTTGAACTTCTACCACACATTCCTTCCACACAAGGCAGCCATTGCAGAGCCACTCCACAGGCTACTGGACAAGCAGGCAGCATGGGTCTGGACTCCCGCCCACGACCAAAGCTTCAGGGCTTTAAAAGCACTAATGTCAGATAGGTCCACAGTAACCCACTTCATCGAGTCCAAGCCCATATGCATTGCATGCGATGCGTCCCCTTATGGTGTGGGCACAGTATTCAGTCACCTCGAGCCCAATGGGGCGCAAATTCCCATAGCCTACTATTCCAGGATGCTGTCTGGAGAAGAAAGAAACTACACCCAAATCGACAGGGAAGCCCTGGCAATTGTGGCAGGAATCAAAAAATTCCACGATTATCTGTATGGCAGGGAGTTCACTGTCTACACGGACCACAAACCACTCCTGGGCCTGTTCACAACGGACAGGCAGACACCCCAAATTCTGTCCCCCAGAATGCTCCGGTGGTCCATCTTCCTTGCAGCCTACAATTGCAAGCTGGTGCACAAGCCAGGGAAGGAGATGGGCCACTCAGACGGTCTAAGTAGGCTACCCATTGACACCCCTGATCCAGACCCGGCACCAGCAACACAGATCCTAGCCCTGCAGGAGCTACCAGAATGCCTGCTCCATGCCAAGGACATTGCCAGCAACACAACCACCGACAACATCATGAGCAGGGTACACGCATGGGTTTGCACAGGGTGGCAGGACAAGTCCCCGGGGCCTGAGTTCCAGGCCTATTTCACCAGGCGCAACGAGCTCTCCACACACGGGTTGCCTCCTCTGGGGAAGCAGGGTCATCATTCCCACCGCAGTCCGGGGCAAGGTATTGGACTCCTTACATGAGGGACATCCGGGGGTGGTTAGGATGAAGGCACTGGCCAGAAGCTACCTCTGGTGGCCAGGGCTGGACAAGGACATTGAGGAACGGGTCAGGGCCTGTTACACGTGCCAGAGATCCAGGCCAGAAATGCCACACGCACCAGTACACAGGTGGGAGGCCACACACACACCCTGGTCCCGCATCCACATTGACTATGCAGGGCCATTTCAGGGCCAACTGTTCTTAGTAGTAGTTGACAGCCACTCCAAGTGGCTGGAGGTAGTCCCTGTTCCCAACATGACCTCGGGTAGGACAATCCAGGTGCTCAGAGCTCTCTTTGCCACACACGGCCTCCCCGACGTAATTGTGTCTGATAACGGGCCTCAGTTTACCGCTAATGATTTCCAGGCGTTCTTGAAGGCGAATTGGATTAGGCACGCCACCTCCGCGCCCTTCCATCCATCGACCAACAGGCAAGCTGAACGGATGGTAAGGATGACCAAAGACGCACTCCGGTGCATCATTAGCGGGGACTGGCATCACAGACTGGCTAAATTCCTACTCGCCCAACATACTACACCATGCGTTGCTACCGGGAAGAGCCCAGCAGAACTTCGATGGGGACGGCGTCTCATCACCAAACTGGACCGCTTACACCCAGACCGAGTAGCAGCTGAGACGGATAGGCCACCATCATCGTCATCATCATCATCATCATCACCATCATCACCAGCACACAGGGTTCTCAATGTGGAGGACCTGGTCTGGGCAAGGAACTACGGGGCAGGGCATCCATGGGTTCCGGGGACAGTGTTTGAGAAAACTGGACCCCTCTCTTACATCGTGGGGGTGGAGGGGGACAGACACATAAGGCGACACATCGACTAGCTCAGAGGAAGGGTCCCTGAGTGCACCACACACGGCGAACAGGAAAGCCACACCCCAGGAGAGGTCAGCCCAACCGGGAACAACACAGAACAGGAACCAGAGGAGGAGGGCCTCCTGAACCCAGCTCTGCTCAACCCAGCACAGAGGCCTCAAGAACCGGCTGTCCAAGCCCCGGGCCAAGCCACGCCCAGACGGTCCACCCGGCCCCACAGGACACCTGCCTACTTGGCGGACTATGTGTGCAAGTGACCACCACACAGTTGCCTTGCATTTGACACACAGTGTATATAGTTATGTAGCAGTTAGTTGCCTTGCATTTGACACACAGTGTATATAGTTATGTAGCAGTTGCAAATTGTCTATCGTTGTTATGTGGTTCTTCTCTAAGGGGGGAGGGGTGTTATGTGTGCAGGCATCTGCATAGCAACAGCCACCAGGGGGCGTTGGCCTGAACGGTTTTGGCGGGAAACCCAGTTTCAGCGGGAAACCTAGGGCCAACCCCATTGGCTGTCCGCTTACCTGGCTAGGTATTTAAGGAGGCCAGGTAACCCTCATTCCCCAGTACGCTACCCCCCTTACAATAAAGAGCTGAACACGTACTCCGGCTGGCGTCTCTTCCTTGCGTCGGACCCACTACACAACAGAATGAGTAGTGTTTAAACAAGGTCTACTAGTGTATATGTAGGTATGTGCATGTGTATACACACACACACACACACACCACACACACACAGCACACACACACACATTTGGTTTCAAATACATATGAAAAGGTCAAGGTTTGCTATACCAACCAGTCACTTAACTCTTACTTAACTCTTCTTCTTAAACTAGTAAGAAATACGTTTACTAATCATAAAGTAACTAAACTTTTTGCTATTATAAAGCCAGTTCATTTAATACATACGTAAGATACTGAGGTATGTCAATTCAAATTCAGATTCAGCAAATAAGAATTGAAGCACCAAGTCTGGTAATAGGCACACCTAAGATAACCATATAGGAAAACTTTCAAACAAAGTGTTTTTGTTTAAACATTGCTTGTGAAATGAAAGTGAAACCATGAAGAATATTCAGTTCTGGTAATCTATGTATGGTCTGCCTTCTGTGAATATAGTCAGATGGTTTTCTTTAGAGAATTTGTGCATTTTCTAGGACGGGATCAGTTTGACCAGTTTTAATGAGATACACACCACTTCTAGAATATGCAATGTATATATAATTGTATCTGCCAAAATTTGTCATAGGATTTGATTTCTCTTTAGTTCTTCTTTATCCCATTTTACGGTTTCTTCACAGCTTTAATAAGCTTCTTTTGTAGATCCAATAACAAAATATTTTTCAAGCCATTCTTTTGGTTTTCATTTGTATTTCCCTTTTAATTTTTAAAACTTCAGCCAGTTTCTTTTGTATATCCTGTAAAGCACCTTTTTTCAAATCATTCTCTTAGTTCAGAGGCCCTGCAACATTTTGGGCACCAGGGACTGGTTCTATGGAGAAAGGTTTTTCCGCAGATTGGAGGGGATGTGGTTTTATGTGCTGCTGACATTTGAGTTAATTTAGTTAATTTTAGTAATTCAGTTAATTAACCAATTAAAGATTTTAGTTAATTACTTAATTAATTAATTAGTTAATTTAGTTAAAAACCTTATTCTAAAAGACAATGTTCCATATTTATTTGGACCCCTAATCTGTTTATAACTTTCCATATAAAATTTTTATTTAGCTTTTTGTTGTTTATTTCATTTTTTTAAGTGTTTAACCTTATAATTTATTTATTTTTTCTTCAAATGATAAACTCATCTGATGATGTTTTTTTTCAAACTTGTCATTCTTAGCTTCAAGATAGTTAATGGGCAATTTCTGAAAATTATTAGAAAATGAGTTTGGAGACCCAGTGTCTGCTGTGGCTGTAAACACAATGTGTCGTGGTTCTGATGCTAAGACCAACAAAATCAGAACTCCGAGGCTAGAGGTTTCCTCAAAGAACATGTTTATTGGTTACAAAATATCAGCATGGTCAAAAGTGAAACCAAGTCTGAAATTCCCTCCAAAGATTAACACTATTACAAAATCAAACTTCCCACCCCAGTGCTATGTAATCAGCTACATTCTCCAATAGAATAATTTGGCGGGCTTTCTAACAAAATGCCCAACCTGCTAAGCTAATGACCTTGGTTCCCACAGGACCCAGAATTGTTTAGACTAGCAAAAAATACTCTGCACCTCCTCCCTTGCTGGTGGCAACCTAGAACAAGCAAGGTGGCTTCAGCCAGGTTCGTGTAGAGTTAACACAATGCTTTCCTTCTCCTCCTGGTGTTAAAAATCATGGGAGAGCACTCTTCTGCAATATCATCATGAGAACAACTTTTGGAGCACATGTGGTAAATCTTCCATTCTCTCCTTATCCAGGGAGATTCAAAACAACTAGTCTACTCACCAGTTCCTTAGTCTTTACCACGGTCATCAACTCAGTTTTCTCAGAGCCATCTTCAATTCACCATAGCTTCCTCAGAAGTAGTTTTTGAAGGATGTATTAGGTAAAAGTGCTTGAATTCATACAGAATTGAATCCAGGTTGTGATCTTGCTTGTTTACCTGGGTAGAGTTTAATCCTGCTCTTTCTGAAGAAGCAGGCAGACTCCTTGAGTCTGCTTTGTAAGAAGAGGTGACCCATATCCTGAGGAGAACATCACTGGATTCAATAGATATGGATACTTTTCATCTGGTTCCCAGTACATCCGTTTTTTTAGGCTTGCAGTTCCAAAGACGCCTGTACAAGTGAATGATCTATACCAGGGTTTTCCACAGTGGACAACATCAATCCTCAGTGATCAGTGTGAATGTCTATTGCTGTTATTATAATCCATTCACAATAAGATGAAGTGACACCTGCCAGCTTTTTACCTGGTTTTGACCTTCATAAGTATCAAGTTCTCCACAAGAATTCAGAATGTTGTAAAGTACTAACATGGTATATGTGTGGTTTTTTGTAATTGACAAATGGAAATTCCATCAATGCATAGATTTTCTATGTGATATCTAAGATTTTTTGATATGGTATCCAGTGCCAATAATTACTGAGACCACCACAGGTGGTTTATGCCAAAATGTTTCATTTTTTTGTGATCTTCTCCAATTCTTTGTCTCCAGTTCTACTATCTCTGTTGCCACATCAATTACCCACATTTTTTTTCTTTTTAACAGTTAAAAACTAGAGTGTTATGAGCCCAGACTTTACCAGTTTACATTCAGAAATTGCACAATGTTTTAACCTGCTCATTTTCAACTACTTTTAAACTATATTTTCCACCAATTTTAATTACTGGCACATGATAATTTTTACAAATACTCCAGTGAATCATTTTGGCAAATGTGATATGCCACTGTTTATCATCAGTTTGTGTATTTTTTTTCATGAGCTAAGTACATGATCTATTTTTTATTTTGCTGCTTTTCACAATCTGCACTTTGAATCATTTTTACTGAGGCAACCTGTGTTCCACTTACAACCACATTAGGGACAATAGGGATGGAGGTGCCTTAGCTTAATGACTCTCACAACTTGTGACCATGTCAGTTGAGGTCTGCCTATACTTCATCTACAATTCAATTGGATGAGAACATTTTCTATCTAGATTACATAATTTATGTATTTATTTAATCAATTTATATTTATTAAATTCTTGGCTGTCCATCTCAAATAAATGACTCTGGCAACTAATAATTGTTAAAGTAAATAAAAAAATAAATAAAGACAGTTACATATGGTAAACAATTAAAGAAACAAATACATGGCAGCTGAGAAAAACCACAAACAACCTTTAGCACAGCCAAAAGACAGGATCCTTATACAATCAGGGCCCCTAGATAGAACAAGGTCTTTAAGTCTTATGGAAGGGTAGCATGATTGGGGTCAGTCTGATCTCTTGTGGGATGTTGTTTCAGAGGACATATGATTCATAAACAAGAGGCAAAATAATTTTTTCCTGTGTTAAAATGCCTCACTCAGCAATATAGTATAGGCAGTAGAGAAAACATTTAGCTCAGGACAACAAGGTTAATATTCTATATTTTCCACTATGTACCAATCTAATTAGGGAACCATGAAGATCCCTTATACGAGAAAGGTGACGTACCAGGATATTAGCTCACTGATGTTTAGTGTAACATGTAGTTCCACTCTCAAATAACAAGCTAGAGTTTGTTCCTTTATTTCAACATTTAGATAATAAATATTTTAATTAAAAGTGAGCAAACGAACATCAATGTTTATAGAAAAATACTACTTGGGTATGCAGGAATGAATTCGGCATATTCAAAAGGCATTTCTAATTAATATGAAAGAAAGGTAAAGTCTCCCAAAGCTCTCTTTCATCTGAAGCATATGGGGATATGTATGCACAATTATGCTGCATTATTTATTATATTGCAAGAGAGGATATACTTAAGGTAAAAATGTTGTAGAAATTATTTCCCCATAGATGAGGTAAAAACAATGGTACACATACCTTGATTGGTTTTGGCTGGTTTGAATATCATATGTGGTGTTAATTTTTTCTAGCCTTGCTCCTCCCAGAGGTACTAGGCTCCATCTTCCAGAAATTCTAGTTAGTTTGAGTAATAAAATTATATGCTGCTTACACTGCCAATAAAGAAGCTACTACTATTTTTCCCCCACTGTTTTCCATAGGTTTAAACAAAAACATTAAAATCAAATTGGGTCTAGTTGCATATGACTTTTGTAAAAGATGCAACACTTTCAAGTTCTATCATTAAACTGTTGTTGACATGGTGCATTCATATTTCAGTTTTGCTCAGCCTGGCTATGTTGGTTTGGTAGGTTTATAAACCTATCATATCTAGAGGGTGCTCAGTGAAAGAAGGTTTCATGATTGACAAACTACATTAAGTCCAATTCTTGTTTTCTACCAGTTTCATTCCCCTTCAAACTTTAAGTAGTATTTTGGCACTATATTCTGGCATTTGGCAAATGTCTTCACTTTTCTTTTTCCTTATAGCTATTTGTGAAGAATTATTAAAACAATTGCTGGCTGACACTTCCTCCATTTTCTTGTTCTCCCTTTGCATTTCATGGTGAGAGGGGTAGTAAACAAATAATATAAAACCAGATGGCTGTTGCATAGTAGTGTGTGCTAATGGTTTTTCTCATAGCAGCCAGAAAATGACTGCTGCTAAGGGGCTGACACAGTGCTTTACTTCAGGGAGGGAATTATGGGACAAGATGAGAGTTCTCACCAGTAAGAAACTGCCCAATCTGTAACTTTCAAGGAAAACTTTCTTCACTGGTCAGCATGCAGTAATGACCAGAAACCGTTTGGCGTCATGGGACTTGAAAGAACTTGAGGCATGTGTCACATTAGATGTTTGTATCTAATGATATCCTTATTCTCCATGTTTTGGTCAACTTTTTACATCTTGAAGTGATCCATGGTGGTGAGGGAGATCTCTCCCTCTCCTTATTTCCATTTATCTTGAAATTGCAAAAACTCTTAAACCACTTAAAGAATTCATTTTTGTTTCATTGTATTCTTTCAAATCTTCTCTAGTCTTCTTTTCTTTAAGTTTGCCCTCTCTTTCCATTACTCTGCAACCCTTTTGACATTAGCAACCCTGTTGTTAATATCTCCAGAGCATCATTCTCTTCTTCATTCAAGTTCTGTGAGAGGTTTTAATAACAGTCAAATCAACAACTTTCTCTTCACACACAGGAATAAGCTGCCTTTGTCTTTTCCTCAATAACTGAATATTCCATCACTACATCATCACAACTTCATAAATAAATAGATACATAAATATATAAGAATGAATGAATGAATGAATGAATGAATGAATGAATCTTGCTAATTCAGACAGTGAATGTCAGAAGACTGTGTACAATGAGGTACGATGAGAGACAGAACTCCTATTATTATGTATATAGCTAAAGAAGAGCTCTTCATCACAGGCTTTTGCTATAGGAAAGGTTATATCTTGCAGTACCTTTATCAGCTCATTATTCAGAGGGAAATAAAGAATATAAGAAGACCTTTAGAAATCAGGAATGTTAGTTAGCAATGTCCCTTTTTAGTTATTTAGTGCAATTGGTAGAATTACATGTTTTGGTAATAAAATGAAGAAAAAAAGCCTCATCTAGTACATGAAAATTTAACAGTAAAGATGAAATATTAATGGTCACAATTAACCTTGGATATTGTTTACAGTAATCAATATTAATGGAAGAAGAAGAGTACCACTCCAGAAAAGGCAAACATACCCCATATGCTTCATTATATTTATTTGAAAAGTGGCATAATAAATACTATTATTGCCACATTTTCTGGAGTGAAGCCTATCTATCTCCATATCCTATCAGTTTGATTCAGAAAATTAAGGCAAACAAGCAAAATGCTTTCTTTTTACAAAAGATACAGTAAGTCAAAATGAAGCTGACAATATACTTGGTTCATAAGGAAGTCCAAACTGCATATTATGCAAGACAGAGATATTGTATCTTGTGGGATGAAAGATAACACATTCAAAATGTAAACTTAAATGTACCATTTCCTAAATTCCTGCTGCTCGCCAGCTCCTCTATCTGATGTGTAGAAACCTTTCCTTTCACACAACACAACTTTTGTTTTACAGATTTTTTTCCATCCCTGACCTACAGAGTATCAGTATGATATATTGTATATTCTTGATCTAATCTCATAAATAGTCGGAAACACAACAGCAAATATTAAAGGCTGTGTAAATGTTAATATATCACTTGTAGCTCCTATATTAATGATGCCTGATTGTCCACAAATGTTTATGAAAGGAGAAGGAAAAGAGAAGAGAATGCCACAAGATTCTCCATTAAATGGGGTTTAGCCCCTGAAAAGTTGTTGTTGTTGTTGTGTTAGCTGCGAAGTCGTGTCTGACCCATCGCAACCCCATGGACAACGTTCCTCTAGGCCTTCCTGTCCTCTACCATCTTCTGGAGTCCATTTAAGGTCACGCCTACTGCTTCAGTGACTCCATCCAGCCACCTCATTCTCTGTCGTCCCCTTCTTCTATTGCCCTCAATCTTTCCCAGCATTAGGCTCTTCTCCAGTGAGTCCTTCCTTCTCATTAGGTGGCCAAAGTATTTGAGTTTCAACTTCAGGATCTGGCCTTCTAAAGAGCAGTCAGGGTTGATCTCCTCTAGGACTGACCAGTTTGATTGCCTTGCAGTCCAAGGGACTCACAGGAGTCTTCTCCAGTACCATAGTTCAAAGGCCTCAATTCTTTGGTGCTCAGCCTTTCTTATGGCCCAACTTTCACTGCCATACATTGCAACTGGGAAGACCATAGCTTTGACTATATGCACTTTTGTTGACAGGGTGATGTCTCTGCTTTTTAGTGTGCTGTCTAGATTTGCCATGGCTTTCCTCCCCAGGAGCAAGCGTCTTTTAATTTTTTGGCTGCAGTCCCCATCTGCAGTGATCTTGGAGCCCAGGAAAATAAAATCTGTCACTGCCTCCATTTCTTCCCCATCTATTTGCCAGGAATTGAGAGGGCCAGATGCCATGATCTTGGTTTTCTTAATGTTAAGTTTCAACCCAACATTTGCACTCTCCTTCTTCACCTGCAACAAGAGGCTCTTTAGTTCTTCTTCACTTTCTGCCATTAGAGTGGCCCCTTCATGGATTACTGCCTTGTTGTGGTGAAGGGGCTTGGTAATTCAATGAAGCTATGAGCTATGCCACCCAAGACAGAAAGGTCACAGCAGAGAGTTCTGACAAAACGTGATCCACTGGAGAAGGAAATGGCAACCCATTCCAGTATCTTTGCCATGAAAACCCCATGATCAGTACCAAAAGGCAAAAAGCTGAAAAGTTACTTGTTGGTTAAGCAAATCACATCTGCGATTGTTTTTATTTGTCACTATGTTAACTTGGTAGAAGAACATGCATTCAAAACAGAAGAAGATGTTTCTGTATTGCAAGGTAAACTAAGAATTAAGAATTTACCCTGCATTTCAGGGTAAACTAGCCTGTCTTAGGAAATAATCAGCAACATAAACAAAAACTATATTACTTTGATCATATTCTGCTCCCCTTTTAATTCATGATGCCAATTTGTGATGTCATATGACCTCAAATAGTGCCATGAAACAAGCCATTGACTCGTTTTCAAAAACAACCTGTGTGGAAGGAAGCCTCTGTGCTATCAGCAATATTAATGTCACTTTAGAGAGTGGAAAATATCGTTGAGTCTGTCCAAATGGTGCAAGATAGTGGGATGCAATCATGGAAATTATAGAGGTAAATAAGGTATTTGAAAACATCTTAAGTTATATCACTGTATATTCAGTCATTCTTTTTCAGAGCTAATGGCTTTGTAGCAGTTGAGAGTTTAAATGGTGAATAAATCTTTCATTGCAAAATATTCTGCTTAGACCAAGTAGTCAAGTCAAACAAGACTGTATGTCCTCTACTCAAAGAGTCCTATTTGGCTATAAGTTGCAGTGCATCTGGTGACTATCCATGGGTGACATGAAAAAGCATAAATAGAATTTTGTTTGTCTCTTCTACCAACCTTAAACCCTACTATATCCTCTCCCACTAAGAAACATTCTGCAATTAGCCAAATAAGTGCAAGAGTGAGTTTGCCCAAAATTAAAAATCACAGCCTGGATGTGTCTTTCAATATATATTCTTGTATTTATAAAATTGATATCAGTTTTTCATTGGACAACAATCTCAAAGCAGAGGTATGACTGAATTAAGAAGTAACTTCAAATACTAACAATTAAAAAGGAAATAACCTAGGGAAGATATCTGAAAATGGCTATTGAAAACACAGACTTCTTAAACCTAAACACATGGCAATAGCGCCAATTAGTTGCAGACAGGTAAATAAGGAATAAATAAATAAATAAATAAATAAATAAATAAATAAATAAATAAATAATGGGTATACCAGTCTTAAAATAGCACCCAAAACTTAAAAAGCTCCTTGGCAAGACAGGGAATTCTGGAATTTGCATTGAAAATAACCCTCTTTCAGATAAAGGTGTGGCAAATATAGCATCTTTGATTTAAATGGGCAGACACATTATTTATTTTATTTTTATTTATTTAGTTATATTTATATACCGCCCTATTCCCTGAGGACTCAGGGCGGTTTACAGGGAATTAAAAATCCAAAATACAAAAATTAAGAACCAAATTAAAAAATATTAAATTAACCCTGTAGTCAATTAAAAAGAACCCCAAATTAAAAATTCCTCCTCAGTCTGGGCCCGAGAGCTCGAAGAGCCAGGTCTTCAGGCCCCGGCGGAATGATCGAAGGTCGGGGGCAGTTCTCAGCTCCACCGGCAGCTGGTTCCAGAGGGCAGGCGCTCCCACCGAGAAGGCCCTATCCCTGGGTGTCACCCGCCGGCAGTCTCTTACCGGCGGGACCCTGAGCAGACCCTCCCTGTGGGAGCGCACTGGGCGAAGGGCATTTGATGCCGGCAGCAGGTGTTCCCTCAGATATCCCGGACCCAGGCCATGTAGGGCTTTATAGGTGATAACCAGCACCTTGAATTTCACCCGGAGGGCAACCGGAAGCCAATGCAGCTCGCGGAGTAGAGGTGTTACATGGGAGTATCGGGAAACCCCCATTACAACTCGCGTGGCCGCATTCTGCACCAGTTGAAGCCTCCGAGTGGTCTTCAAGGGCAGCCCCATGTAGAGAGTGTTACAGTAGTCCAAACGGGAGGTCACAAGCGCATGAGTAACTGTGCGTAGGGCGTCTCGGTCCAGATAGGGACGCAACTGGCGCACCAGGCGAACCTGGGCAAAAGCCCCCCTGGTCACGGCTCCTATATGGTCTTCAAAATTGAGCCGTGAATCCAGGAGGACGCCCAAGTTGCGAGCCCTATTGACGGGGGGTAACACCTCACCCCCCATCATTAAGGATGGAATAACTTGGTTAACCCGAGATGCCGATATGCACAGCCACTCAGTCTTGGCGGGATTGAGACGAAGCCTGTTTCTCCCCATCCAGACCTGAACCGCCTCCAGGCACCGGGACATCACGGAGAGGGCATCACTGGGTTGGTTCGGGGTGGAAAGAAAAAGTTGGGTATCATCAGCGTACTGATGATACCCCACCCCAAAACCACGAATGATCTCGCCCAGCGGCTTCATATAGATGTTGAACAGGAGAGGCGAGAGAACCGACCCCTGAGGGACTCCACAAATGAGAGACCTCGGGGCGGATCTCTGCCCTCCTGTCAACACCGACTGCGAGCGGCCCTGGAGGTAGGAGGAGAACCACCGTAAAACGGTGCCTCCCACTCCCAGCCCCCTGAGACGCCGCAGTAAGATACCATGGTCGATGGTATCGAACGCCGCTGAGAGATCTAATAGGACCAGGACAGAGGAGCAACCCCTGTCCCTAGCCCTCCAGAGATCATTCACCAGCACGACCAATGCCGTCTCCGTGCTGTGTCCGGGCCTGAAGCCCGATTGGTACGGGTCCAGATGTTGTCTGCCTGATAATGCTGTTTTATCCCTGAGAAATATAGATATGGATTAATGGACAGATGGCTATTTCTAGAACATTTTTTTTCTATTTTCAACTTTCCAGATATATTGGAACTATACGTCCAGAATAAGTGAAAAACACCTCGTAAGTTTCTGGAAGATGCCTATCTAAAAATAATGGCAGGGAATATGAATAAATATGTATGCATGTTATAACCAGCAGAAGATGTTCAGTCTTAGTATGTACACATGAGACTTAAAAATTAACTCCCTGAACACCTGGAAAGATAATACTGGTCATTCTGTTAAGTGGATAAAGGCTTTGATCAACACTTGCCAGTTAGAATTCATACACATACAAAAAAGAACCCATTATTGGATATGTATGTGTATTCTAGTAGGTATGTGTTTGTAACTGAGTAGTTTTGGACAGCAGATGTTAACTATATAAAAAACATGTGGGTTTTTTTTTTAAAAAAAATCCTGGTTACTCTCTGGGGTCTCCTTATATACTACTATTACATATATACAGATTCTCTCTCTCTCTCTCTCTCTTACACGGACACACACACACGGACACACACACACACCACACACCACACCTTGTTCACAGATTTCATGTTGTTGCTACCTTGAACTTAAGTTCCCTTTCTGGGGCAAATGTACACACATATTTGTGAAAACTGAACTCTTTATCTTAAGCAGTAGGTTAAGTCATTGAAATCTAACAATAAATATGCAGAAATAAATATGAGCTTTCGCACTTGGTTTCTCACTTATTTCTTTTAACTGTAACAAATTATTGTTTTCCAGCTATGAAGCTATCATTAAGCATATGCCAAGTAATCAGCCTGCAACTGTAATGGTTTCAAGAAAAAGTACTTTCTAATCTTATTCAGTGATGTTTTTCCCAAGACAGCAACAGATTTTATAAAATGAGGGTTATATCTTCTCATTATAGAATCTAATCTTCCCAAAAGACATTGAACAGCTGCATAACCTTCGCATCTTTTACTTGTAAATTATTTTTATTATTTAGAGAAAGAAAGAAAGAAAGAAAGAAAGAAAGAAAGAAAGAAAGAAAGAAAGAAAGAAAGAAAGAAAGGAAGGAAGGAAGGAAGGAAGGAAGGAAGGAAGGAAGGAAGGAAGGAAGGAAGGAAGGAAGGAAGGAAGGAAGGAAGGAAGGAAGATAAATTCATTTATTTAATCAGTGATGATTTCATCTTCTGACTGGTAAATCTAATTTTTAAATAATCTTCTCTATGTTGCACTGATAACTAGAATATAGTATGTGATTTATTTATAGAATTATTTTCATTCCCTTGAGTCAGATATGTAATAATCAGTATGATCAGTTTCTACAGAATAAAAATACTTGTTCAAAGAAGCAAATTGTTTGCTTATTTATTTATATTGTTAAAGCATCCTTGGGGTATGTGACTAAGCTCTGGTTTTCACAATACTCTCTTCTTTTAAAAATAGTATGATAAGAATACATTCTATTAAATACAGTTAGTCTAATATTCATATGGTGAGAAAGAGAGGGAAATTTACCTAAGAAAATCTTATCAGATTATAATTATCCAATACTTTTACAATGCAAAATTGCAAATAATAATAATAATAATAATAATAATAATAATAATAATAATAATAATAATAATGATGATGATGATGATGATAATGATGATGATGATGATGATGTTAACACAGGAAGGCATGGGAATGGGGAGGGGTATTAAAAATGTCATCTTGAGTTTTTGACACCTCCTACAGATGTTTCAGCAAGAAGGACAATCTATGTCCCACAGTGGATAATGTTAACAGGATTACATTAAACCAGACAAATTTGAAGCAGTTCATTAATGCTGGTTAGATATATGTGACATGTATTATAGTAAATAATAGTTTGACAATGACACCTAAAGTTTTAATTTTATGTCTTACAGGTAGATTCCCATGTATGTTGAAGAAGCAATATTACATTCACAAATGTTCATATATAGCAGGATTTGGATTACACAGTTGCCCTACTGGGGTTACTGTCAGAAATATCCATACTTTCTATAATTAATTAAATATAAAGGAAAGGAGATGAGATGGAAAGCTCAAAGAAAGCCTATGTTTGTTCACTGTTTTTTAAAAAATGTATGTGGTGAATTCAAATAATTACCCATTCAACACAAGATCCAGAGCAGCGTGTAGTTAAAATAAGTAAAATAATAATTATAGCAACAACAGTACATAAAATATACTTTCCAGAGGCAATTGAACAGTCAAATGGGATAGGTTTCCAAGACCTTCTGACCTAAGGTGTGGGAGAAAGCCCAAAAACCTTATGAAAGGCAGGCACAGTTCGACTATCTAGATCTAAGGAGGAATGATATGTGTATAGATACAATAAGTGACAAGGCTGAACTCCTGGGTACCACCAGATGACACAGCTTAAATGACAGCATCTAAAGCATGCCAATGTTGTCTAATCTCTTTGGATGGGCACAGATAATTGTAAAGAGGCAATCTCACAATAACCAGTCCTGTGTCTAAGCTGGTGCTCTCCAGAAATGTTACACTCTGCATATAAGGAATTCAGTGAACTGCCGTCCCAGCAAATCTGAAGAATATGAAATTGGGAGAAGGATCTACTAAAATGCTATATTCCAGATAATACTATAGGAATATGACAGATGCATTGAATCTTGCCTTATGTTTTTGTTAACTATATTATTGTAAATTAACATAGTCCATTTGGATACTAGACAACCTATCTATACTTCAAATACATTTTAAAAATTTAGAGCTAGTTTTTATAATGCAAGCTGTGGGGTAGAATCTTCCATTTGAAAGGGCAATAAAACTTGTTTTTTGCTTTCAATTTACAATTTAGATTTATCATCAACAGAAAAACTCACATGTAAGGCACCTCTTCATAGACCATTGATGAACAGGGACAAATAAAGAGTTAAATAATTCTTCCCTTTACCATCATTAGCATCTTTTGCTGGTTTTGTAAACCTTCTTTTATGTATTTAACTATCTGTCTATTTGGGCTAGGGATGATTACGGTAAATATTTTATTTTATTTTATTTTATTTTAATTCCATTTATATCCCGCCCTTCTCCAAAGACTCAGGGCGGCTATTTTAAATGGATTTTAGCATTCTATATTTGCTTTTGATCTATTATTAAATTCTCAGGGTTTTTTTATATTGTTTGTTTTCAGTGTGAAGAAATATTTTAATTCCATCAACTAGTTGAGAGGAGAATTCCCTCCCCACACCTCCACAAAAAAAGAAAGAAAGAAACCCACATGTTCTTCCCTGGTTATTTGATACATTCATTGTATGTTGAAAGAGCTTCTGAAATCATTGCAATAATTAGTGATTTAAACATACAGAGTAAGTAGTAGGTGGGAAATATCACACCTTTTAAAAGTAAAATGAGAATATTCAAAGACATGACAATTTAGCATTCGTCAAATTAGACAAGTCAATGTCACAAAATGACTAATTTGAATTTTCAGGAAAGAACGCTTAAGAGAAAGTGTTAACTCTTTCTCACCTCTAAGTATATATTTAAGGTAAACCTTAAAGTTGTGGTTACCTTTCCTTCATGTTCTCTGGGCTTGGTTGTTTAATTGGAGATAATAATAATAATAATAATAATAATAATAATAATAATAATAATAATAATAATAATAATAATAATAATAATAATAATAATAATAATAATAAGTTGGAAGGGACCTTGGAGGTCATCTAGTCCAACCCCCTGCTAAGGCAGGAAACCCTATACCATTTCAGGCAAATGGCTGTCCAGTCTCTTCTTAAAAACTTCCAGTGTTGGAGCATTCACAACTCCTGGAGGCAGGTTTTTCCACTGGTTATTTGTTCTATCATGGAATTTCTCCTTAGTTCTAGGTTGCTTCTCTCTTTGGTTAATTTCCATCCGTTGCTTCTTGTCCTGCCTTCAGGTGCTTTGGAGAATAGCTTGGCTCCCTCTTCTTTGTGGCGGCCCCTGAGATATTGGAACACTGCTATCATGTCACCCCTCACCCTTCTCTTCGTTAAACTACACATACCCAATTCCAGCAACCGTTCTTTATATGTTTTAGCCTCCAGTCCCCCAATCATCTTTGTTGCTCTTCTCTGTACTCTTTCTAGAGTCTCGGCATCTTTTTTACATCGTGGTGACCAAATGTGATGTTTCATTATCAGACTGCATAACATAATCAATGCTAGTGGGTGGGTTTGCCCCTTGTTTATATACAGAAGCATGTCCTGTTAGTATTGCTGGGGGAGTGTTTTTCTCCTTAGCAGTTAGTTCCTTGAATAGGATTTTGTTTTCTGCTTGATTGTTTGTCTGGTGTTAAATCCTGCTCATCTGGGTATTGGTGGCTGGAGAGGATGTCTTCCTGTCTTTTTGTTTAGTTCTTATTTTTTTTATTGTGTCTTTTGAAGAATGTATAAACATGGCTTATCTTTATGTGTCTATTCATGAATCTACACTGAATCTGCAATCTACACTAATTGCTCCATTACCAAAGTAACCTTAGCCTGCTACAAGAGGAGCTGTGTAAAATATTACTTAGGGAGAACAAATGCACTGCAATAATCTAGAACACCAGACAAAGAAAACCAACTGCATGTACATCTCCCAACAGAATGAATACTAATGTAACTTTATCAAATGTGTCTCACCACTCAGTCTATTACAGCATAATAGCCATAAAAAGGATAATACTATCATACATCAAAAACATCCAATAACCAGTAGACTATTCCAACCCACATGGCTTTGTCATAGCATATAAACCAATTAAACCCCTCCAAGATATCTTAAGTAGACCAAAAGACGCAGTAAAGAGTCATCTACTGTACAACAGCATCCCCCAACTTTTTGGGCATCAGGTACTGGTTCCTTGGAGAAAAGTTTTTTTTGTGGACCACCGATGGGGCTTCGCTTGCTTGTGTGGCCCGGTTGCTGGTATGCCATGGACCGGGACCGGTCCATGGACTGGGGGTTGGAGACTCCTGATCTACGATGTACATTATAAAGATGGTAGCAATCATTAGGTAGACAGACAGGCAAACTACTAACAGAATGCATCAATAAACACCAATTAGCAATCGGAGGACATGATGAAAATTCCTTAATCTTACAAAGTCAACCATATTTTCAACTGGGAAACTGTGAACATCCTGGAAAGACTGCATTCAGAAAAATCAACCATCAATAGAAAAATAGAGGTAAACTACAATTACAGCCCATTCAAAAGAGAGAATAATAATAATTAATAATAATAAAAATCTTGTAAGACAGAAACCAAAAAAATGAAAACACATCCACTCCAGTAACCAACATACAGATAAGCAAGGCAATCTACAATACAGCAACTCCACACTCACTATCACTAATGACATTACTAATGATGAGAGATTTGCAAGCAAATTACCAAGCTCTCCACAGTTCAAGGTCTCTACTGTTTAACCCCGAGTTCCATCTAAGTTTTTAATAAAAATACTATATGACTAAAATAACTTCACAAATTTTTATGATTATTCACTACCTAGAGTATTTTTTTCTGAAGTATATGGCTATAGAAATTAATTAAAACAAGACCATAATTTGTTTTTTCCTGATCAATGTATATATTATTTAATCTGGGTTCTTAAACTGCATATACTTACCACCCCGATACAATTTAAAACAGAAAAGAGTTAAAAGGGACTTTAGTCCAGCTCCTTATTGAAGCAGAAGACCATATATCATATTAGAAAAATGGCTGTCTGATATCTTCTTAAAAATCTTCAGTGATGGAGCACCCACAACTTCTGTAGGCAAGCTGTTCCCCTGATTATTTGTTTTTAAAGTCAGGAAATTTCTCCTTAGTTCTAGGTTGGCTCTCTCTTTGATAAGTTTTTTTCCCTTGCTTTTAGTCCTGCCTTCAAGTACTTTGCAGAATAGGTTAATCCCTTCCTCTCTGTGCAGCCCCACAGATAGTGTGCTATCATGTTAACCCTAATCCTTTTCTTTAGACTAGACATATCCAGTTCCGGTGGGAAGGTAACAGTGTTCTGTGCGCCTTTGGCGTCTAGTCATGCTGGCCACATGACCACGGAGACGTCCTCGGACAAGCGCTGGCTCTTCGGCTTTGAAAACGGAGATGAGCACCGGCCCCTAGAGTCGGAAACGACTAGCACGCATGTGCGGGGGAACCTTTACCTTTACCTTTTATCCAGTTCCTGTAACTGTTTTTTCTATGTTTTGGCCTCAGACCCCTAATCATCTTTTTTGCTCTTCCCTGCACTCTTTCTAGTGTCTCAACATCTTTTTTTTGTATCATGGTGACCAAAACTGAATGTAGTATTCAAAGTGTGGTTTTACCAAAGTATTATAAAGTGGTACTAACACTTCACGTGATCTTGATTCTGTCTCTCTGTTAATTGGCTTTTTTTGTAGCTGTAGCACACTGCTGGCTCATATTTAAGTGGTTGTCCACTAGGACTCCCAGATCCCTCTCAGTTACTGCCATTGATCCAGGAATCTATTCTATACTTGTGCATTGTAGAATAGATAAATGTAAGTCTAAGTAAGTGTAAAACCCTTACTTTTCTCACTATTGAACTTCATTTTGTTGGATAGGGCCATCTCAAGATTCTTCTGGATCTTGAACTTATCTTCCAAAATATTGGTTATTCCCACCAGCTTGGTGTCATCTGCAAATTTAATGAGTTTCCCTTCTATCCCCTCATCTAACAGATGAAAATGTGGAAGAGTACTGGGCCTAAGATAGGATCTTGTGCTGTCCTCCTGCATACTATAAATACTTCCATATTATGTTACAAACATTAATGTTATAAAGATTGGCTTTAATCTTAAATTTTCTTCTATGAATATTAATTGTAAGCTTCACAGAATAGAGGACCATTATGGTCTTAATGACACTTAATGCTCAGTCATATTTTTATAACCATGGTTTATTGAACCTATTTGCACAGAACACCAATGCATAATAAGTTGATTTGTACATCATACTATGCACATTCCAAGCAAGGCACCTTATGGGTTAGTATAATTGGGAAGTAGTACTATGGTTAAAAAAAGTAATAACTTTGTTTCAGTGTATATTAAATTGATGCTAGCTTCGGTGCAAATGAAAAAATAAAATACTGTGGAAAATGCAAAGGGAAGAAAACATGTTTTACTGATGTGCAAAGAGGAAGTATGTTGAAATAAGTTAACTTCATCTAAGATGATGGCCTTTTTAATTCCAATTTAATGTTTGGATGATATATTAAATAGTTTAACTAATGTGAACAGAGGATCTTTCCTACAAAATTTTTTGATGTCTATTTCAGGCATCTTCCTGAGAAAATGTTGGGATCCTATTTCAGACATCTCACCTAGACTCTGGTTTTTTTTTAATTCATGCAGGCCCAGGAGACAGGCTCCATAGTGACAGGAAAGCAATTTACTGTATCTCAAGGAAAGGGAGCTCTAAATTAGGAATCTCACTGCCTTTTCACAGATTTAATTTTAAATTACATTATTTTTTGATATAGAAATATGTTAAAAACCAATACTTGAAATATGCAATATACATATCCAAATTTGTGTACACAATTAGAAGACCCTCAAACATATATCCCCATAAATGACAAGGTTCCAGCAGCAAATTATCAGGAACAATTTTCCCATCTCCGAAGCTGTCAAGATGGGACCTGCTGGCCAATTTATCTTACTCTAGCACATCTCTGGTGCTTGTCAATCAATATGTGAAACATTTGGTGCTGATTGCCATTTTTCTATCCACTTCCTTTTGCCTCTCGTACCAGGCAATTTACTGCAAGTCAATCAAGATTGAAGCAGACCTTGTTTAAATAAAACACTCTTGAGCTTTTTCACACCAACAATTTCAAAGATGGAATGAGCCATATCTTTTTACATTTACATTTATACTGGTTTTTCAGTTTCTCCCCAAATGCCATGGTCAAACTATAAGTTATAATAATAGTCACAGAAAGAGTTGATCAATAAAAAAACAACCAACCCTCATTAAATGTACATAGGGAATAAGTGTACAGGTTTCCACATAGGGTGGGTAGACGGGGTGTCAGTCACAAAAGACATGAAATTGTGGGTAAAAAGGAATGCCTAATAGATTGTAACTTATCTTTAACTTCAGACTGAGACAGAATAGGATAGATGTCATGTTGCTTAGTCTATGAAACAGTAAGATCCAATCTCTTTTTCATTACAATACTCAAATATAGCATTCCCAATTAATATTCCAGTGAATATTCCAGCAAGCACTGGAAGCAAGTAAGCAAGTAAGCACACAGGAATACTTTCTACATATATAATTAGGCTTCAACAGAATTTTGTTAGAAGTAGCTGAAGCTGTTGTTTGGCAGGCATATTTAGTGGGTTCACTGTAACAACTCAGCTCTAATTTAAAAGTTTGTCTTTTTAAAATTAATTTATAATTAATCACATGTATAATTTTATATTTTCTTGTTGCTAGATTATAAATACACTTGTACTGGGTCAGAAATCAGAAATTGACTCTGAAGAAGAAGCTATCAGCCTCAGGAGACACAAAGTTAAGAATCGCCTGAAGCTGATTAAACAAAGGCACCACTTCATCAGCTGGAGCAGTCAGATGAGGATCATGTAAGGCAGGCATGTCAAACTCACGATGTCACGTGATGTTGCATGACGTATTGGGACTTTTTCCCCATTGCCGGCAATGGTGTAGGCACAATTTTGGCCTGATGCATCTGGCCCACTGGCCGGCAGTTTGACATGCCTGATGTAAGGTTTCCCAGACTCCTCACCAGAGTGCAAAACAGAGCAAAGATGTTCTATGAGGATTCTTGCCAAGCAAGGGACCAAATCTCTTGATTAAAGACAGCTGGTTGCAGTCTGACTTAAAAGGAAGCCCTGAGCTATGATCCTTCATTGAAATCAACCAGTTAATTTCTGGATTTTGCTTCATGTTTGTGTGGATTCTAGTGAAATTCTGATGGTTGGGCAGGCTGACAACCCTGACCTGGTTATTGTAACTGTGGACAGGATTTTGACTATTCTTCTATGTGCCCCCGTTAAAACCAAAACCACTTGGGCAGGCCTCTTTCAGACATGTATTTTGATTAACATTCCTTGTCTGTTATTATCTCCTTGACCTTGAACAAACTGCTAATTTCCATAGCAACTGTGTGTAAATGTATAATTAAAATCAAAAGCAGGACACAACCTCTTTCCTGTACATCAGGTTCTTGTCCATGAAATGTTGCTGGAGATATATAGATGCACTCAGTCTGACTTTGCAAATCCTCCTAACATGTTTGGAGACTGATGTGGACTTATTGTTATGCTTGATTAGAGAAAATGAATCTCATCTTCTTGAGAAAAGAGAAAAAATACTTATAAATTGGATGGAAATTAAGGATCTCTCTCTTACAGATTTTTTCAATATCAAATGTAAGCATTATTAGGCTAGTCAAAAGAGCTTTTCTTTGGAAAAGAAAATACTTTACAAATGCTACTTTGCAACCATTTTTTTAATTTAATAAAGGGTTAATCAATAAAGCAGTAAGGATTTTTTTGTATTCTATGCTGTGGATTTACCATTTCTGATTAGTCTCTTTTGAGACCAAAGAAAACCATTGTCAATTTACACACTGGAGCTCAACAGTTGGAATAATATAGGTTATCTAAACAGGTTAAATAATATGGCACCTAGAAATTCAAAAGAACATCCTTCTCTCAAAGAGCCACAGAACCAGAATAAATTCTCTATTTGTACTGAGTTATGTTTGACTACAAAATTAGATGAATTTACACATTTTCCTTATTTTCTTCTGATGAAAAATTGTTTTACTTCATATTAATACTGCAAAGCAATAAAAAGTAATAACTCTCCTACAATGCAATTATTTATAATGATCTCCTTGGTTTTGTGATGTCCTGTAATTTAGATATTTATGTATTTGTTATCTACTGGCTTTTCTACTGCAAAAACAATAGTCCGGACAGGCTTAACTGTGCAAAAAATAACAGAAGCAAATCACAACGTTTAACTAACTTATGGCCATTCAAATACTTATATGATAATCTTGAGAATGATTTAGCTTACAAAATTTTAACAGGTTGGCAAAGGAACTACTTTCTCTCTAAAAAGGTACACCTTGATGTTGTGCAGGTGTGCATTCTTGGAGTCAAGTTTGATTAGAATATTAACTCTGGGGTCCTTGGTGCTCTCTGAGCTTGGTGGTTTTCTTAGAGATGTTTCATTAGCAAACTAAGTAACATGATCAGTGCACTGATCATGTTACCTAGTTTGGGCAATGAAACATTTGCAAGAAAACCATCAAGCTCAGAGAGCACAAGATCCCACAGTTCAACCCTGAGCTACAAATATTCTCTTCCATCAACAAATGATTAAGAATTGCCTATTCTAATTTTTTTTCCCATTAAAGCTCTGTGCCAAAGATTAGGAAATAAAAGCAACAATAACATTCTTCTCATAGGAAAATATTTTCTGCTAAGATTTGTGTACCTAGATCTCCCTAAATGTACAAATGCTGAGATATGAGCCTCAAAATTCCCTTTGTAATAATTTTACAATGTTTGCTAATGAATCTTGAAGCCATCCACAGACATAAGTACCATACCTTAAAATCTCATGTTACTGGCACTGTACTAAAATGAAGAGCTATCATGGACCTAAAGAGAAGATGTATGAGATGAATGTACTTTGTTATTTCCTAGAAATATGATAATTTTTAAATTAAGCACATGCTCTAATTAGACAAGAGATAGCGAAAGCAGGGGGAAAATATTTTAAAAAAATTAGATGGAGATTAGGTATTGTATTAGTAAAGAAATTAACTCCTAATCTGGATCCCAAGAACTTGTCCAACATGTATCCTAATTTACAGTCTAAATGTTGGAGATGTGGTAGTTCAGAAGCTACCTATTTTCACATGTGGTGGACTTGTAGAAACATAAAAGCTTTTTGGATCAAAATTTAATTTAATAATTTAATTTAATAATTTGATTTCTATACCGCCCTTCTCCCGAAGGACTCAGGGCGGTGAACAGGGCAATACACAATAAAAAACCAGATACAAAAATTAAAAAACCATTAAAAACCAATTAAACATCATGCCCATAAAATCAATACATAATTAAGTTAAAAACTAATTTTAAAAACCCAACCCCATCCCGTCAGACCAGGCCAGCTTGTTCGAAAAAGAATGTTTTAAGATCGCGCCGGAAGGAGCGAAGGTCGGGGGCCGTCCGGAGCTCAACCGGTAAGCTGTTCCAGAGGTCTGGCACGCCCACAGAGAACGCTCTCCCCCTGGGGGTCACCAATCGGCATTCTTTGATCGGCGGCACCCTGAGGAGGCCCTCTCTGTGGGAGCGCACTGGACGGAGGGACGTTGACGCCGGTCGCAGGTGTTGCCGTTTTATTAAACTCTTTAATAAAAAAAAAGAAATTAACTCTTTGATTAGACTCAACAACTTTCCTTGTTTCATAAGAGGTTAGTGAACCTCTGGATTGGAAAGTTCAGTTGACTAGTAACATACTATCAAACATAACAATTAATTCCACTGACCACAGATATTTTCTGGTATGCATCCAGCACTATTAGAATGGGTAAAATCCTTGGGAACTACTGTCTATCAGTGCTGATACTACTAGCCTGGATGGATGAAAATTTAGACTTGGAACTTGGATCGTGCAAACCTTTAGTTGGCTTACCATGTTTTCTGAAATAAACCATAATTGGTTGGGATCACACAACAATCTAAACCATTGTTTTCAACCACAAATCCTGTATGCTGAAATAAGGTAACTGAACTAATTCACACTAGTATAAATAATAGTTTATAGAACACAATGGTTACATTTCATACTGACCTTAGCTAAAAGCAAGCAACCAGCATGATTGCATTGTAGAATGTATGAACCCAGACATTCCAACTTCATAAAACTCCAAAAGATTATTTAACCCAATTTAAATATTTCATTCATATTGTCAGAATCCATTTATGTCACATTTCATAAATGTATGGTTAGAATATTGTGCCTATTCTCGGGATTCTGCCATCTCTCCGAAGGGGGGGGGAGAGGATGTTTATTCAGATTGCAGTAGGCTGTTTTCAAAGACCAGGAAAGCTTTTGATCTTGGGGAACAGAGGGAGAGAGAGAGATCTGGGTTGCATCTCCATTTGGAACTGAAAGGAAGAAAGCAATAACAATAAACACAAGAAGATTTCCCTTTCCCACGAAAGGGCCTGACACCTAAGTAAATGATGGGAGCCTGACCAAATGGATTTGAGGGGAGGGGGTTGAAACGGGAATGCTTTATATAGTATTGAAATGTAACTCAATGTCAGATCCCATCTTGTATTGCCAGAACCGATCTCATTCTAGTAAACTTTTCCTTTTGGACAAACTTGGATCCAGGAGTTCTTATTTCCTAAGATGTGGATTGGGGTGGGTCCTGACACATATTAATAAAATTATTGCACAAAAATAAAATAAAATCTAAAAATTACATTTTTCTTCCTTGTCAATGATCTACCTGATGCACAGTTGCACAATTTCTTTGGCAGATACATATTTTGTTTATTGCATTTGCATGGCCATCCTTTGCACACAGTATATTTCATTACACATTATCAGTAAGATCTATTTTAATAAATCGTAACTTATTTGAAAACAGTTGGATGGCTAAGATATTGGTCTGTGACAAGAACTCCTCGTTTCTCATTTATAGGCAAGCTTGCCTAAGTGATTTCTCAACTAGCAAGGCTGGCAAAAGAAAAAAGAAAAAAAAAAGCAGAGGAAAAAGGCTCTCTCAGACAAGCTTATCACTTGAAAGATGGAGAAAAAAAGAGTCATTATTTTAATTTGCTGAAAGGAAATAACACAATTCTCTATGAAAAAAAAAAAAAGTTAATCACACGTTTTCCTCTGCCCTATAATAACCCTACAGGGCTTTGTCTGTTCTTTGTCTCTTTTACCTTTGCCAGATTGGTTAAAACATCAACCTTAATTTCAGCCTGAACCTATAATTTTAGATGCTGTTAAGAGAGCTGCACTTCGCTGCCTCTCCAAAACCCTTGGGACTAATTGAGAAGATTACCTGGATGTTCATGGTCTAAAGGAAGGAGAGAAACTAGTTTGAAACCATTTGTATACAGAGTGACAGAAATAGGGATGTCTGGGGCATTTGCCTGTCACTATAGTTCCTTTAAGTTTTAAATTATAGTCAATATACTGTCTTCTCATGTACAAGGGAAAAACAACAGTAATAAGAGAGTAACTTTCAGTCTGAAAGGATAAAACATCTCTCAGAAAAAAAAAAGCCAACAGATGCTGCTTGTATAATAGATGCCTTGCTTACAGGCACAAAACTGCATTAAAACAGCAACAGCTTTACCATATAAATTAGATAAGAGTAATTGTAGGATTCCCCGATCCAACTTTTAAAAAGTTATGAAGAAGCACAAACCATTTTAAATGCTGACATTACAAATCCATCAACCCTCCAGTGAGTTTCACCTTTAGCCAACTTCATAACAAATCAGGGCCCCAAGAGTTTTCTAGGTCCTTAAGTAGTGCTTTGATTTCCACAGAACTTTCAAGCTATACACATTTGGCCAGCACACAGTGTGGGAAAGGAAAAGTAAATTTTGGCACTGTTAGTGCTGTCTTAAATCACAATGGGAAAATAAACTCTTCTGTGCACAGCTAGGACTAGTTGGCTAATGAAAGGAGGTAAAGGGATCTCAGTTCACCCATGACCTGCCAAGGCTCAATCAGACTTACTCTCAGTGCAGCAATAAGTACTACCAATAGAACAATAGGAGGATTGTCTGGGGAAAGCTCTTTTGATGGCAGGGCACATCTATTTGGAAATAACAAGGAACAATTCCCACCCATCTGAAATCATGGAAAATGGATTATAGTTTAGCTGGCATAATTTATGTCTAGGGTTTTGTTTTGGGTTTTCTTTACTTATAGTCATAATAAAAGAAAAAAGTAAAAGTGTGTAGAACACCCCCAAGGTTGAATTTGTAAAATGTCCTTATCATCAATGAACTAGTTTCCACAACTAGTAAATAACTAGTTTAATGTAATTACTGATTTTCCACTAAACCAGGGGTGTCAAACTGCCGGTCCACAAGCCGGATACGTCATGGTAAAACCGCGCCCACCCCATTGTCGGCAATGGAAAAAATGTCACGATACATCGTGACACGTCACGTGATGTTGCGAGTTTGACACCCCTGCACTAAACAGTGTAAAACTTTTTTGAAACTGAGTTAATACATTGATTTATAATCTAGATTTTCTCAATCTCACTTTAAAGGTAATACCATAAGGGAATGTAGCTTCTTAGGACATATCTATTCCATGCAAAAAAAATAATCCAGGCTCATGTCTTGATTTTTGATATTTCTGGGAAAGGTAAAGGTAAAGGTAAAGGTTCCCCCACACATGCACGCTAGTCGTTTCCAACTCTAGGGGCCGGTGCTCATCTCCATTTCAAAGCCGAAGAGCCAGCGCTTGTCCAAGGACGTCTCCGTGGTCATGTGGCCAGCATGACTAGATGCCAAAGGCGCACAGAACACTGTTACCTTCCCACCGTAGTGGTCCCTATTTTTCTACTTACATTTTTATGGGCTTTCGAACTGATAGGTTGGCAGAAGCTGGGATGAGTAACAGGTGCTTACTCTGTTACGCAGCACTCAGGATTCGACCCGCCAAACTGCCGACCTTCTGATCGACAAGCTCAGCGTCCCAACCCACTGAGCCACCGCATCCCTTTCTGGGAAAGACTTCATGTTAAAATCTTGGAGCCAGACTGTATAGAGTTGTTCTGGATGAATTAAAGTCTGACTCAATATATGTCAGATAGCTCAAGCAATTTTAGTTTAAATTAGTGTGATCAAATAAAATTGGAAGACAACTGAAGACTTTGAACTAGTACTCCAGATGTTTGTAACATGCCAAGATGACAGGTGCATTATGATTTATTTGTGCAAATGATGCTGTTATGAAATTGTATTATAAAGTCTATGTTGTTTGCAGGACATCATAACATGCAAGTTGTTATTTGCCTTTTCCTCTGTGGTCTGAATAGTATCCAATGTTTCATATTATCCAAGCATCTAAGAGCAAATTATTAATGTATTACTTGTTTTGCTAGTAACTCTCATTTAGAATTTATGTACCCACAATGAAAATATGATCACGTCACAAATGAGGAAATTCTATGAAGAAATAATTACCGTATTTTCTGGCGTATAAGACGACTGGGCGTATAAGACGAACCCCGACTTTTGAGAAGATTTTCAAGATTTTTCGTCTTATACGCCAGAAAATACTTACATGCCAGTTGCCAAGTGTCCGACACAAGCCCGATTCAGACCCATCTGATGCAGATGGTGCAAAGTCCTGCCGGTTCCCACCTGACGCTTGACGGCTCCGCCGGTGCCGCCTCGAGAGGGAAGGGCGTGAGGTGCCTGCCACGGCTCCCCGAGGACTCCTTAGCAGCCCGGGAGCACGCACGTGTGCAGGACTGCCCTGCCGGCTCCCGCCCGATGCCAGCCTGCCCTGCTTCCTCCACAGTGAGAGGGGAGGGTGTGCCTTCCCAGGCTTGCCGACTTGCAGCCATGCCAGAACCGAAAGGGGCTTTTCCTTCCACCCACCCTTTGGAATAAACGCAAGAGCTGCGTTTACATGACATGCTCTTCCAGGCCAGACTCTGCAAATGGCACACCAGAAGCCGCAACCACCGCAGGAACTCCGAGTCCCCACCTTTCGGCAGCCTGCACAGCCAAGCGCAATCTGCTTATGCTCAGATGCCACTTGGGCGAGGGGGAGGGGCTTCCTGCCACTCCCGGGGTCTGGCATTTGCAAGGGGGAGGGGAAGGGGCTTAGAGGCTCTTGGGGGTGGGAAGGGAGAGTCATGTTGGAGGGGGGACTGGACTAAGGAGGCTTGAAGTTGCTTTGCAAGAATGGGGGCACTTGATTGATTTATGTACTATTTTCCGGCGTATAAGATGACTGGGCGTATAAGACGACCCCCCAACTTTTGAGAAGATTTTCATGGGTTAAAAAGTCATCTTATACGCCAGAAAATATGGTAGACACCATGATCTTTGTGGACACAAGTGAGCAACGTTCAGCAAAGATTGCAATCAATTGGATACCACCAGATGGTCAGAGAAAAAAAAAGGAAGGCCAAAGAAAACCTGGTGCCAAATTTTTCATGAAGATCTGAAAAACATCAACCTTAAATGGAAGGATGTGGAGACTCTAGATGCAGACTGAAAACTGTGGAATATGTTTATAGCCTGATGTGCTTATCACAGGATGTAATAACAATGAAAATGTATATATAAATTACAACCCACCCATGATATTGTGTCTATGATATTGTTCCTTCTGAAAGCATCTCCAAGTAAGTGTGAATTTCTGCAGGAGGAGGGACTTAACATTATACTCCATAGACACTGACTTCTGCCCAATTCAGAATCTTAACTGCACCTAACACTGAAGTGAAAAAGTTTATGGAATCTAAAGATTACTGTAAAGCAGGGGTCTTCAAACTTAGCCCTTTTATAACTTGTGGACTTCAACTCCCAGAATTCCTCAGCCAGCGTGCCTGGCTGAGGAATTCTGGTAGTTGAAGTCCACAAGTCATACAAGGGCCAAGTTTAAAGAACCCTGCTGTAAAGAGTTATAAATTCAAATTCTGCAAGTCAAAACACTAAAAAACACTATTGGCAGAAATCAAAAGCAACTAGTAGACATTTATGTTTGAAGTTAGTTTTAACCCCATCATAATTTACTGACATTATAAAGCAGCATTAAAGAGTTATTGATAAACAATGCCTTTTAAGAGTCTAATTTACACATTTGCATTTTCTAGACTTGGTAAACTGTTTCAGTTTAATAAATCAGAAGGGGCTACATAGGAATGCTAATTTTCCTCCTTAGCTTCTTGAAAATGTTTACTCCTTCAGTTATGCAGCATTCATTTCCCATAGGATTCTAGTCAGCATTCAGGCATGCCCTTACAACTCTATTCTTAGACAATGCAGCTTAGTGTATAAATTGTATTGTACGTATGATATGAGCCAGGGGACTCAGTTTGGACAACATGAAGATTTTAGCTTTCAATATTTTTCAGTGAAACAATGTTGATTCCAAGCAGACTTACAAAAAGAAAAACAAATGTTTAATATGTATAGAACGTCTTAGGAACTCTTAGGAACTATTCACTTCTGTCAATTCTACAAAAGGTGCAAGGCATATGCATGCACAAATCTGGGACAACTCAACAAAATTATTTCTATGAATACAGTGTTGAGAGAGATTGAGAGAAAGGTATCTCCAACAACTTAATAATTTGAAGTGAGCTTAGACAATAATTTTAAATTAACTTTGCAAATTTCAATAGATGTAGATCAATAGATGTGTCACATAGGGTGTTGTTTTTTTACAGGAATGAACCTAAATAACCAACGTTAAGTTGGTAAATTGTACAATTCTTCTATTTATTGCACTGATTCAGTAAAGATGGTCACATTGATTTTAGAACTAAAATAAAAGTGTTTCCCCATTACACAGAATTATAAATTATGGTTTGTTAGAGAGCTAATGTGCAACAATGGTTAAGGTGATACACTAGGAGTTGGCAGACCAAGGTTTTACTCCTCCTTTAAGCATAGAAACCAATTGGTAACCATTCACCCTGTTTTACTCTCTCTCAATTCCAAAACCAGCCAGAGGCTCTGAAAAAAGGCAGTTGAAAAACAAAATCATTCAGTGTATCAATATTCACGTACCTTTCATGTGAGAACTAGGCAAGCAAATTTCAATTAGAAACTGCAAGCAAGCAGGACAAACACAAAGAACAACATAATGCTTTGTTAAGATGTTAAACTTAATAAACTATGATTTTATCCTGGCTTTCTTTCTTTTCTTTTTTAAAAATATTTATTATAGTTCCCAGACTTGGATAAACATTCAAGCAAAAGCCTTTGCAAACAGCCAGCTGCAAACTTTCTTGTTATCAACAGAAAGAGCTGCCTCGCTTCTCATTCTCATATGGCTGTGAGAAAAAAGACTCTTAACTTAATTTAATGTGAAATATATTGATTCTACACTGAAAACTTACTTACTTGCTGGAACTCTTCTATCATTAGCCCTTTATCTTAATAAATTTTACTAAAGACAATTATGTGGAATTTGTGCTTGGGAAAAACTTATTTACTTTCAATTCAGGCAGTCCTAAGTAGACTTTGTATCTCTAGGTTCAAACCATGATTTAAAATTCTGTGCATGAAGCACCTCCTAACATGCAACCATCATTTTTGGCAGAAATATTAGTCAGTTCAATGTATTCTATAATCTAAAAGCATTTCCAAGAAATGTATTTGTTTGTCACAGTAGAGGTACTTGTTATATTTTCTTTTGTTTTGTTTTTTAATCTCCATCACCCTAAATGATGTTGAAGTCTCAGCAGTGGTATTGGGCAATATTCCAGATTTCTCTGCCGGAACACATATAAGACCAAGAAAGAATCAATATAGGTGTTATATACTGGGTTCGTTGCTTGATTGACGAGACAAGGCGAGTGAGTACAGCAAGAATCATTCTTTATTTGCTTACAGGAACTGAACTGAGAAACAGGGCTGCGAATGCAGCTATTTATACCCTGGCTTCTATGTGGCGGCCAATAGGTTTAAAGCAACCTATTGCCGCCTTAGAGGTAGCCAATGGGGGTGCTGGATATGGGTTGTCTGAGGAGCTGGGAGCCATTAGCCAGCTTCCCTGCTTAAACAACCTTCCAGCAATTAACCCCACGTGATACTCTTTAGTAAGACAAAACCCCAATACATTACACCCCTCCTCCCTAGAATGTACACACATTATAATAACAAAAGGGATGATTACAGCAATTACAAGTTTTACAGAGATACAAAAGAAATATGCAAAAGTACACCTTTTCCGTTTGCTAATACAGAGACTCTCCTGGCTAGTAACACTTCAATGACACAACATTACAGCCCAGTTAGTTTGGAATAAAATCTTGTAAATATGCAGGAGGCTTGCGAACCCTCGTGGAATGCCTGGGAGAGCCGGGCAGTCCCCGGTCTACCAGCTTGCCTGCCGAGCTGGGTAGACCAGGGTCCATAGTTTCAAGCAAGTCTGGCTGACTCGGAATTCTCTGGCTGGCCATTCCTGGTCGGCCCACCCCAGAATCTAATCCTTCCTCAGAGTTAGCACTTCAGGGCTTTGGCCCTCTACGACCACCTCCCCGTTGCTCTGACTGCTTGGGACTTCAGAGCATATGGATTGATCAGCCTGGCTGCTGGTTTGAGGTCTGTGGATGGGACCTGGGATGAAGTCCTCGCTTTGTGGCCGTTCTGGAAAACGCTTCCTAAGCTGATTGATATGGCGACGAATGACTCACCTGCCCTCTAGGCCCACTTCATAAGAGAGAGAGGGCCCGACGTTTTGGTGATTTTCCCTGGCACCCACAAGTTCCCATTCCCATAGTTCCAGGCCCACACCCCGTCACCCACTTGAAACCCCCTTGGGGGTCTTGGGCAAGAGGCCTCTGCTGCCACCCGGTCTGGGTGCAACCTGTCCAGTTTTGTGATTAGTCACCTCCCCCAGCGCAGCTCTGCTGGGCTTTTGCCCATTGCCATGCACGGTGTGGAATGTTGGCAGAGCAAAAAGTTGGCTAGTCTGTGGTGCCAGTCCCCAGTCACTATGCACTTCAGCGATTCTTTCATGGTGCACACCATTCATTTGGCTTGCCCATTACTAGATGGATGAAATGAAGCCGATGTCGCATGCCTAATGAGGTTTGTCCTCAGGAAAGCCTGAAATTCTGCTGCAGTAAATTGGGCCCCATTATCGGACATTACAATGGTCGGTAGCCTGTGCGTTGCAAAGAGTTTCCTAAGCACCTGGATGGTCCTAGCAGTAGTCATATTTGCAATTGGTATAACTTCCAGCCATTTAGAGTGGCTGTTGGCCACTATAAGAAATAACTGTCCCTGAAAGGGCCCAGCAAAGTCTATATGAATCCTCAACCAGGGTGTGTGTGTCTCCTTCTATCTATGGACAGGAGCGTGCGGCATTTCAGGTCTAGACTGCTGACATGTATAGCACCCGTGTACTTGAGCTTCGATGGCTTTATCTAATCCTGGCCACCATAAATAGCTTCGTGCCAAAGCTTTCATGTGAACAATACCCAGATGACCTTCATGAAGTGATTGCAATACCCTGTCCCTTAATGAGATGGGAACAATGACCCTGTTCCCCCATAGAATACAACCCTTATGAGCTGAGAGCTCGTGTCTCCTTGTGAAGTAGCTCTGGAATTCAGGACCAGGGCTTCTATCTAGCCACCCCATGTGGACCCAAGATAGCACTCTGCTTAGTGTCTTGTCTGCTGCCGTTTCTGTGGCTATGTTCCCCGCATGGAGGGGAAATTCTGGCAAGTCCTGAATGGACAAAATGCAGGGCGCTGGGGCTGGATCTGGCTCAATTTGAGGTAGTGGAAGCCTGCTCAGGCCATCTGCATGGCCCATATCTTTGCCAGGTTTGTGAATTAGCCTAAAACTGTAGGCTGATAAAAAGATGGACCATCTTAACATTCTAGGGGATAAGATGTGGGGTGTCTGTAGTGAATAACCTCAGTAGTGGTTTATGGTCTGTGAAGACCATGAAGTCCCTGCTATACAAGTAGTTGTGGATTTTTTTTTTTTACTCCAGCTACTATGGCCAATGCCTCCTTATCAATTTGTGCATAATTACGCTCTGCGGAGGACAGTGTCCTGGAATAAAAAGCAATCAGGACTTGAGTCCCATCACTCTCCAAGTAACTTTGGATATCCCCCACTCTGTACGGGAACGCATCACACACAAGGCATACCGGCATCGATTCCTTAAAGTGAGTGATTGTGGAACGGACAGTAGAGCCTTCAATTCCTGAAAGCTTCTTTCATGAACACTAGTCCACTTCCATGCAGTATTTTTGTCCAAGAGCCAGTGTAATGGCTCTGCCACTGCGGCCTTGTTAGGAAGGAATGCATGGTAAAAATTTAGCAGGCCTAGGAATGCCTGAAGCTCTCCCTTCATTTTGGGGCTGGGTGCCATCTGAATGGCTTTTACTTTTGACTCATCGGGGTGGATGCCGTTGGCATCAATACGGAAACCCAAGAACTCAGCTGAAGGGACTCCAATACTACACTTCTTCTTAAGCTTAAGGCCTGCTTCATGTAGCCTTTGGAGGATGGCTCTAAACCTCCTTGCCAGCACCTCAGCGGACTCACCGGCAATGAGCACATCATCAAAATAGGGGCAAACCCCCAGAATGCCCTTGAGCATTCACTCCATAATGCCTTGAAAAATGCCAGGGGCTATACTGACCCCAAATTGCAGGCGTTTTACTTTAAACGCCCCCTGTGGGTTACAATTGTCTGTGCCATGGCTGTGGCCTTGTCAACAGGAAGCTGTTGGTAGGCCTGAGCCAAATCTCATTTTGCAAAAATTTTACCACCTTGCAAGGATGCCAGGATATAGCTTACCACTGGTACCGGGTATGCCTGCTGTTTGAGTGCACAATTAATTGTGCATTTGTAATCGGCACAGATTCTGACCTCCCCATTGGCTTTTAGTAGCATGACAATTGGGGTCTTCCATTCACCCCCATCTATGGGCTGAAGTACTCCCTGTTCTATGAGTTTATCTAACTCAGTGTCTATCTTGTGTTTAAGAGCAAATGGCACTCTACGAGGTTTAATCCTGACTGGCACTACAGTAGGATCCAGGTTAAATGTTATTGGTGGGCCCATGTACGTTCCCAGACCTGAGTCAAAAACATCTGCGAATTCCTCGCATACTGTCACTAGACTTACGACTTGCATCTGGTTGATTCCGGTTACTTAGATGCTTAGTGCATCAAACCAATTGAGCCCGATGAGACTCATTCGCTGACCCCCTACTACGACAACATGCAGGTGCCCTGAAAACCCCTTAAATTTGACGGCCAGTGTGGCCTCACCCTTGACTGTGACTCTGGCATTCTGGAAGTTGGTCAGTATAATGTCAGATGGCCTCAGCTTGGCCCTTCTCTTGCTGCGATTGCAGATGAAGTTAAATATCTCAAGTGATATAATGGATATGGCTGAACCCTTGTCCAGCTCCATCTTGCAAGGGACCCCTTGTAGCTCCACCTGAAGTCTAAACTTCGGCTTAATAGGGCGGCGAGCTCCTGTGCGGCAAATGCTTCTGTGGCTGGAGCAAAACCCTATGCTATACTGCCCCAGGGCCCCGGTACCTCTCCTAATCAGAATGTTTGACTGGCGATTCGATTGCCGGTCCCTCTGGCGACCTCTGCAGACGGATGCAATGTGGCCTGTCTTCCCACAGGCCCGGCACCTACAGTCCATGCGTTGTTGGTGGCTGCCACACCCTGGGCACCTAAGGAAGGGATCTGCCTTGTAAGTTGCCCCTTGTTGCTTGTCGCTGTGATGCTGTTGGTTGTTGTGTCTTTGTAGCTTGTCAACGTCCATGTTGTCTTTGGAGTCTTCCGCATGTTCGGTGTCCTTGTAGTAGATGGCTTCCTCGTGCTGTGCTGTTTTGGCAGGCCGCATGGCTTGTATGGCCCCCGCCGGCAGCTTCGTCCACCATGATCTCTTTCAGTGCATCTGGGAATGACAGTTTCTTTGGTGAAGAGTTTTTGCTGTAAAACTCGATTTTGGAGACTGCAGACAAGCTGGTCTCGAAGCCTCTCCTCTATGTTGGAGAACTGGCACAGGCATGCGGCCTGCCTCAACGCTGCAATCAATTTAGATGCTGTTTCACCTTGTTGCTGAACCCTCTGTTCGAATGCATGGTGCCAAGTGATTACCAACAGCTTAGGCTGGAAATGGTCGCTGAGCCGTTTCTTCAAGTCCGCAAACGTTATGGACTCCAATGGCATTGGCGCAAACAAGTTCTCCACGATGTCGAACGTGGCTGGGCCACACACAGACACAGGAGCATAGTGGCCTTCAGGCCATCTTCAGTGACTTGATTCACGCGTAGATAGTTCTCAACCCTGGATAGATACGATGACCATCTTTCCAAGTGAGCTATATCAAATTCTTCCAGCTTTCCAACCTTTGCCATTTCTGCTGGTCTTCGCAGCTGGGGCTCATCATCTTCTTATCCTGCTCCTCCGTATGCCCAAGGACTGGTCCTCTGGGCATGTGGTCGCTAGTGTGGCTGTGTTAGGCCAACCATAGGGGGGAATTGCTTTTCCTGCCATGCACATTCGGCCTCTCCCCTAGTTACTATCAGCTCTGTTGGAGAAGCAGGATCCCATCTTCGTCGCCAGTGTTATATACTGGGTTCGTTGCTTGACTGATGAGACGAGGCGAGTGAGTTCAGCAAGAATCATTCTTTATTTGCTTACAGGAACTGAACTGAGAAACAGGGCTGCAAATGCAGCTATTTATACCTTGGCCTCTCGGTGACGGCCAATAGGTTTAAAGCAACCTATTGCCACCCTAGAGGCAGCCAATGGCGGCGCTGGAGATGGGTTGTCTGAGGATCTGGGAGCCTTTAACCAGCTTCCCTGCTTAAACAACCTTCCAGCAATTAACCCCACGTGATACTCTTTAGTAAGACAAAAACCCAATACATTATAATAGGCATAAACAAAGTCAACAAAAAGATACTCATACCTACATGCTCTGCTTAGCAATGACAGTTCACTTGAAACCAGCTGGCTATCGCTTAACCTGCCTTAACAAGGATAAAGTCCTTGCTTACGAGTATTGACACTGATGGCTTTTACTACCTTCCCTTATATATAATACACTATCAAACAGCCTTTGGTAATTTTACATAAATTTAGTTGCATTGCACAATGGAACTTTTATTATTATGCATGCCAGATTATGTCATTATAAATTGGGGAATGCAAAAGTTGATTGATATAGTAAGCTAATGTGTTCTCTTAAAGAATGATCCAATCCAAAGTTCTGGGAGGGTCATTACTCTTTGATCTTATTTGTAAAGAAAGGGTACAGCGATGCTAATGCAAACTCAGCATGTTTATGAATTCAAGCCTTGACTATTGTCATTCCAGGTAGCTCCATGTGTTTTAAATTACAACTGGAACAATTCCTAGTCATTTTTAGTCTAGTGGATAAAATTCAGTTGACAATCTTGGGGACACCATGTTACCAGCCACTGTGCTACTGCAATGAATTATACTCCTAAATTCATTGCTTCTCATGTTAAAAATAATTCTGAACAACAGTTCTCACGGTCAAAATAATATGGTACATAGACTGAATTTATAAAGGTTGGGAAAACCACACACTGAAGAAGTTTACACAAGGCTGTGTTACTGTACAAACCCAGAATTGTTCTATAATTACCATGCTAACAAAAGGTGAACAAATGGTGTCCAATTGCACAGTAAAATGACTTTGTGCTTATAGCTCAGCCTGTGAAAAAACAGCACAAGTACTACACTTTTTATCTCTGACTAAGCACTTAAACTGGCACTTAAGCACTGATTAAGCACTTAAATGACACCATGATGAGTACCTGGACAATAAGGCTACAATTCTGAGCATGTTTACCATGTCTTAAGCTCTATTGAGCTCCATGGAACTTTCTTTTGAGTAAACACATTTCTAGACTTGACTACACAGAACTGTGATGGCACAATGGTTAGAATACAGTATTGCAGGCTAACTCTGCCCACTGCCGGGAGTTCAATCCTGACTGTCTCAAAGTTGACTCTTCCATCCTTCAAAGGTTGGTAAAATGAGGACCCAGAGTGTTGCGTGCGATATGTGGACTGTGTAAACTGGTAAGAGAGGGCTTTAAAGCACTATGAAGCAGTATATAAGTCTAAATGCTATTGCTATTATCACTTTCCATACTGAATGTCTGCCTATGTAGTTGCAAAGACTCCAATACAAAGTGCCCACACTAAACTGTGGAATGTAATTCAGAGCTAGACATTGATGAATGAATAATCTGGGGCTGATTTAAAAAAAATGCTCATTTTTTAAAAATGGCTACTAGTTTCCACCTACAATATTTAAAAACTATATCTTGTGGCTACAATAGAGAGGAAGGATACTGAAGAGTTTCCTCCTCCCAAGCTATAGGCTTCCAACTTAATTTATACAAATAACAGCTGTAAAGGTATGGTAACCATTAAGCAGTGCATGAGACAGCCATTCATCATCCAAGTTATAGAAGCTGCTCGAGCTCTTTATTGCTTTGACCTCATTAAAAGCATGTGAGCCATGCACTGATGTAAATCTGTATCTCTAAATACTTTCCTCTTTAATTTTTTAATAGTTCACAGATGAAGGGAAAGGTTAAAGTCAATTAAAAGAGATACAAATACTATTATTATTGCCTGGCAAGCGTTAGTTATTAGATTTGGCCATGTCACTTCAGAAAGTCATTATTATTTTTTTTCTTTCTGACTGCATTCATAATTACACTGTTTATTGACTTGTCCCTTCATTTTGGGGAATGGGGAAATTTAGAGATCTTATTTACCTTACAGATTATTCTATGAAGACTGGTTATCTGTGGGTTAAATGAAGGAAATCTGTATGCAGATTCTACTATATTAATTTACAGGTTCCAACCATTCACTTGTGTTCATGATTTTGTATAAAAACCAGGTTGAATATTTGAAAACCATTTTGTGCTGTGTCATAGTTAGTTTAGGGACCAGATGCTGCAAAATTATTGCTTTAATTGTCATTTAGATGGCCACTTACTGACAACTTAGCAGACAACACATTTTCTCAGCAGAAGCTAAAACAGCATTCAGTTACACTGTGCTGTTGCATTACCCAAATGCAATATTATACTTAGGACAAACTAATATGGTAGATGAACTAAACACTGTTTCTTCAAAAACACTGTTGAATGTCGCTGTAGAATCTGTGAATGGGAGCGTGTTGGATGAAAATATCAGTGTACAACAAAGTGTTGCAAGGCACAGCAGCAGCAAAGATTTGGAGTTGATAAGCATGGAAGGGTAGCTTACAGCTCCGTGTAATTTGGTGTCAGCAACATGTTCACTGATATCCAATTTTCTCAATGGATTTTAAAAATTCATCCCTATCCTGGATCATGATCTTGGGCAGGGGTAGGGAACCTTGGCTCTTTTATGACTTGTGGACTTCAACTCCCAGAATTCCTGAGTCAGCATGGCTGGTTCAGGAATTCTGGGTATTGAAGTCCACAAGTCATAAAAGAGCCAAGGTTGCCTATCCCTGATCTTGGGGATTCAATGGTTCTTTGCTGGAGAAGCAGCATACAACGTGCAAGGCAAGCCAAGTGAACAGAGACATAACCATTTTTGTGCCAGGGTAGGTGTCTGAACACAAAAACAAGACTAAGTGGTTATGAAGAATGTAACTAGAGAAACAAAGAGACTAAATTCATATAGCTGAAAGTAGGAAGGATCAACATTTTAATATGCAACTCTTCTTTATAATTTGCTTGCTAGCATTTTTAACTAATGATAAAATTCTACAGTCTCTTTGGTGAGGAGATTGATGCTTAAAAAAATGAAGGCAATTGAAAAAGACACAAACAAAAGACAAAATTTCTAGATAGTAGACCTAGTGTCATAGATACAAGCATGAACTTAAAAGAACCCTTACAATCAGTTGTTTTCAGCCAATTTTGACAAACTGTTATCTACAGGGGAATAAAGGGTTAGAAGCAACAGCCTTAAGTATCCTCTTAAGAAAAACAGATTTCACAAAATATCTGCTGCTTGTGTAAAAATACTTTTAAACACACTTTAAAGAACCACTATTTTATTCATGCTCATTTCATTTTTTTCATCTAAATCCCTACAATAATAAATATAATTATAACTATCTTTTAATAACTTTGGTACCTTGAGCTGCAGGTGCTAGTAATGCTGTATCTATTATCATATTTTAAGCCCTCTGAAAAGATTGCATTAATTCCTATGATAATTTAGGACTCATCATACATTCTGAGTTCTGAATAGATGTTAATCCCTGTAGAATGGCTGTTCTCCTGTATACTAATGAAGTTGTGCGATAACTAGTAGCTACTAACTTTCTAAATTCAATATTGCCAGTGAAACAGTTGATTAAAATTTTGTTAGCAAAACAATTTCCTGGGAGAATAACTAGAAAACTAAAACCATTTACAGACTGCTAGTCATTGGATTCTTAGGGCTATTAAGACAATTACCAAAGTTTATATTATCCATAACACTGACTGCCTTGGAAAATAATAATGGCAATTATGTAGATTTACTTTTAGTCATTTTGATTTGATGAATGTAGGTTTTTATCAGAAAAAGCAATGCTATATTCTATAATGTTAAAAAAAATGTCAAATTTTTAATGGCACAGAAAAAAAGCAGAGAAAAGAGCATAGTTCAGTCTTAAAATAAATAAATAATTAAGAGACTGATGTTTTCTAAAGCTTTACCCATATAAACAAACAAGTGCTGGCAAAGCTGACTTTGCTACTGCTGTTTGCCAAACATACCTTACTTACGTTAACATATCTCAGTAACACCACGTGGTAAAACATTGTTTTTAAGCTATTAAAGCACAGGTGTGAAACTCGCCGCATCATGTGACATGTTGAGAAGTATCACGACTTTTTTCACATTGCCGGAGCTGGGGTGGGCGTGGCCTCTGCATGATGCAACCGGTCCATGGGCCAGAAGTTTGACAACCCTGCATTAAAGCATTCCTGTATGGTACTTGAGATAACCTGCTGGGTTTTTTTTCCTCCATTCACAATGTTTTCCAACTTTTTGATGGCTTGTGCCTTTGACAGGTTGCCTCCAGTACTGGCAGCCTAATTAAAGGGGACATCATATGTCCTGCTTGATTATTTGGAGCCTTTCTATACAAATTCCTCCAAATTTATGCCAACTCTGATAACTCATTATAAAGAGCAAACAAAGGATGAAGAGTGTATGGCAAACATTACATTTTTGTATGAAATATTTAAAGTAGTCCAAGTTTAAAATTTTTTCTAGTGATTAACAGTTATAGAACTTAGAATTCTGTTATATCCCTTTTGAATTCTTTATCTCAATTATTGTGAAAAGATTCAGAAAATCTTTGACTCACATATTTGTGCCAAAACTTATTTTGTTGCCCTCCGGGTGAGATTCAGGGTGCTGGTGATAACCTATAAAGCCCTAAATGGCATGGGTCTGGATTATCTTAGGGAGCACCTGCTGCCAGCGTCAACTTCCCATTGTCCCGTGCGCTCCCACAGGGAAGGCCTCCTCAGGGTCCCACCGGTCAAGGAGTACCGGCGGGTGATTCCCAGGAGGAGAGCATTCTCGGTGGGTGCGCCTGCCCTATGGAATCAGCTGCCGGTGGAACTCCGGATCGCCCCCGACCTTCGTTCGTTTCGCCGGGACCTAAAAACCTGGCTATTCGAGCTGGCCGGCCTGGACTGAGGGGTTTTTAAGGTTTTAAATCCAATTTTAATGTGTTGGGGCTATTAATTTAATCGTATTTTAATCTGTATATTGTATTTTTTAAATTTGCCCTGTACACTGCCCTGAGTCCTTCAGGAAAAGGGTGATATATAAATCAAATAAAATAAATAAATAAATAAATAAATAAATAAATAAATAAATAAATAAATAAATAATCATATTTGAAGAAATTCTACATGTGGAGTCTTGGGGCAAGTAAATTTTCTTAACCGTGCTCTTATTTTTGGCTAGTGTGCCCTCAAAAGCTTTTTCAGATGGTGAACAGATGTTTTAAGTGACATCTTGTTGGGAAACATGATAATTTGGTCAGGTACTTTGAGGGTTAAGTCACTCATGTTTGTGAAGACTGTGGCACCATTGTTGATACAACCCCTGTGGAGATGTCTAGAGTACACTGTAATCTGATTTTATGTAATCTGTTACTGTTGCAGTGGTCTGCGTTTTGCTTTTCTATGATCAAATGATGCTGTGCAATTGCTGAGCCAGTGCTTGACTATAATGAACCAGGCAAGAGCAAATAAACTTAAATGAAATCCTACTGATAGAAGCATTGCAAGTAAAGTGCTTATGGAACTTAGAGTTGTGTGCAAATCTACTTTGAATTGGCTTCTCTTCCCTCTCCCTTAAAGAGAAAGAGACAGGATAACATGATGCAATTTGTCATTTCAGAAAAAATGTACGTCCTGATAGCTTTCAGTGTTGGCTGGTTTGCCAGATACAAAAAGACTACATCTGGCTACAGTGATCCATACTCCAAAGATATTGTTCAATACGGGATTGCCTTTAAGACAATTCAGAAAACTCAAACGATGCAGAAGATCACTATCTGTATTACTCTTATTTTCCTGGTTCTTCTCTGCAGGTACTCCTTAACCTATAGACCATTTGTTTAACAACTGTTTCAAGTTATGGCAGCACTGAAAAGAGTGACTTACAACCAATCCTTGCAAATCTGATTGCCACAGCATGTCTGAGTCATGTGAGCAAAAATTCAGGGATGCATCTTAGGGTGCAATAGAAATAGCACTAAAGGCTTATACACCTCTTCAGAGTGCTTTACACCTTCTCTAAGTGGTTTACAGAGTCAGCACATTGCCCCCAACAATCTGGGTCCTCATTTTATGATCAAAATGTTCAGAATAATTTGGACTTTGACCAATGTCAAACCTATACTAGTCAATGCCTACCGAATATTTTTTTCAATGATATGCTGGTTGGTTTAGTTAACTTTTTTTCTTATGCTACTGAATTCCATTTACTGTGACATTGTTTTAATATTTTATGGCATTTTTGTGATATAATTTGGTTTTATTCCTCTTATATATTACCCTGACTCTAACAATGATTATACACACACACACGCGCGCACACACACACACACACACACACACACACACACACACACACACATATATATATATATATATATATATATATATATATATATATATATATATATATATATATATATGGATCTTTGGTTATTCGGGTTTTTCCCCGCGTAGAACTAAAGGTGTAGGGGCTAACAGCCAATGGATTCCAAAGAAACACGATTACCAACTTAATCCGAAGAGAGACACCCACAAAAACCCAAGACAGAGAACAAGAAAATGGCAAAGCCCTCCTCCCATACTTAAAAGGGACCACAGACAGAATCAGCAAGGTCCTCCAAAAACACAACATCAAAACAGCATTCTACACAGACAGAAAAATATATATATATAAATATATATATATAAAGGTAAAGGTAAAGGTTCCCCCGCACATGCGTGCTAGTCGTTTCCGACTCTAGGGGGCGGTGCTCATCTCCGTTTCAAAGCCGAAGAGCCAGCGCTTGTCCGAGGACGTCTCCGTGGTCATGTGGCCGGCATGACTAGATGCCAAAGGCACACGGAACGCTGTTACCTTCCCACCGTAGTGGTCCCTATTTTTCTACTTGCATTTTTACGTGCTTTCGAACTGCTAGGTTGGCAGAAGCTGGGACGAGTAACAGGCGCTCACTCTGCTACGCGACACTTGGGATTCAACCCGCCAAACTGCCGACCTTCCGATCGACAAGTTCAGCGTCCTAACCCACTGAGCCACACAATTGTTGCCCTATAAACCACAGAAACTGGAGGAAAGTAAGATGTTTTAATCCTGTTGGGAGCATCAAAGGTCACTGCCAGCCACTCTAACGTTCATTAAATACCAATGCAATCACACTTAGTGGTTTAAAACAATCTAAAAATATGTATCTAGAGTGCCTTTCAGTTAATGTGCTGCTATCTGATTGCTTTGCCCATCATTTGAAAGGTGAACTGCAAATGAAATAGTAAAAAATTTATCCACTCAGCAGTATGGAATAGACAACCCTGTTAGTGTGAGTGTGAAGAGTGTTCAGAAGATTATATTATCCACTCATCTTCCTATCCTATTCAGAACCCACATTCAAACTTTTGACATCATATTGCAAAATCAATGACATATTTTTTCAACACAGGAGGAATAAAAAAATGTCTTAGAATATTTTCTCCAGAAACAAAAATTGCAAAAGATAAATTTTCATTTTTTCTTTGCTGTCTCATGAGCTTCACTGTAGCTAAATCACAATGTATCTTCCTGTTTCTCTTTTCCTAAAACTAAATAAGAAATAGCAGGCATTATCTATGAAGAATTCTAATTCAATATAACAGTCTAATTTGATTAAACTAACCTGCCCTTGTTACTCTCTGTATAATCTACAGCTTAGTTTGCAATCAGTTGGGCAGATGAAGGCATCAGTTAGGAACTGTAATGAATTGTTACCTCCTCCATCAAACAACTGCAAATATTTATGAACATTTCTATTTTGGACAGAAATCCAAAACTTAAAATCTGTGTACTGTATGTGTGTGATTTGGATGACAAAGAGGAAGGGCATAACATTTGCACTTAAAAAAATCAAATTTAGATGATTCTGTAATTATGCCAAAGACTTAATTAGTAAATATTTATTTATTTATTTATTTATTTTATTGGATTTATATACCGCCCTTTCCCGAAGGACTCAGGGTGGTTTACAAGGTAATTAAAACATTGATACAAAAATTAAAAACAATTAAAAAGTATTAAATTTAATCCCTGAAAAAATATAAAACCCCAATTAAAAACTCTCAGCCTGGGCCGGAGAGCTCGAAGAGCCAGGTCTTCAGGTCCCGGCGAAATGAACAAAGGTTGGGGATGGTCCTGAGCTCCATGGGCAGCTGGTTCCAGAGGGCAGTTGCACCCACAGAGAAGGCCCTCCCCCTGGGTGTTACCCGCCGGCAATCTTTAACCGGCGGCACCCTGAGAAGGCCCTCCCTGTGGGGAGCGCACTGGACGAAGGGAACTTGATGCCGGCAGCATCAATATTAATAACTGTTAATGCATTATTATTGATGGATAGCTTATTAATAAACTATTTAAAGATATTCTGAAAAGTATTTTCAAAATACTTCCCGATAGTATATGCAACCTTTCCCTATTTTTCATTAATACTGATAACCAAATGAAATAAGTTAATAAAGAGCATTGTTATGAGGTCTTTGATTCCTTTTTATGTAGATGATGGGAGAATACATATCCTGGCTTCGCAAACTTCAGGCCACACCTTCAATATATTTCCCACACTTGGCTGGAAGATGTCAGGAAGAGATACTATGCACGTTTGGCTAAAAGTGTACAAATGTTCTCCATGAAGTAATGCCCTGCTAAAGCAAGTTTCCAGTTGTAGGAAGGCTTTAAAGTGCACTCAGTTAACATGATTAATAATCCCCTTCAAACGTCCTTGCTAAATGGGAAAAAAAAGTCATGAGTGAAGCAAGCAAGGACACTACAGAACAGGAAATGTGTATGTAGCCTGCACCCTCAACAAGCTTAGAAGTTTTATATTCAAGCATAATGTCTAAGGCTTATGGTAAGACTATAGTAAACTAATATTTGCACAGGCCTATGTTAAGATAATTGCTGCTATGCACTGACTGAATACAAAGAACTTGATTTGAAGAAATTCATACACAGTTTATGCTTATTTGAACTACTCATATATTCTACAACAGGGGTCCCCAACCTGTGGGCTGTGGCCCACTGCCAGGCCGCATGAAGAGATAGCCAGTGCACGTGCATGAGTGCATGCACTCACCCTGAGCACTCGCATCCTGCCAGTGCTACCACCACCCCACTCTGAGCATCCCACCACTAGTGCTGCCCTGAACATGCCGCCAGCGCTAGCACCGCCCCGCTGCGAGCATCTCACCAGCACTAGCACTGGTCCATTTGTATATGCACATGCACTTGTGCACAGCCCATTTGTGTGAGCACATGCACACATAATGGTGCCTGCCTCCCTTTCCAGACCGCCAAACCAAAAAGGTTGGAGACCTCTGCTCTACAAATCAGGCTGTCAGAACTTGAAGGCTTGATATGCATTTGAATTATCTTTTTTAAATGTATTAATTTATTTTGTTTATAGAACTTACATGGCCACCTATTTCATATGATGACTTTAAGCAGTTCACCACAATCCATAAAAAAATGGTTAAAAACAAAAGCTCTTTCCCTAAAGTTGCCAGGTCGATCATTCTTGCATTCTTGCTCAGCCTCCATTTTAGCCCAATGCTTGGGGAGAAGAGCCGAGGATTCACAGCCCTCAAAGAAGGATAAAAGGGTAGAGATGCCTCAGAACTCATGTAGGAGGCTTTCCCAAAGGGCTGGGATAATCACTGAGAAGGCATGCCTTGAGATCTCATCAGACAGCAACTTTTAAGGGTAGGGATGCATGTCCACTAACCTAGAAGAATGTGCAGATATCCCCAGGGAGATGCAGTCCCACAATAACATGCTTTTATGTTGTGGATTTTATATATTTCCAAATGCAGCTGCCTAGAGCAGTGATCTCCTATCTCCCATTATCAGTAGATAGCACTAGAAATGTTTGGCGTAACAGAAGCCATAGTACCACCTAGATTACAAAAATGTATCAAATGAAGTAACCTTCCAAGGGTAATTTGTGACTATGCCACCTACTTATTGCTAGTTGGTCTACAGTACATGGGATTCCCTTTGAAGACAACTTGGAAACTGCAGGTAATGCAAAATGAGATGATAACTGTTGTAGTACACTAACATATAGGAGGTGCATTGTTACCAGTAAGCTTTCAGGATTGGTTCCAAGTAGTTTCACCCACCAAATATATGTCACACGAGAAAGCTCCCCAAATGTTCCTAACCTTCATCCTGGAATGGTTTAAGATGGCCTATTTCCTGTTTGTAGTCTACATTGGGCTGTCCTAGAAGACCACCCTAGAGCTTTAACTGAATGCAGCAGTGCAGGCATAAATCTGTAAAGCACAGGTTTTTCAAGATTTGGGAAACATACCTAATAATATACCTTTTTTTTCAAACCTGGCTTAATAGATGAAATATAATGCATTAAAAAACTGAAAAAAATATTAGCTTACATGTTTTGTTCTGCAGAACTCTAGGATTGCTAGTTAGTAACTAATATTCCCCCTTCATGGATTACTGCCTTGTCGTGGCGAAGGGGCTTGCGTAATTCAATGAAGCTATGGGCTATGCCGTGCAGGGCCACCCAAGACGGACAGGTCATAGCAGAGAGTTCTGACAAAACGTGATCCACTGGAGAAGGAAATGGCAACCCACTCCAGTATCTTTGCCATGAAAACCCTATGGACAGTACCAAAAGGCAAAACGATATGACGCTGGAAGATGAGCCCCTCAGGTCGGAAGGCGTCCAATATGCTACTGGGGAAGAGCAGAGGGCTAGTACTAGTAGCGCCAGAAAGAATGAAGCGACTGGGCCAAAGCCGAAAGGACGCTCAGCTGTGGATATGTCTGGTGGTGAAAGGAAAGTCCGATGCTGTAAAGATTTTTTCTCCATAGGAACCTGGAATGTAAGATCCATGAATCAAGGCAAGCTGGACGTGGTCAAACAAGAGATGACAAGACTAAACATCGACATCTTAGGTATCAGCGAACTAAAATGGACAGGAATGGGTGAATTTAATTCAGATGACCATCAGGTATACTACTGCGGGCAAGAATCCCTCAGAAGAAATGGAGTAGCCTTCATAGTCAATAAAAGAGTAGGAAAAGCAATACTGGGATACAATCCTCAAAATGACAGAATGATCTCAGTTCGAATCCAAGGCAAACCATTCAATATCACAGTAGTCCAAGTCTATGCCCCAACCACCGGTGCTGAAGAGGATGAAATTGACCGGTTCTATGAAGCCCTACAGCACCTTATAGAACTAACACCAAAAAATGATGTCCTTATCATCATGGGGGATTGGAATGCTAAAGTAGGAAGCCAAAAGATAACCGGAATAACAGGCAAGTTTGGCCTTGGAGTACAAAATGAAGCAGGGCACAGGCTGATAGAATTTTGTCAAGAGAATACGATGGTCATAGCAAACACTCTTTTCCAACAACCCAAGAGACGGCTCTACACATGGACATCACCAGACGGTCAACACAGAAATCAGATTGACTATGTACTCTGCAGCCAAAGATGGAGAAGCTCTATACAGTCAATAAAAACAAGACCAGGAGCTGACTGTGGCTCAGACCATGAGCTTCTTGTTGCAAAGTTTAAGCTTAAACTGAAGAAAGTAGGGAAAAGCACTAGGCCAGTCAGGTATGAATTAAATCATATCCCTGTTGAATATACAGTAGAGGTGACAAATAGATTTAAGGAATTAGATCTGATAGACAGGGTGCCTGAAGAACTATGGACAGAGGTTCGCAACATTGTACAAGAGGTAGCAACCAAAACCATCCCAAAGAAAAAGAAATGCAAGAAAGCAAAATGGCTGTCTGAGGAAGCTTTGCAAATAGCTGAGGAAAGGAGGGAAGCAAAAGGCAAGGGAGAAAAAGAAAGATACGCCCAATTGAATGCAGAATTCCAGAGAATAGCTAGAAGAGATAAGAATGACTTCTTAAATGAACAGTGCAAAGAAATAGAAGAAAACAATAGAATAGGGAGGACCAGAGATCTTTTCAAGAAAATTGGAGAGATGAAGGGAACGTTCAATGCAAAAATGGGCATGATAAAGGACCAAAATGGCAGGGACCTAACAGAGGCAGAAGAGATTAAGAAGAGATGGCAAAATTACACAGAAGAACTATACAAGAATGAGCTTAACGTCCCTGATAATCACAATGAGGTGGTCACTGACCTCGAGCCAGACATCCTAGAATGTGAAGTGAAGTGGGCCTTAGAAAAGCTGAGCAACAACAAAGCTAGTGGAGGTGACAGTATTCCAGCTGAGCTATTCAAAATCTTAAAAGACGATGCAGTAAAAGTGCTACACTCAATTTGCCAGCAAATTTGGAAAACTCAACAGTGGCCACAGGATTGGAAAAGATCAGTTTACATTCCAATTCCAAAGAAAGGCAGTGCCAAAGAATGTTCAAACTATCGCACCATTGCACTCATTTCTCATGCTAGTAAAGTTATGCTTAAAATCCTACAAGCTAGACTCCAGCAGTATGTGGATCGAGAACTACCAGAAGTACAGGCAGGATTTCGAACAGGCAGAGGAACTAGAGATCAAATTGCCAACATACGCTGGATCATGGAAAAAGCTAGAGAGTTCCAGAAAAACATCTACTTCTGCTTCATTGACTATGCTAAAGCCTTTGATTGTGTGGATCATAACAAACTGTGGCAAGTTCTTAAAGAGATGGGAGTACCAGAACATCTTATTTGTCTCTTGAGAAACCTATATGCGGGCCAAGAAGCAACAGTGAGAACTGGACACGGAACCACTGATTGGTTCAAAATTGGGAAAGGAGTCCGGCAAGGCTGTATACTGTCGCCTTGCCTATTTAACTTATATGCAGAGCACATCATGAGAAAAGCAGGGCTAGATGAATCAAAAGTTGGAATTAAGATTGCTGGAAGAAATATCAACAACCTAAGATATGCAGATGATACCACTCTAATGGCAGAAAGTGAAGAGGAACTGAAGAGTCTCTTGTTGCGAGTGAAGAAGGAGAGTGCAAAAGTTGGGTTGAAACTAAACATTAAGAAAACTAAGATCATGGCATCCGGCCCTCTTAATTCCTGGCAAATAGATGGGGAAGAAATGGAGGTAGTGACAGATTTTATTTTCCTGGGCTCCAAGATCACTGCAGATGGGGACTGTAGTCAAGAAATTAAAAGACGCTTGCTCCTAGGGAGGAAAGCCATGGCAAATCTAGACAGCACACTAAAAAGCAGAGACATCACCCTGTCAACAAAAGTGCGTATAGTCAAGGCTATGGTCTTCCCAGTTGCAATGTATGGCAGTGAAAGTTGGACCATAAGAAAGGCTGAGCGCAAAAGAATTGAGGCCTTTGAACTCTGGTGCTGGAGAAGACTCCTGCGAGTCCCTTGGACTGCAAGGCGATCAAACCGGTCAGTCCTAGAGGAGATCAACCCTGACTGCTCTTTAGAAGGCCAGATCCTGAAGCTAAAACTCAAATACTTTGGCCACCTAATGAGGAGGAAGGACTCACTGGAGAAGAGCCTAATGCTGGGAAAGATTGAGGGCAATAGAAGAAGGGGACGACAGAGAATGAGGTGGCTGGATGGAGGCACTGAAGCAGTAGGCGTGAGCTTAACTGGACTCCAGAAGATGGTAGAGGACAGGAAGGCCTGGAGGAACATTGTCCATAGGGTCGCGATGGGTCGGACACGACTTCGCAACTAACAACAACAACAACAAACTAATATTCACAACCATTGTAACATAAGAGGGAAAAATGGAGTGAATCAATTGTCTACAAGTATCATCTCTTGAAATAATATGATCATAAGGAATAAGTTACCACGGAGCAATCTTTGTATGATTTGCTCATACATCGATGTACAACAGTTTAGAAGGCCTGAGATGGTTTGCTAAAGAAGGATGAATACAAATAAACATTATGCCAACACATTAGTATTTAGCTGCATTCCAAACTTCCATTTCAGAACATACATGTAACCCAAGCTCTAAAGAGACTGATACTGGCCTACTTGCATCCCAGAGATGTTTGATTAGATTATTTCTTTGAAGTTCTTGCCTTAAACAACAACAGTGAACATACCAGTAACTCTCTCCCCTTTTCCCAATTCTTAATTTCAGTGCAGCATGTTGAAACTGACTGGCTTCTTTTGGAAAGGTGATTGAGACTTCCTCTGACTTAATAAAGAATATTTTAGCATTACATCTTCCTGACTAAAAAATAAAAAACCACAATAATAATTTGATATATGCACAAAGAAAAGTAAAATAAAGTATATGCTAAATCCAGCATATGAACATATGATTTCATTTCAAGAATGCAAGTAGGTCTAAACCTATATGTTTAAAAAGAAACTGCAGACTAGCTATATCACAAATTGTTTTGATTTTGCAAGAACATGTGATGTCCCCCCCCATAAACTAAGATGGGCTATTTGGATACCAGTGGGAGATAGATCTCACACAGTCAGAAGCAAATAGCCTGATAGCAGATCTAGATGTTATTAAAACAAGGATCAGATGGAAGTCATCTTCTCTGAGAATCTCTTGGTGCTCTCTGAGCTCGCTTGTTTTCTTGCAGATGTTTCATTACCCTAACTAGGTAACATCATCAGTGCTAGTAAGGAATCTGTTTGCTGTCAGTTTATATTCTGGTGTCTTGCCTGTCTGGATGGGTAGGGGGCGTCTTAGAGATTCTTTGGTTGGGCTGTTTACTGTTGACTCCTTTGGTAGTTTCTTGATTGGGGTATTGATTGATGGTCTGAAATTGACCTTGGAGCAATACGCCAATCAAGAAATTGCCAAAGAGCTATTAGTAAACAGCCCAACCAAAGAATCCTTAAGCCCCACCCACACAGACAGACAAGACACCAGAATATAAACTCACAGCAAATAGCACTCCTTACTAGCACTGATGATGTGGACAATCACTTAGATATGAGCCAGCAGTGCTGCAGCTGCCAAAAAAGCCAACACAGTGCTAGGCTGCATTAATAGAGGGATAGAATCAAGATCATGTGAAGTATTAATGCCACTTTACAATGCCTTGGTAAGGCCACACTTGGAATACTGCATCCAATTTTGGTCACCATGATGTAAAAAAGATGTTGAGACTCTAGAAAGAGTGCAGAGAAGAGCAACAAAGATGATTAGAGGTCTGGAGCTAAAACATATGAGGAACAGTTGGTGGCGCAGTGGGCTAATGCCTCCTTAAGTAACACCAGCTGCCTGCAATTAGTGCAGGTTCGCATCCCACCAGGCTCAAGGTTGACTCAGCCTTCCATCCTTCCGAGGTAGGTAAAATGAGGACCCAGATTGTTGGGGGCAATAAGCTGACTTTGTAATAATGCCGCTTGGGGGCCCCCAAAAGCCCTAATAAGCAGGCATATACATAGAATGAAGGCTATTGCTAAGCACATTGGTTTGTGCTTAAATTGTAAGCCGCCCTGAGTCTTCGGAGAAGGGTGGGATATAAATGGGATTAAAATTTAAAAAAAAACACAGTTGCTGGAATTGGGTATGTCTAGTTTAATGAAGAGAAGGACTAGGGGTGACATGATAGTGTTCTAATATCTCAGGGGCTGCCACAAAGAAGAGGGAGGCAAGCTATTCTCCAAAGCGCCCGAAGGCAGGACAAGAAGCAACAGATGGAAACTAATCAAGGAGAGAAGAAAATTAGAACTAAGGAGAAACTTCCTGACAGTTAGAACAATTAATCAGTGGAACAACCTGTCTCCAGAAGTGGTGAATGCTCCAACACTGGAAGTTTTTAAGAAGAGACTGGAGAGCCATTTGTCTGAAATGGTATAAGGTTTCCTGCCTGAGCAGGGGGTTGGACTAGATGACCTCCAAGGTCCCTTCCTCCTCCTCCTCCTCCATCATCATCATCATCATCATCATCATCATCATCATCATCATCATCATCATCATTATTGGGTAATGAAATGTCTGCAAGAAAACAAGCAAGCCCAGAGACTACCAAGGACCCTTCATTTCAACCATGAGCTACATGGTTCATTGGGTCTTGTAGCATCGCCCTCAGAATGAATGAGAGAAAAAGGTTCAGGAATTTGAATGGTGATCACAGTATAAACAGATTCACGTTTGGCATACTGTACAGCACTCTCTGGAATTATATCGTAACAGTTTCTTAGTTTTTGTGCAATAAGTAAGATGTCCTTGCTTATAGGTTGATCTGTTATAACCAAGCTTGCCAGAACGTTTAACAATACTCTTCTTCACAAAAGCTCCTTTCTTCTTACTATCATTGTAGGTGGTAGTAGGCAGAGGGTACCTACCATCAACACCCATACCAGCTTACCAAGTCTCTTTTTTTTGGGATCTGCAACCTCTCACTCCATATTATATATCTACTCCCCACAAGTGAAAGAGTCAACTTAAGTAGATAGTTACACTGCCATCATATGTTCATGGATAGGGATATGGTATCTGGATAGAGCAGCACAGGAAATAGCCCTTGGATAGGAATGAGCCTTTAAAAAAACTGACTCCATTTGGCCCTTTCTTTCCATTCCTGTTTGTTTTGGTTGTTGTAGGTACATTCTCTCCCTTGTGTTGTTGGGAACTATGGGCTGAAACTTCTGACTCCAGCAGTCATCCACCCATGTAGCTTCTAACCAGCATTTTCAATAGTGTTTCTTGGAGAACTGGAATAGTTACGAGAAAATGAAATGAAGTTAGGGGAATCTTACATTCTTTCATTAAATCATCCAGAACAACAATATTGATCAGCCTCATTACCAGTGCTTTTTTTGTAAAAGAAAAAGGTGCCGGAACTCACAGATGTCATACAACCCGCCTTGCCTACCCTACAAGGTTCCATCCAAAAAAGGTGCCGGAACTCCGTTCTGAGCGTTCTATGAGAAAAAAAAGCCCTGCTCATTACTATAGTATAGAAGAATAGAGAGTGGCATTTTTTATGCTAGGACAAAGGTTGATGCATATTATTCTAACTTGGCTATTTAGAAGAATTTGTAACCGGAAAGAAGTATTTTTTTTTTTTCAGCAGCAGCATTTCAAAAATAATAATAAAAAGAATTACCTTCCTTTCTATGCAAAAGGTAACAGGAGATCCCATGAAAATAATCTACGATTACATGGCACAGTAAATTGTAAATCCAGTGGCAGCTTTTATTAACAAATAAATGTAATTCCTTTTCCAGATCATTTCGAATTGTGCTGCATTCCTCTGCTCTGGCAAGCAGTCTGCCCAAAAATGTGCTCCTAAGTTAGAAAGTAACACTTACAAAGTATCTTTCTTCCCATCTTTCCACTACATCACACTTGTCTTCGCTTAACTCAGAGAAATGAGAAGTAAGAATGCAACTGTCTTCAGTGCTAATGCTAAATGTAGTAGATTGGTCTAAATGTCTCCTAATAGCACTCCTAAAATTAGCTAGGTGAGTAGTGAATGCCTAATGTGTTGCCTTTGCTGCTGTTGCTCAAAGTTGTTTTCTGCTCTCTCTACAGTCTTCCAAGTCAGAGAAAACATTTGGGCTACACTTTCTTTGCATGCATGTCCTTTACTGTACAGTGCCGTTCATATTATATAATACTGACTTGGTGTCATTAAGGTTATAAATTCTAATGTTCTTCTGTTTCATTAAATTAAACATGAAATGTTTAATGTTTTGTTAAATTAAACATGAACTGATGACTTTGCTAAGGAAATGCATTGTCCTTCAAACTTCTTCCTTAATTCAGTATATACATGGCCTTTGATAAGAATTCCTAGCACCATTCTTTCATGCAGTACAATCCCCGTGGTCATTAAAAAAAATTACAGAATAATTATTTCCAATAAGTTAGGACATTTCACTAAAATCGCTTGCATTCCCCATTCTCAAATCGACAAACCAACAACCAGTAGAACACCAAAATATCCCAAAGCATACAGCAAAGATAAGTTTTGAAAACAACAATACTTTGGTTAAAAAATAAGTAAATGAAAATATGTAAAAGTGAAAGTAAATTGGACTGAGACTACTCAGACTTGATTGATACTTTAGCATTGAACTAATGCTGACAGAGACAACTCTGACACTCATGTGGGTTTCTTCACCAGATGGCCCCACAAATGGTGACCTCTGTCATTTATCACGGTTTTCATCAACTGTGGCTTTCACAAAATTCCTTTCAGTAATGTAGAAAAAGCCTAGACTAGATTGACAACTTGGCCACATCTAGCTTTCCTTGCTAATGTTACGGGTAGTACCAGGCAATTCTGGCATATTCTGGTCAGTATGCTACAAGTGCAAACAAAGTTCACTTTTTACCCAAAGCACATTCATCTCTTCTACAAATGAGCTAATTTAGGCAATATCGTGCAAGCCGACATATTACTGCTCACAATCTAATAACTAGAAGGAATATAATAGTATTTATTAATATATATTTATTTATTTTACAACCACAGCCTTAAGACTGTACTCTGACAAAAGTTGTTTTATAATTTCTCAAAAGTTTTCTCTCTAGAAAGCAGTTTCATATTATCAACTTTATTGCTTGAGAATTTCAAATGTAACTTTGGGTTGTTTCTGAGTTTGCTTTGTTTTTTTCTACTGCTACTGCTACCTATTTTTCCTACCTGAGGAAATATAGCATGATATTTTCCACAGGGACTTAAGTAGAGGATGGAAAGGCTGCAGACCTGGGAGAAGTGATTGAATAATGAATCTAAGACCTTTGTATATATCTGCTGGTCACCTAGTAACAATCTATTGTTTGAAATTATTGAACAAGAACCAGCAGAAGAAAAATGTAGTTTTTGTATGATGTCAATGTCATGGTTACCCACACTTAAAAGAAGCAGCAAAATAAATGTTTTAAATTTAGACAGATAGACAGACAGACAGGTTTTATTAATTTAAAATGTGTATTTAAACTTTTATATGTATGTGCGTGTTTATGTAGCCCAAACTGAATTATGTATGCTTTGATATGAAGGACTCTCAACATTTGCAGAAATACAAAACAACAAATCTTCTGAGAGAAATAAAAACTAGGATGGGACCAAAACTCTCAACCCCACCTCCAAAAAACCCCCAAGACATTAAATTAGGGGTGGGGTGGGAAATGGAATACTTGGTAGCAGGAGAAATGGAGGAATCCAGAAAGAAATGCTTCAAACTGCATTATTTTCTTGCAGGCCACCATTTTCTATACCAGATGGAATCTATACTTCCCAGAGCCATGCATGCATGCCTAAGAAGGCATAGAAAGAATTGAAAATCTCAAGATTTTGGACTTCCAGTGAGTCATAATGTCGACCCGATGTTCCTGCAAAAAAGAGAAATATATTGCAGTTGAAATGGCATTTGATTACTGGAATTGGGCTCCTGAAATATTTATAGAATTAAAGATTGTCAGATAATCCAAATGTATTCCATACAACTGTGGGTTTTTGTTGTTGTTTCGCAAACAGATGCAAGAACTGCATTTTTGCTGTGCCTTGCAATTGGCTGGAATCCCTTCAGGCTTATAGTCATATTCAGTGGTGGGATTCAGCCAGTTCACACCACTTTGGCAGAACCAGTAGCTAATTTTTTGTTGCCCAAGCCCAGAATGGACTTCTGAAAGTGGCATCCACACAGAGAACTGGTTATTCACATATTTGAATCCCACCACTGGTCATATTATTGCCTATAAAGACTCTTAAGATAAACTGGGCACATTTTTCAATCACTCTGGACTTTATGTTTTTCCTTGGCATTCTTTAAAGATTGAGAACCTTCAGATAAACAAATTTTGAAGGATGACTTTCCTTCAATCCTGAAAAAAATGTTTATAAGTTAAATATTTGTATCTTTTTTAATATACAGAAAAAGGATGATTGTTGTTAGCTTTAACTGGATTAAGAGATAGTCTTGATATTAAGATTTTGAAGTTGATTGAAATGACCTTCTCTCATGGGAAAACCCTTTGGTTGCATTCTGAAACCAATAACAAGACTTTGAAGATTAAACATTAGAGGGCACCAGATGGCTACCTTAAAGAAAATGTGTGATCTATGGTGACAGGAGGTTTTTGAACTATATAACACTTTCATGGATTGGTTGGTGTTACTGCAGAGGCACAAGACCCACTGAATAAATTGAACTGACTTTAAAAACTGAAGTGTATAATAAGGAGAGGGAAATAATGGATTTACAAATGAAAGAGGGTGACTTAAAATTGAAAAAGAAACACAAATAACAAATCAGATGAGCAATCTAGATTATTTTCTTATAGTGGAGTTACAAGACAATTTACTAGATTTGCTATATTGGAAGTACAAAAGAGGCTCAGCACAGATAAAGAGAAGGATTTTGAGAGGAGAGACAAAGAGGGTGTGAGAAGGCAGATGCTGGAAGATTCTTTGAGATTTTTAAAGGATTGCAGAAAGAAGAAAGAATTGGTTAATTCAGTCAAGGTTAAAATAAAGGGTTGTTATTTTGGAAGATATTTAATGGTTTCTTGATTAGTACTGCATCATGATGGTTATTTCTGGAAATGTATAATTGTTCTTTAAGTGGGGCTGAACTTTGATTGAGGAGAGGAAATGGGGCAATTTGTTTTAAGAGAAAGGAAGGAGACAGAGAGTGTAGTAGATATATTTTTTTAAAATGTTATTTCTGATAATCCTTACTGGACTTTTACTGGTTAATAGACAGAGAGAAGATCCAAGAAAATAGGATGAGATGAGGAATGCAGAGATGTTTGATTATATTTTAAGAGGTAGTGCTAAGTTGTTAGTGTTGATTATACTTTCTGGGGATGAAAGGAGATGCTTATTTTTCTATATTTCTTTTTTTCTTTCTTTTTTCTTTATTTTTTAAATAGATTTCTCTATTTTGTAGTTGTGTAAATTTTACTTTTTTATATAGTGCTTTATAAAATTATTGGGGGGAAAAAAGAAAATCACAAAGTTTGCAGATACACGAACAACAAAAAGAACTCCCAAAATCCAAAGAGGCTGAATATACACAAATAAGGAACGTATTTGGCAGTTGGGAAGGGCAAGATCAAGAAATTGGGATAGAAACGAAATAGGACCTCACTTATGACAAGAAGCTATTCCCAATAACTTTATTATGTACACACAGAAGGCAATCAGCTATACTAAACAATTATATTCTTAGAACCAGACAACTAATCAGCAGTAGCAGCCTTGGAGCCCCTTCTTCCCCCCCCCCAGTAAAATCAAGACAAATCACATTAAAAAAAAACCAAAAATCATATTAAAACTGCATGTCATAACTTTCCAATCATTTTTTTTCATTTCATCTGAATAGAAGTTATAATTATACTGGACAAATGTAATCTACGTATTTATCTAGCCTCTTAGATTTTTTTTAATGAATGTTATCAGTGAATTAATGTTTGTGTAAATTACTACTTTATTAACAAATCTATTACTTTTTCAACACTTGGAATACAGAAGTGGAACAGACCATCTCTTATCAGTGACTCTTTCTAGGTGAGTGAGATTTTCAAAATGTAAGTGCCTTAGATAGTACTGCATTGGTACACAGGGCTGTGTATGCATACAACTCAGGGGTGCTCATTCTCACTATTGTTGTTCTTATACTGACTTGTTTGCTGGCTATTTTATATCATTCTTCAAAAAAGACTGTATTATAGCAGCAAAATCTTCACTGCTAGGAAAATTGTAGTTCTATCTTATTGATGACAGTTCTCCCTTACACCAATTCCAATAAGATATATCCCCCTTATGAAAGTTGCAGAGAGAAAATATCAACTAATTCTTTGTAAACCTTTGTTAAGTTATACAAAAGTGAAATCTATGCTCTAGCCAAAAAATGTTCTATTTTTTTAAAAAAACTTCTATCCTTCTGCAGCTAATGCTAATACATAATTAAGAATAGGTGCAAAGTTCTTATCTGTAAGTCATTAGTTGATAAAGATATATTACAAATTATATAGGAAATTTCAGCTATATTATGTAACCCAATGTTTTGCTACAAGCCAACACAAAGTGTGGGATATCATATCAAATATAAACTTTGGAAAGTATACACTGACAATCATATCCCTAGATAGATAGATAGATAGATAGATAGATAGATAGATAGATAGATAGATAGATAGATAGATAGATAGATAGATAATCTCTCTCTCTGTCACACACACACACACACACACACACACACACACACACACACAAACACACACAATTTACCTTTCCTTTTTATCACACTTTTCATGTCTCTCCAGTGTCACAGGAATCAAAGTTTATTCAAAAGTCCCTTCCACTTCATGGCAGAATAGCTGGTTGCTAAAATGTGATCTTGCTGTCTGAATTTAAGGACAATTTTGGTTCCCATAAAACTAAGGGTGTGGCTAGGATGAGTTGACTTTAAGCTGCAAATGACTGTGAAGTGGCATTATTGCTCATTTTTCTAGCCCTGCCCAGAGAACATAAACAAGAGAACTATACAGAGAAAATACTTATTCAGAGAACAATCTCAACCATCATCACTACTGCCAATGGTGTGAACTAATAACAACAGCTTTTCAGAATTATTCCTTAATAATTTAATCTACTTTTAACTGCTTTTCTTGATCATTTCTATTCATCTGCCCACATCTGAAGCAATTGAATAATTGATGAAAAACTGCACAGGGAGAGCAGAGGACACGAAATATATAGAATGGTCTTATACATATATACAAAGTGTAACCCTTTTTATGTCTAGTACAGTACAGGCAAGAAAATATGCTGTGCCTCCTGTTTCCATGCAAAGAAAACTGACCCCAACCATTTTGACATACTGTTGATTTTATTTATCTAAGTGAACTCGCCAACCCTTATAAATACTACAAGCTTTAAATCAGCAGTAGGTGAAATGGAAAGATCCCAACAACATGCTCCTACAAGAAAAAAGATGTAGGAGGATAGTCCTGGAAGATACATGAGACTATCTGACTCATAGTCTGTACTGTGGCAAACTTGATTTGATTGTCTGAGATCTGACCAAATTCCAAGATGCTGACAGAGAGTAATAGCAGGGATGTCTACAAATTCAAATATCAAGACAATTTGTTATATTGGAAGAAAGTTCCATTCTAACTGACAAGAGTAACTAAGTATTCACTATTGTCACATCGTGCTCAGACCATGATTTCATAGGCTTATTGGGGGTGAGAAAAAATCTCCTTTAACAGGAAATCCCGTCGTATCTTGTAGAGACATGAACATGAATCTGATAGTGATGAGGGCAAATTAAGCAAGGTCTGTAACAATTTAAATATATTCCCTTAGTAGATAAGAACAGAAACATGTATAATGTAGAGAAATAAGAATATAGAGATTTGTTCAGAAGTAATCTCTGCTGGTTTATTATCAGAAGTTATGCAATGTATAGAAGTTTTCAGACATCTGCTTTATCTATATGGCTTTGCTCACATTATTTGGTCCCTTGCCTCAAGAACTTCTAGAAAGAAAAGGATTCTTGAGCCAAGGGATAAAGAACTCCACAAATCCTAGAAACAATAATAATACTTGTTCCTGGATGTGTGCATTTCATCCTCAGAGTCCACAATTTTCATTAGTGTTCATGCTTTTCAGCAACTCATTGGCCTGAATTTCTACTAACATCTCTTTTCACTCAGTGTATGCTGTACAGATAGTCCTCGACTTACAACGGTTTGCGTAGAGGCCATTTGAAGTTACAACGGCACTGAAATTACTGACTTATGATTGTTTTTCACACTTACGACCATTGCGGTATCTCCATGGTCACATATTCAATATTCAGATGCTTGGCATCTGACTCATACCTATGATGGTTGCAGCATCTTGGGGTTATGTGATCCCCTTTAGTGAACTTTTGAAAGGAAAGTCAATGGGGAAGACAGATGCACTTAACGACCATGTTACCAACTTAACAACTGCAGTGATATATTTAAGAACTGTGGCAAGACAGTTTGTAAAATGGGGCAAATGTCTCACTTAGCAACATAAATTTGGGACTCACTTGTGGTTGTAAGTCAAGGATTACTTGTATGTACATTAGAACAAATAATGATGATGATGATGATGATGATGTTGGAAGGGACCTTGGAGGTCATCTAGTCCAACCCACTGCTCAGGCAGGAAACCCTATACCAGACATGTCAAACTTGTGATGTCACATGATGTCATGCAACGTATTGGAGCTTTTTCTCTATCGCTGGCAATGGGGTGGGCACAGTTTTGGGATGGTGTGTCCGGCCCACGGGCTGGCAGTTTGACATCCCTGCCCTATACCATTTCAGACAAATGGCTGTCCAGTCTCTTCTTAAAAACTTCTAGTGTTGGAGCATTCACAGATTCTGGAGGCAGGTTGTTCCACTAATTAATTGTTCTAACTGTCAGGAAATTTCTCCTTAGTTCTAGGTTGCTTCACTCCTGGGTTAGTGTCCATCTATTGCTTCTTGTCCTGCCTTCAGGTGCGTTGGAGAATAGCTTAACTCCCTCTTCTTTGTGGCAACCCCTGGGATATTGGAACATTGCTATCATGTCATGCTTCATCCTTCTCTTCATTAAACTAGACGTATCCAATTCCAGCAATCATTCCTTATATGTTTTAGCCTCCAGTCCCCTGATCACCTTTGTTGCTCTTCTCTGTACTCTTTCTAGAGTCTCAACATCTTTTTTACATCGTGGTGAACAAAACTGGATGCTGTATTCCAAATGTGGCCTTACCACACTTATTTATTTCATACATTTGTAAGATGAATGTACTAAATTATATTTGTTATTGCAATATAAGGAACATCCATAGTAAACACACATAAAATATCAAAAACTAAAGTGAATATTCCTAAAGTCAATAAAATATAGTCATTTTATGTTAAACCATTCTAATTCAACCTAGATAATTGTAAAACCTGTAAAAAAAAAGCTACATTTTTGACACTTTTCTAAATGAAATGAACGTGGAATTACAACAAGCTAAACAGGCTAAGATGGCGCTGATGTTTTGTCTATATTCTTGATTTTCTTAAATTTCTCAAATTCTTCATTTATGCCTCTAAAACTTAGGATTTGATTATATTCCTGTTCAAAATAACTGTAATATGGTTTCATAAAGGCATATGTAAAATATAATTTCTTACCCATGTTATAACATTTTTAGTTTTGCATAAAGTAAAATTATATTTCATTATATATAGTTTCACTATATAGTTATAAGGTTCTTTCATTCTGATATCATATTTTAAAGATTTAAATTGTGTTGATTTATTATGATACCTTTCATTTCAACATCAAAACAATTTAAGTTCTAAAAAAAATCTGGGAGGGTGCAATGACAGACTGATGAATGAAAGCAAAATGGTGAGTTATGTGTGTGTGCTGTGTGAGTGTGCCCGGATCTCAAATACACCCCAAACTGTCTATATTGTAGTGGTCAGTTTTATATTAGCCAGGTGTATTTAAAAATAATGAATGGCTTTTAATCAAGTGCTTGAAATTAAGTAGATCTAGAAGTAAGTAAAAGGAGTCTCTGCAGATTTTACTCCTCTAGTAGTTACCAACTATAGGGAGCAATGATCATCTCCATTTCAAGGCCATTGAGCCAGCGCTGTATGAAGACATTCCTGTGGTCATGTGGCCAGCATGACATCATAAGCGCCATTACCTTCCATTGGAGTGGTACCAATTTATCTACTCACATTTGTATGCTTTCAAACTGCTAGGTTGGCAGGAGCTGAGGCAAGGATGGGAGCTCACCCTATGACATGCTGCTTGGGTCTCAAACCTGGGCTGCCATTTTTCCAGCCAACAAGCCCAGCACCTTAAACGCTGAGGCACCATGCTGCCCTAAATAAATGTATAGGTGAAGTTATTGTCCTGCAATATACTTTATGAGTAAAAGCAACTCTGTAAGGCAAGGTTGTCAAACTTGCAACATCACATGACATGTCGGGATGTATCACAACTTTTTTCTATTGCCGGCAATGGGTTGGGTGCAGTTTTGGCATGACACATCCGGCCTGAAGGCTGGCAGTTTGACACCTCTGCTGTAAGGCAACACTTGACAGTCTCACGGTTTTCTTCCCAGCATTTCCCAGGTTTCATACAATTTTTATTATTTTCATTTCTCATATAGATGGTTCTTCGCACTTTTTTCTTAAGTCAACAGCCAGGAGAAGCCCTATCTTAAGCAATTATTTTTTTCACATAGCGGGAAATAGCACAGTAAAAAATTGCTTTGAAAAGTTGCTCTTGGTATAGATCCAAATTTATCTCTCTTCTGTTTGCTAAGCTTTGGATGTTTGACTTGGGCTATTATATGAATAAGCTGCTTCTAAATACCTTATATTTAAAAGATACTTATTTGGTCCAAGGCATCAGGATGATCTCTAGTTTCTTCAATTATGGCCAGATCTTTAAAGATTTGTAGCTTGCACAGCTGCTGCTTTTCTTAAATATTGAAGTACCTTGTCCTGGATAATCTTCTTAGACACTGATAATCTTATTGGAAATTTCTTTTAGCATACTAAGCTTTTGCTTTATGATCACAAACATCCTATACCCTATTTTTTCAATTCCAGAAAGTTTAATTGTCCAAAAATTGTGTAGCTATATTAGAATCCTGTGCACATTTACTGGGGAATAAATCTCACTGAACCAGTGGAACTTCTAATGCAGCTTTATTACTTTAAAATGCTACATAGCTTAGTCTTGAGTTTTACATCTATGCAGAGATAAAATGTCTTCACTTTTAGAGAAAGTGATAATTTCAACACTTCCTTTAGCGTTTATCACTACCTATAAATTATCTAAAGTAATTAACAATAAGGTTTAAACAAAGCACGGGTGAAATAATTGTATTACAAGATTGTTAGCCTCTTAAACATTTATGTTACCGTATTTCTCATTTATCTTCCACATATAAGTGAATGTATGCTGTCCACACTGGTGCACTTTTCAGTTTCAGAGAGAAGAGTTACAATCTTAAATGGCCTTACTTGTAAGGAATTCCCAACAGATTCACATTTAATAATCATGATTTTGAGTTACAGATGGAATAGATAGGGTTTTAAAACATAATTGTATAAATCAGGGCTTTTCAACCTTTTCACCCATTGTACCACTTTTAGGATATGGCAACATCCAAGTACCACCAGTCACCTGGCAAGTTGTCAAAAACTTAATGACAAAAAAAAGGAAAAAAGTGATGAAGTACAGGTAGTCCTTGACTTACAACAGTTCGTTTAATGACTGTTTGAAGTTACAATGGCACTGAAAAAAATGCCCCCCCAAGCCACAGCCGAACAAGACACCTACCTGCCCGCCCGGCGGCACTCTTCTTCCTGTCTAAGGTTTTCATTGTTGTGAGCATTTCTGTTGAGGATTGGCAGCGGGGGTGGGGTGGAGGGTGTTTGGTTTTTATTCCCCCTGTCTGCTGGGTGGTTGCAGCAGGTTTTGGTCACTTGACATGACCCTGGGACACTGTGACCATCATAAATATGAATCAGTTGCCAAGCATCTGAATGTAAATCACAAGACCCTGGAGATGCTGCAACATTCCAGCTGATCGGCGCTTCTTTGGGGCTCAGCAGAAGCACTAGGATCAGCGCCAAGCTCCAGCTGGAGCCTGGTGCTGTCCTGGCACTTCCGCTGAGCCCTGACACCCCTGCAGCTGCAGAAATCTCTCGCTCAGGCTTGTGTGGTGCTACCACTGGTTCAGCTCATTCCCCTCCTGCACTACCAGTTTTCTAGGATGGTCGCGTGCCAATGTACCACAGGTGGTACCCATACCACTGGTTGAAAAGCCCTGGTATAAATGTTGTCTTCTTAAACTGTGATATGCTGAAATGGCTAGAAACCAGATGACTGTGAGTTCTAGTCCTGCCTTAGGCATGAAAGGTGGCTGGGTGAGGTGGGTCAGACACTGTCCTTTAGTCCAACCCACTCCTTATTATTAGAGAAATATAGAAGGAACGGGGAATATTAGGTATGTTTGCCACTTTGAATTATTTATTTTTAAAAGGCAGGTTAAAAATACCCTTTTTGCCACGGTGTCCTATACTAAAAGCAAAGGAATTATACAGTAAGGAATGCTATATATTATGGTGTGGGTATAAAATGTTCTTATCTGTGATCTGTAAACCAATCATTTTTGTAGTCTCTAGAGTAGACTTTCCTAATATTGACCTTTTAAGGGTTGATTGGACTGTCCAAGGGTTTGATCAATGGTTGGGTATAAAAAGGGAAGGTCTGAAGGTTAATAGATGGTCAATAAATGATGAAAGATACATTGGGGTCAATTAATATTTTGGGGTCTCTATACAACAGTCCCTTATCCTGAAAACGTTGGAGCTGAGACAGAATTACTCAGGTTTGAATGGTCAGCATCCAGCAAGTACAGTCTTGAGGTCTTGAGGTCTTCTTCTTCTTCTTCTTCTTCTTCTTCTTCTTCTTCTTCTTCTTCTTCTTCTTCTTCTTCTTCTTCTTCTTCTTCTTCTTCTTCTTCTTCTTCTTCTTCTTCTTCTTCTTCTTCTTCTTCTTCTTCTTCTTCTTTTGTTGTTCATAGTACTATTAAAGAAGTACTTATTACATTATTTTATTCAAAAAAATCTTTTGGAGTTGATGACCAATCTGAATCTTCAAGAAGATGTCAATGGGATGGAATTTGGGAACCTACAGAATTTACCTAGAAAAGACCATGGGAACTCTGTATTAAGGTGTTTATTAATCAAATTTATATATTGGCCCATATCACCAAAAGTGATTTTAGATGGTGCATATTGGGTAAGTATAAAAAAACAGCAAATCAAATATAAAAACCATAAGTATCCTAAAAACCCAATGTACAAGCATAAATACAACCATAAATAGTGGGGGGAAAATACCCCCTCAACAATAGAACCACTGAGACAAGTATCCAGTTCTGCAGGCAGTCCTCATGTCTTGGGGGCTTCCAGGAATAACAAAAGGATGCGGTCAATCCAATATTGGATTGACCAAAGGGATGGGATCAATCCATAAGGTGGGTGCCACAGAAGAGACAGCATGGACCCAACAAATGATCCAAAAGATCCTTAACTGATAGTACCCACAGCATGCCTTCTCTGCAAGACATGATGGGCTGGGCTGATATAGGTTAGGAGGTGGGGAGAGGCAGTCCTTTAGATAGCCAGGTCCTGTGCCTTGAAAGGTTTTAAAGGTTAAAACCAGTCTTGAATTGAATCTAGAAGCAAATGGACAAGCAATGCAATTCACTGAGAAGTATAACATATGTTGTTTTAGGAGTGCATGTAATTGCCTGCACTAATGCACTCCAAAATAGTTGAAACTTCCATATACTCTTCAAGCCCCATGTAGACTGGATTGCAGCAGTCCAGTCTTGAACTGACCAGGGCTTGATTGACTGTAAGAAGGGCTTGCTGATTCAGGAATCAGCAATATAAAATGAAGCTATGCAAAGACCCTCCTAGCCACACTGCCAACTGCTCATCAAACAGAATCTAGGAGGACCCCCTTATCATGTACTGGATCTGTCTGGGGCAGTGCAACCCCATTCAGCACCAAAGATGGCCTAGTTCTAGAATCAAAAGGCCCCCAAACCAAGTCAGCTCAGTTTTGCCAAGGTTCAGCTGAAGCCTGTTGTTCTGTGTCCATACCCTCACAGCCTCCAGGTACCTGGATAAGATGGTCATGGAAATACTTAATTTAAAAAGGATAAAGATATACAATTAAGTATCACCAGCGTACTGTTATTACCTCACTCCAAGGTGACAGATGAGCTCACCCATGTAATTTAAAAAAGAGAGGAGAAAGCACCATTTTGACACTGCAAATGTAGTGATCAAAGGCCTTTATGCTTTTAGTTTTCATTATTCTGAACATTTAGCAGTAAAATATATTTGTTACATTTATTGTATGTAATCATAATCATAATAGTAAAGTTTTAAGGGACCTTGGAGGTCATCTAGTCCAAACCATTGCTCAGGCAGGAAACCCTATACCATTTCAGACAAATGGCTGTCCAGTCTCTTCTTAAAAACTTCCAGTGTTGGAGGATTCACAGCTTCTGGAAGCAGGTTGGTCCACTGGTTAATTGTTCTGTCAGGAAGTTTCTCCTTAGTTTTGCATTTGATATCCACTTTTTATTTTATTAACTATAGCTTTATGAAATTTTATTGCAGTGTTCTCTAGCCTAGAGGCTGTATTAAAGTTTTGATTTGATTTGTTCCATGATGTACACTTGTTGTTTCTAATTAAAACATCTAAAGTAGGCCATACACAGCATAGGTATATGTTGCATTAACATTTGCAATTCTCAAAAATGCTTCTCAGTAGGATTTAAAACTGTTCTATTACATTCCTCAGATCATAACTGTATATATTCAAATAATAAATGGTACTGTTTAAATCACATTTGACTGTTATTTTGACCAAACTGAACAAGAATGATTTGTTCTGCAGTCTATATGCTGCATGCTTTGTTATCCCATCTTGCCTTCAAAGCAAGATATCTGAAAAGCAAAAGAGAGCACAATTAGCTCAGATGACTCTTTTCCCCAGACAAAATAACTATGCATTAAGGAAATAAATACATGAGCCTAACACTTAGTCTGAGTAAATGTGCCATAAGCAGAAGAAAGTAATGAGAACAATAGTGTTAAATTAGAAGACCCTGCTGCTAGTTCTTTTGAGCACAAAAGATAGACTACATGTTGTGACGTGTTCTGGAAGATCAGTCTCTTTTTATTAGGTTGACAATGTCACACACATAGTTCACAAGAATCATGTCCTGAGGTGCATAAGCCACACCTTTACTACAATCTGCCAAATATCTTTACTTGGACTGCTGAAGGGCATCTAATTATATCTTCAAAAGAGAGAAAACAAAAAAAGATTCCTTTTTTTTTTGCTAGCCTGTTTCCTTTCACAACATACCACATGGTGGGATACAGGCTACATTGCAGAAAATAATGCTTTGTATCTTCAAAACAAAGGGAAACTCAGCTTTTAATCTGATTTTATTCAATCTCCTTTTTCTAAAGCAATCCACATCTATACGTGCATGCAACCATTGAACATACTGATCTTTAATCAATCAATCAGAATAGATCTTGGAGGTCATCTAGTCCAAACTCCTGCTCAAGCAGGAGATCATATGCAATTATATACAATATATAACCCTGTTCCACTGGTTAATTGTTCTCACTGTTAGCATTTTTTCCCCTTAATTCCAGATTGCTTCTCTCCTTGATTAGTTTCCATCTATTATTTCTTGTCTTGCTTTCTGGTGCTTTGGAAAATAAGTGTCATGGCCCCCTTGGAGCCTGGTTTTGAAGAGAAAAAGGAGGAGGTGGAATTGGAACCATCCAACAAAGTTGGCATATCTCCCTTGGCATGTGTGGAGAAGCCAGGGGTTGAGGACAAAGCTGTCCTGGACCTCTCAGGCATTGGGGGAGCTGGTTAACCAGACGGAGAGCTGCCTGCCTTCACAGACACAAAGGAGGATCAGCTGCTGAAAGGCAGTGGCGCCGACAGGCAGCAGATCACCTCTGATGAGGAACAGATGCCTCTCCTACTCGACCCAAGGGTAGGGAAAGCAGAGCGTAAGCAAGCTCGGAGAAGGGCTGCAGAGCTACTCAGGAGCAGTTCACTCCACCCCTCCTCACAAGGAACACTGGGAGTGGAGTGATTTAAGGGGAAGCCATAGGGCAGGGGTATCAAACTGCCAGTCTGTGGGCTGGTTTCATCATAGGGAGGCCACACCCACCCCAGCTCTGGAAATGCAAAAAAAGTCACAATAGGTCATGACGCATCACGTGATGTAGCAAGTTTGACACCCGTGCCATAGGGAGTTCGTTTTTGACAGGAACAATTGTTTGCTTTGGATTACACTCTCTCCCAACACCCACCCACTTTGACTCCTGCCTTTTGCCTTGCTTTGAGAACTGCTTTTGCCTTGTACCTTGTCTTTGCTTTGAGGACTGCCATTTGTCTTACCCTTGCCCCGTGGACTGTTTTTGCCCTTTGCTTTGCTTTACCTTCAGAACTGCCTTTGCCTTGAACCTTGTCTTTGCCTCAAGGACTTCCATTTGTTTTATGCCTGGACTTCGCCTTGTGGACTTTCCTGGCAATATATGGGTTGTGGCTGCCTTCAGGATAGCATAGGTTGGAGCCTTACTAATCATTGGAGGGCCAGCTGTTGAACACTTCTTGAGGGCAATGAAGGAATTCTATAAAGCAGACATGTCAAACACAAGGCCCGGGGGCCGGATGCGGCCCGTGAAGTGGTTTCATGCGGCCCGCGAAGCCATCCTGTAAACAGTGAGGGAACGGCCCCCACTGCCTTGGCCCTGGCTCAGAGACCCTCAGATCTGTCCCACTCCTGCCCAGGCCCCCATAGGCACCCTTGATGCGAACGATGTAGAGCTGGCCACGCCCACCCAGTAGGCCATACACACTCTAGCCACGCCCACCCAGTAGGCCACACCCACCCAGGCCACACCCACCCGGCCCTCTGAGGGCAACCACAATGCTGATGCAGCCCTCAATGAAATTGAGTTTGACACCCCTGCTATAAAGGCTTGCCTTGTCTTGAGCCCCTGGGTCATAACAATAAGTTGAACCCCTCTTCCTTGTGGCAGCCCGTCAAATACTGGAACAGGGCTATCATGTCACCCCTAGTCCTTCTTTTCTTTAGACTAGCCAGTAAAGGATCAGCATTACTATTTTTTAAAGTATAACAATACTGAAATTTGGTTGAAATATATTTCAAAATATTCTAATGAGGAGGAAAAAAAAGAAAAGTGCAGGTAATTCTCCATCTGAAGATGTTAGGTACCCCAGAAATGAAACAGAAAGAAGAAAATACATATATTAATAAACAGGAAATTGCAAAATACCCCATTTTCTACTCCTGGTTACTTCAAAGTTTGTATTAACAAACATCATTTAATTTTTTTATAAGGAGAGATTTGAAACAGATGAGAAATGAATCTGTTAAAATGCTGAATCAAATGCAGCAACTTTTGTCCTATATAATATATATTCTAATGCAAAACGAATCCCAGATGGAAAGCAATAAAGAAAAGAGAGTATCATCTTTTCTTCCCTGTTCCTGTCCAAGAAAAAAATAATAATCTGAATTTCAGGGAATGTTCATAAGCATTCATAATAAAAAAGCAAAATGGCTCAAAATGGCTGGAACTCATTCCATACCTAATACTAGGAAGACCTACTTGTTCGAACAAGCCGGCCTGGCCTGATGGGTGATGGGTTTGGATTTTAATATTGTTTTAGTGCATTTTAACTTATTGTTGTTAGTTCTGGGCACCTTGTTTAATTTTTAAATATTTGTATTCTTGTATTTTTATATGTTTGCCCTGTTCACCGCCCTGAGTCCTTTGGGAGAAGGGCGGTACACAAATATTATTATTATTATTATTATTATTATTATTATTATTATTATTATTATTATTATTATTATTATTATTATTGAATACTTGTACAGATACATATATATAAAAATGTTATGTTAAATATTTTAATGTAAACCTAAGAGTTAACCACACAAATGAATTTCATTAATAATGCAGTACAACCTCCTATATAGACCAAGCAAGGGCACATAAAATTTAAGAACATTAAGCTGGGCGTGCATTGTCATCTTTCTTTCACAGACTGAAGTCATAACAATCATTTAGTTTCCAGTAGCAACTAAATGTGTGGATTTGCACATGCAAAATCCAAACTTAATTAACTAGTGAATAATAAACATTTTGTGTTTTAGTTTATTTTTGCAACATACTAGCTTGGTTTATACTCCACAGACTGTAATGCCAACTGACATCCGGAGAGACCAATTTGATATATAAGTTCTGCATTTGAAAAATAATAAGTGGCAGGGTGGCCATTCTAACAAGATTCCTGGACAGTGACTTGTCAATTCCATCCATCTAGCAAGGGAGAAAAGTAGATACTGGTTTTCATGTACATGGTGGCTATTCTGAAAAATGAGAGGCTGAGTTCTTATCATTTTATTGACACTTTAACAAGGAGCTTCTTCACATATTGTACATTTCTTGCCTGGATATCCTTCCTTGCAAGAATTTTGCATGCACACCATGAAGTGTGACAAACAGACTGTCAATTATTTATGTACTGAGTCCATAAAAATATATAAAATTTATGCATGCTTCATGAAAACTATTATTCTTTTTCTATAAAGTGAAATGATTAAACTAGTAATTGTTTAATAAGTAAATACTTTCTACAAAATTGTTCAGGGTAGCATCTACACACACTCTCTCTCAGGGCCATTTATACTTGAATGATGATTTGAATATGTGTCTGGCCCAGCCAGAAAGCTTTTGCCAGACTAAACCAATATTATTCTTATTCTAATGGATATGCCTTGGGAGATTCTAGGAGTGGCTATCCTCTCATCATCTCCAATCCTTCTCTGGGCTATGTTGCCTTCCTCTCTCTGTCTCTCTCTCTCTCACACACACACACACAGATACACGTGTGTGTGTGTGATTCATCCTTCCTGGTGTCATGGAAAAACCCAATGAAAAGACAAGAAACAGCAACACAAAAGAATAATTCTTACTTTAAGATTCAGAGGTTTATTTTGATAATAATTTTGGAACATAAAAAGCATAATAACACAACATCACTTACATTAATAACCCATTGCAATGAGGTATAGCAAATTCCAAAGGACAGTTATAGGCCAATGGTCCCAAGCTAATCCTAAGCTAACATTTTTCTATCTTTATTCTCAGTGCTTTTTTTCTAAAAAAAAAGGTGCCGGAACTCTGAGGTGCTGTCACTGGGAGCGATGCCATTGTCTTGCTACAGCATCACCGCCCGTCCTTTGCACCCCCATCCCTGTGGCTCGGAGCCACATGCCGTGGGGATTCCCCTCCCAAAGCCGCCATGGGGATTCCCCTCCCCGCAGTTGCCATGCCGTGGCCTGTGCTGAGCCCCCACCCGGAACTGCTCCGAACCTGTGTTCCTCATGGCAGTGGTCTCCAGCGCCAAACAGCCTCTTTCCAACCACATCCAGAAAAATTTGTAACAAACATTGGAATTCTCAAGGCCATGTTTGGTATTTCCCAGCAATCTGTTACTGGAAGGAAAAAGCAATCCCTGCTGCGTTACCGATCCCAAAGAAGCATTTGCATGTATACAGGTATCCTTAGGGTGCCATAGTTATGGATGAGAAATATTGGTTGCAAAGTTGGCATTTCTGTATGTAATACAGATATTTTGGACTTATTTTTTTCTTTGCATGTTTGATATTTTTAAAAAGGCATATGCTACTGACTACACTTATGCACATATGTAACATCTTTTGCTAGGATACATGACCACTGCTTGTCCCGAATGTGAAAAGTGAAAGATTGTGACTAAACAAAATTTTAATGTATAGATAATACCACCAGAAATTATTTTAGCCTTTTTAATAAATGTTGTTATTGATGTTAAGCTCACCATGGAAAATATTATATATTGTTTTATATATACATACTAGGTTATTTAAAGACTGAAGTGCAACGTAACTAGATTCTAAATAATCTATTTTTCAAAACACACAACAGTCCAAACAGTAAAAGTAAAGTCCAAATTAAGAATATTTCATTCTTAAGAATTGTTTAATTTAAAGTGGTTTAGTTGTAATGGATGGTTATAGATTCAAAATAGTTTTCAAGAGTGTACAAAAGATGCTATTTTTTTCTAGCATCAGCTAAATTAGACATATTACATTGAGAAAAATGTTTCTCATTTCTTTCCTGTTGCCTTTATTGATTTCATTGCAGAGATGTTAACATATGAAATAGATTATTTTGTTATCTAATTTTACCTTCCAAAAGACAGAAGCAGATGAAAAATGTGAGGTTCTTTCCTGTTGGCTTTTTTGAATTAGCTGTTTTAGATTCTAAAAGTTTAGTTCCTAAAGAAGTAACCTTGTAAATAATTTTAATGTCCTCCTCTAGTGCAGGGTAGGCATCCTTGGCTCTTTTATGACTCAAGGACTTCAACTCCCAGAATTCCTGAGCCAGCATGGCTCAGCTTGGAAACCTCTCTCTTTCCCCTCAGCGTGACTGGCTCAGGATTTCTGGGAGTTGAAGTCCACGAGTCACAAAAAGAGGCAAGATTGCCTACTCCTAAAGCCAATAGAGGGAGGTGGTTTTTTTTTTCTTTTTTCAAAAAAAAGGTGCTGGAACACAATTCTGAGTGTTCTATGAGAAAAAAAAGCCCTGTTTATTCTAATGACCACCCACGGATAGGTCATTATTTTGCAAAATCAGTTCCTTATTCTTTTGTGCTGACCAGCAGTTTCCACATAAACCCGTGTACATCTGAAACCTTCATCCATCTGTTACTTTCAGTTCCTTTTCCCATGGTTACAATGCTCATGTTCCAAATATACATGTAAAACTATCTACTTTGCAATTTCTTATTGCACACGATGCAACAGCTCAGCAGATTAAAAATAGTTCATTCATATTGTGAAACAGTTTGAGTTAAAGTTTTCTTTTAAACAATTGCCGTGGGACTTATCTTACTTTATGAGTAAGGGGCTATATTTTCATCTCCCACAGTCCCCACTTCTTGTCTGTGAGAACAACATACATGATTAGTTCATTGTGAGCAAGAGCAAATTATCTTTTATTTCAGCATCATTCATTTAAGATCAAGGAGGAAACTACTATGATTGGTAGGCATTACAGCAATAGAAAATATACTTAGACGGGTTAACAAGTTGACAATTTTCTCATAGTGGTGTATGTGGTATCACCTGTAGTTAGGGTGATGGGCGGTTGCATAATAGACCTGACAAGAGGGTGCACAGGAAATAGCTGGCCATGAGGAGGGGGAGCTTGACAAAGAAGGCCGACGAGAGGACAAATTGGGGACAGAAGCAGAAGCTTGAGCATTAATTGTCGTAAGAGGCACTGGAGAAGACTTAGGAGTGGCAGTAAAAATACACTTTTTTGACAATGCAAAAAAATAAAATACAAAAGGAAAAGGATGAAAACAACGGATAATAAGAACACCACTATTTGTCCTCCCAGGCCAGAAAACATGCTAGAAAAATCCCCAAAGAAACCACTATCATTGAAATCCACAAAAGAGGAAGGGGGGGGGGCGCATCCTTAAAGTCACATACAGCTTGCTGTATTTTGGCAATACTGTGGAACAAGCTACAGTTGCCATCAGGTATATAGATGCAGCATGATAAACCTCTTTCCTTGGCCAGAATGTAATCGAGGACCAATTGGTTTTGTAGTACAGTACTGCGGATGGCAGTAAGTTCAGAGCCTATAACCTCCAGGCTGGAAGCAGTAGTATTTGCTACAGTTTCTAACAAAATAGAGAAGTGTTTACACTATGTTCCATGGCATATTGATGCCTAACTGAGGGACAACGGTGGCAAAAAATCAGTTCCATCCGCTAGAAAGGATATCCCATTTCTGACGGAAAGAAGGAGTAGGAACATGGAGGTCTGTGGGTTTTAGCAGGGGCAGTAGGCCTGGAAAAATGGTACCCAAGTAACAACATCCCTTGCAACCAGTAGGAAGGGAACGGTAAGCATGGTTGCCGCAAATAAAATGCAATCCGGGGGGAGCAATTATTGCAAAAACCACATTTGTGGGTGAAAAGATAAAAAATTTCTTTGACAGAAGCTTTTCTCTCTATATTATATGGCCCAAGCCACTGCTTCACTGTAGTCCATCATAGCATCTCCCAGTTTGGAGGCACAAAATGTCACAATATGCTTCCCGATATAAGTTAATATTTGTAACTTGGGGTTGAACTACGGAGTCCTTGGTGCTCTCTAAGCTAAGTTGCATTCTTGCAGATGTTTCATTATCAAACTAGGCAACATTTTTTTTTACTAAGTGGTCTTATTGCACATGATTGAATGTTTAGTAAATTTTGCTTTAAAACATGGTGGTCAAAACAATACACTTGGTAAATCACTCAAGAGAAAGGAAAAACTAAGGCATCTATACAATTTAAGTGTTCATTCAGTTCAAATGTTGCGACCCCAAACAACTGAAATGGGTTGAGTGCATAGCTTTATGTGAAATGTAAGAAGAATTGTGTAAATAGTTACAGAGCCAGTTCTCTAAGTATATATTTTTATTTAGCCTTTCTTCTACCTTTCACAGCAGATCTGATGTTCAAGGTTTCCACAGCTACAAAAACATAGCAGAAATATAGGTAACTCAAAAAAAAAATAGGCAGGAAAAATAGCACAAACACAACCTCAGTGGTCACAGAATGTTGTTTGATTATTAAACATTGTTTGAACATCTGGGGAAAATAGAGCAGAATGAAACATCCCAGAAGTTACTGAAAACCAGTGGCTGCTCACATTTCAAAAATACTATGCAGATATGAAGTCGGTAATAGTTTGTTGCAGGCTATTTATTATTCTAACATTTGAGAATTTTGACACTTTTCCAAGATTTAAGCATTTTTAATCCTTAATTAATCCTCAATATTCTTGTCCATATGAAAACAAATACAAATGAAACCTACTAAATTAACTCCATTTGTATTCTCTGTCACGCGGGAAGTGCAAATAACTTTTGGCAGCAAAACCATCTTTATAAAAACAGAAAGTTACCATTTGCAACCCTGTGGTTCCAGATAGGCAGGCAAAATTAAAGACATTAAACTACACAACTAAATTGCAGGGTAGAGAATGCAGGAGAAGGATCCTCTGGGATTGTAAGTGAACAGGAAGATTTGATCTTTTATAATAAAAAAAACCATTTTCCAGTACTCTAATCTACAATTGGCCTATGACCAAACCATATTATATTCATTCAGAAATCCTTTGTTGTAGAAATGTCAGAATTATATCAACTTCTTTTGGTATATTTTATAAAGTATAGCATAGCACAGCACAGCATAGTTTTCCTATCTCCTGTAGCTGTGGAGGTTCAAAATGGAAATTACTTTCTTTGAGAATTCATTGGTAAAACTATCAGCAAAAATGAGCTTGAAGGATCATTGTACTTGGGATCAGTGGTGGGATTCAGCCAGTTCACACCAGTTCAACAGAACTGGTAGCTAATGTTTTGTTGTCCAGGCCCAGAACGGACTCCCAAAAGTGGCATCTACACAGAGAACCGGTTGTTCAGATATCTGAACCCCAACACTGCTTGTGATCGCATCAAATAAATCAGAGCTGAGATAAATATTTGAAGTTTGCTTGCATGAGGATCTTATGAAATGAAAATAAAGAACAGAGTTCTACAGAATGTGTCCATAAGATCCTTTTATTCATGGAATTAAGACCAAGTAACTGTTTTTAGCCCCACAAGGCTGGGAATTCAGCCTTGTGGACTGCTGGGAGAAAAAAAAAAACCCTTTATTGCTAGCAGAGTAATATAACAGAATTTCAAAAACTACTAAAATAATGATTTTGCACAGATAATATCTAGTCTAATTAGAGCAGAGTTGCTCTAAGTCTCTTCCTTGCATTCCCCCTGGACCCAAGAATTTCTTCTGTGCTGGTCCTTTTCTGCCCTTAATTTTCTGCTCACTTTTCTGTTTCAAGATATATTAGGCATTCCAATATGCACCACTCACACACTAGTACACAATAGCCTCTATCTTGAAAGCTGCAGGAGCCTTTCTGCAGCATGTTGTGATCTGTGTACTAACCATGAACAAGCTCAGTACCAAAAGCTCGCTTGACCGGAGGAGGCTGGAAATTTGAACTGGTGAAGCTTTTTTCTTCAGTCTCTATTCTTTCAAACTTCCCCAATACAAAACAGTAAGCCAACATTTTAGCCTCATCCAATTTGGAGGAGGTGGTCAAAAAGAGTCCAAGGCCATATGAGTTGCACTACAGTACATTTGTTTTACAAATATGGGGAGAAAAGTTCAGCTATTGAGCAAGTAAAACATTATTATTATTATTATTATTATTATTATTATTATTATTATTATTGTTGTTGTTGTTGTTGTTGTTGTTGTTGTCGTTGTTGTCATTGTTGTTGTTGTTGTTGTGTAATACTTGTTCTTAGTTGAACAAATTCAATAATTTAACGAATCTATACCTGGGGCAATCCACCGAATTAGGTTAATTTTGTCTTTAAGTAAATATGTGCAGAATTGTTTCGTAAAGTTTGGGATTTTCTTTCTTCCTTTTCTTTTTTTTCTGAAGAGTTCATTAGTTTCTATCGCTACAAGAATCATAAACCTAAGTACACATTGTCAAGTCTTATTAGGGAAAAAATAAAAGTATAAATGAGAAAAACAGCAAGAAAATTACTCACAGAGAATTATTAAATAGTGCTGTAGTTGGGTGAATTCTACATACAGCTTGTCCATAGAACCTAATTCTAATAAATTAAATGCCTTATGAGAAATATTTGCTAACAAAATCTTTATTTTTTTTTAACAGCCAAAGCTTATTCTTAACCTGCTAAAAGACAATTACCAAACTTGTAAACTTCCTTACTAATAAATAAAGGAGCCATTCATCTTCATCTAGGACAAATGTAACAATTCATAAAGAAGGAATTCCCTTGTTGGTTTCATTCAGACATTGGTTTATTTTCATCAGTATTTGGTTCATTAGTTTTTGAACTTCATCTGAAATGTTATGGGGCCAAAGTATTGAGGGAATTCTTTTATATTTATCTCCATTTGACTTAGACGGTTTTCACAAAGGAATTTTGGTATGATGTAAAGATAAATGTTAGCGAAAAGCATAGTGATTGTCAGAACTTTGCTAATGAATACAGAGTGCAAAGGCATGTTTCTTCTATTCTACCAGGTAGAAGTGGATACATTTAATTCAAATCAAGCAGATTCCCATATATATCTAACTCTGATTTATGGCAATCATCCAAGTGTGCCTTGATTTGAAACTGACATGTCTTCTGGGCCTTGGCTTCAGAATGATTGCCCTACCAAAACTCTTCTGTTGTTTCCCTATTGATCTCAGAAACCCTTTTAAGAGCTATTATTATGTTCATCTGCCATATATTTTGTTTTATAGTGAAGATAATGTGATTAGTTTAAATTTGTAAACATCTCTTTCATTTAATTAAAATGGCAGCTTTAGCTCATATCATTTGCATATAACCCATCGACCAGGTGCTTTTTTGTGCTGACTTTTTGCATTTGCATGCAAAAATGTTTTAAATGTGATCAAAGATTAATGCTATGAAATAAACACATCTATCCAATCTTTTGATAGCAACTTAAATATTAAATATATTAAAAGTATATTATTATACTTTTTCCACACAGTGACACAAGTACACTGAAGAGAATTTCCTATATTCCTTTGGAATGGCACTTATCCTTTGGTGATTGAGGGAGGGGAAATAAGATCACATTCAAAGTCATATGCTAGTAATAATTGAATGGTTTATTACTTTTTGCACAGGCCATTGCCTCAATTGAAATAATCACATTCAACTTTTCTAGTTGCTATTAGCTGTTCAGAATAAGAAGTGTTCTTGTACCCCATATCCTTTTCTTTATGGAGCTAAAAGAAAATTCAAGGGTAGGGAGACTTTAACTGAAGAAAATGATAAAGTTTATCATTTATATAAATGTATTTATCTTTTATTTCTTCTATCTTAAGAGTTCCTCTGCTCATCTAAGTGTAACAACAGCCAATTTAATGATGCAGTTTGGCGGGTCGAATCCCGAGTGCCGCATAGCAGAGTGAGCGCCTGTTAGTCGTCCCAGCTTCTGCCAACCTAGCAGTTCGAAAGCACGTAAAAATGCAAGTAGAAAAATAGGGACCACTCCGGTGGGAAGGTAACAGCGTTCCGTGCGCCTTTGGCGTCTAGTCATGCCGGCCACATGACCACGGAGACGTCCTCGGACAAGCGCTGGCTCTTCGGCTTTGAAACGGAGATGAGCACCGGCCCCTAGAGTCGGAAACGACTAGCACGCATGTGCGGGGGAACCTTTACCTTTACCTTTAAGGACAGAAAAAAATGATCTTGTCCTCAGGGTGCTCCCAGATGTACTATGAGGAAACTTCTCACATATTGCCTTACCATACAGGTTGCCAAGGTAATAATTTAACAGCTAACCAGCTTATGTAATGTGAGATGTATGATGTAATGTTGGGAATGACTTTGCAGGGTCTATGTCCTTTTAAGAGCCAGCTGGGTCTGTGTCCCTTTAAGAACTTTGTATAAAAGGGGAGGATCCACAGATGTGTGCTCTCTGTTCCACTTTTCCTGCTGTAATTGTGGTGTGTTGGATCCTGCTGTATTAGCACGTGTATGCAGTGCTTTTTTTGTCATAGAACTCACCAAAACAGAGTTCTGGCACCATTGTTTGACAGATTTTCCAAGTTTTAAAAGTAACTTTTGAAAATTTGATGTTTGATCCACATGGACTTGAATCACCCTGTCAAGCATAGCAGGTCGGTGGCAAAATCATTAAAATGGTGCATGCAGGCCGTTTGTGTTTCGAGTCTAATGCATGCGTACTTCATCCGGCTGCTTGGCTTGAGGCACTGCTATGCTTGTGATTGCTTATGTGGTCGTGCACTGAGTGCTTACTGCAGGCAACGACCATTATTGTTTCATTACATAACTGACGTGTGTGGGTGTGTATACAGTGATCGACTATGTGCAAAAGGTAAATAAAAGATTAACAAGATGTGAATTCTGGCACCTTTTTTCTTACAAAAAAAGCACTGCGTGTATGTATATTGTTCCTGGTGAATGGTATTGTAGATAGTGTAAGATATTATAGACCACTGTTTACTGTGCTTACTCCTGGGTTATCTCAGCGAAATAAGACTGTGCATGCTCTGACACAGGTAGTCCTTGACCTACGACCACAATGTAGCCCAATTTTTTTGTTGCTAAGTGAGAAGTTGTTAAGTGAATTTTGCCCCGTGTATCACTGCAGTTGTTACATTAGTAACATGGTTGTTAAGTGAATCTGGTTTGCTTGTCAGAAGGTTGCAAAAGGTGATTACATGATCCTGGGAGATGGCAACTGTCATAATGAGTCATTTGTCAAGTGTCTGAATTTTGATCGTGTGAGCATGGCGATGCTGCAATGGTTGTAAGTATGAAAAACTGTCACAAGTCACTTTTTTCAGTGTTGTGCATCTTTGAGTGGTCATTAAATGAACTGTTGTAAAATGAGGATTACCTGTACATCAAAGGTACTTTGATTTCTTCCAGTACAAGCAACAATATATAGTTTGCCTGCTAAGCTTAATTTCCTCATACACAAATGCTTAGTTGGTTACTGTGCACTGTAGCAGGAATATTTGATCCAGTCTCTGCTCACTGCTCTCCAGGGTCATTTTGTGCTGAGAGGTCTGCCCTGTTCTGAAGGTCTTTCACAAGGTAGACTGGTTAAATGCTATCTTTTTTTCTCCTTTTTTAAATAATTCAGTAGTGGACTGATGAAAGACTGGATGACTTTTTTTTCAAGTTCATTACTAGACCAGGGAAATAGATCTTTTTTAATACCTTAAAGTGATTAAAATATAGACTTTTTTTTTAAAAAAATCCATGAATGACAGAGCAGTTCTTTATGAGATGAAACTGACAAAAGTTCTTCCAGTTTCATCTTTTGTTCCAAGTGACAGGAAGGAACACAAAATTGTGGTTTCTTTTTTTCCTGCCATCAAGGATGATACTGGGTGGAATGTATCAAATACATGAGAATCAAGGGAGGGTGACTAATGCAAAAGGCCCATCAATGGAAATCATGTCGTCAAAAGGATGCTCATGGAAGGAAAATAAATTCTTCACTTTCTCAGTATAGGTAAGAAAGATAAAGAAGACTGGAAATCCCTAATTAGGGGCCTTGGTAAATACTACCTGAACGTAACACCTGACCAGCATCATTGCTGAAAAGGAAGAATGGATTGAAAGCAGATTATTAAGTTGGCTTAATTTCCAGATGGTTTCAGCACAGGGGAGAAGCAGTTGAAACCTGCGATGTCCTGAATGTGTCAGTTCACTATCTATATCTCGTGGTTCCTATCTCCAATCCCTCTTTTCCCTAGCTCTTATTAATATTGTTGATTTTTTTCACTCTCCTCCCAAGCATTTTTGTTTCAGTCCATGTGCAAAGAAATACCCCAAACTGGCTGCTCCATGCATAGAAAGATTCATTTGTAGATTTTTTTTTCCCCATATCTGTTCTTCCTCACTTATACCTTTGCTAAAGCAGCAATATCTTCCAATAAAGGAGAACATTTGTAGCTCAAGGTTGACATGACGGTTCCTTAGTGCTCTCTGACCTTGCTTGTTTTCTTCCACAAGTTTTATTATCCAGGCTAGACAACATCATCAGTGCTAGTCATCAGAACTAGAACTGATGATATTACCTACTTTGGATAATGAAATATTTTCAAGGAAACAAGCAAGCCCAGAGAGTATGAAGGAACCCAGTGGAACAATGTCTCCTATAGAATGATGAGGTGGAAATTATATTGCATGCATACAATCCTTGACCTACAGATGTAAGATGTAAGGACCTCTTGTTAAATGATTTTTTTCAGTGCCACTATAACTTTGAACAGTCACTAAACGAACGGTAGTATTTGTATAAACAGATATAAAATTAGACAGATCCTATTTCATTGTGTGTGTGTGTTAGTTTTGTTTACTCAGTATTAACAATGCTGTCTAAATTAGGAAAAATGTACTTCTCCATATAATCTGCCCTTTAATCTTAAATTACCTAATTTAGAAGCAATCATCTCAAGACAAAGATTTGCCATTTATTTATTTATAAATACTATTGACAGTCATGCTGCCAGATGAATAATTGATACTCATAGAAAAAAAAGCAGTAAAACAAGATACAGTTACCAGTGTTGATGGGAGTGTGATGCCCCAATACTTTAGGGAATTTATTCAAAGTTCAAAGCTATTTTGGTCTTGTCACATTTTAAAAAAACATCAGTTTTAAACATGAACTAATGGGAATTTTTTTCACTGTTTGTTAACTATTCTGCAATGCTACCTATTGAAGTTCTGTTCTTTTAAACCCATTAATTCAACTTATTTCCTTTATGTAATCACACCCAGCTTTACAAACACAGAATAAACCATCCTTATGTAGCTGAAAAGGAGCAACCTAAATCTGGCAGGCAAAAGAGTAGAGAATTTCTCTTCTATATTGGTTAAAATGAGCTACCACTTGGAATACAACTTTTGTGTTTAATGATTGTCTGGTACCTATTTTATGTAAACTGAGATCAGAATATTTAATTTTCTAACTTTTGAGTATCAAAAATATTTTATATATCACTTGATGGAAACTTTGTATGTCCAATATTTTATAACTCAGCTCAGAAAGAGTGCAAATGTTTATGATTTGAAGATATTGCTGTAATATAATTGATGAAGTACTGCTATGTGTTCTGGATAATAAATAATAATAAACTGGATTGTCAAAGAATAACAGTTGATAGGATGCCTGTTTCACTTATCATTAGCTCCACTAAGACATCCCTATATTTTTAAAGTTAGTTTTATATCATACAAAGATAAAGAGAACATGTTAATATGATCAGCAGCTACAGCAGGTAAACAGGAAATTAGTGATTATTTCAAAAGCAAAATCAACACAATGAAAGAAAAAAAGTAATTATTCTTATACGATAGCATTCTTTTTACTTTCTAAATAAACTCCAATAAATCAAGAATTTGTTTCCTATCCAAATTTATTCAGTGCTTTTTTCCTTTCTCCTTTTCTTTGAACATGCAACACTGGCAATTTACAACAGAAACACTTCTCAAATCTTTTGCTTGCCAACAGAATACTCCAAGGAGGAGTTCAAAATATGTCATCATTATTTATTGTACATTCTGAACATTTTGGCGAATCTGTTATGCTTACTGAGTCTCGCCCTCTTTTCAGAAACATTTCCAGAAATAATTGTGGACAGACACAGAAATTGGCAGAAAATTCTTATTTGCTTTTAAATGCAACGCCTGTGACATCTTACATTTTCCCTCTGGCTAGATCAATCCACACAATTGTAGTGTATACATTTTAAGCAAATTTTGGGCCAGAAGTAACCTTTTATTAAAAATGAATATTTTGCAAAAAACCTCAAAAATGTCTATTATTACTTTATAACCTCCAATATTTTTAAATGATATATCTAATGATTTGAAACACTATTTTATAGTTTGCCCTGTCTACAAACACTGCAGATATAATGTGCTTGATTTATAGAGACATGGAATGACAAAAACAACTAAATCTAGGGTAGAATTTAGAACTTTGCCTACTGTGTGGAATTGGCATGGACTTTCAAAAAGTCAGCTCTACTAAAATGGTATCCAACAGGGAAATAGCAACTTGCAACTAAATGGTATTGCTTGTAAAATGTTTTCAAGGAGCAAAAAACTATTTTGTTGCCCTTTTAATTGAGAGCAGCTTGCCAGGGCTTGAACTATTAGGCAAGGCCCCATCTGCATTATATCACCAATATCAAGTGTTCTTGTATTACTCCATTGTTGCTATGAAGTAACATCAGTTTGCATCAGTTCACAGAAATGAAAAGATGTTTTATCTTTAACACATCAGGGGCTTCACCTTTTCCCAGGTCAGTTTACTGGTCAACAAGTCAACATTTCTGGTCGCACTGCTCACTGGTCTAGCAAGTTCAAAAACTTTAATGGCTCTGAAATGGTTCGTCTCCCATAAGAGAAGCATATAATTACTAATAATGATGATTGTGAAGACACCTATACCCCAGCCCAAGTAACTGTCATGGCATGGGGTCTAAAAAGGCTAGAGGCCACTTTCGGTAAGCTTTGTAACTTTTAACATTTATTTGACTTGTACATTTAACTTTGTAGTAGTATAATCTTGCCCACACTAAACAATACTGTTCCAGTTCACATCAGATATACAGAGATTGTTCCAGGTGATGAGTTCTTAAACTTTTAGACAATTCTTTTCATGATGACTTGTATATAAAAAAGTAGGTGTGTGTTTGATAAAGTGATGATTTCAACCCTTTATAAACTTGGTCCTCTGTAATATATATTAATCATAGTATGTTCTGTCCTTTAGCTAAAGTTATCGAAATATATGACATTTCAGTTCTCCTCTCAACAAATCTGTAAAGCAAGTTAGACTGAAAATCTCCTATTATACAGGTGTTTTGGGGGAAGTAGGTAACAAAAAAGTCAACATGGTAGGCATAACCACACAATCCAGTCCCTAACTCTTTTTAATATATTTGTAACATGCATAAAAGGCGAGTGAAGCTCCAATGGTATAATTGTGCTCATATCTCAACTCCTGCAATAAAGAGTATCTTTTTGAGTAATTAAAACATTATATTTTACAAAAGTTCCATATCTGCTACAGGAACTATTCCAGAACTGCCTTACACTTACAGGTACATGCAAAGCCACTTAGAGATTTCAGTGAAGTTTCCCAAAAATTATGTGACCATTGAAGATAAGGAATTTGCTGTAATTATTCAAAGAAAAGTGTCATATAATATGTTAAGTATTCGGTTCTTGAAGTCATTAAGCGAGTTGAGGTGTTCAACAGCAACAGGTTTATTCAGTCAGAACATAACAGAAGCAAGCTAATACCTGCTGCACAGCTATTTATATGGTTGGCCTCTAGGCAGTGACCAATAGATTTGAAGTACCGTATTTTCCGGCGTATAAGACGACTGGGCGTATAAGACAACCCCCTACATTTCCTGTTAAATTATAGGGTTTGGGCTATACTCGCCATATAAGACTACCCCTCTTCCAACACACACCAAATAAAAATTAAAAAAACATCAGATTTGATTTTAATATGGTAATTTTAATTCAAATGCTTATGACATGGAGGTACTTAGTAGGAAAACTGTCACTTATAAACATAAGGCTGTTTGTCATCAAACATGTAAACATAAAACAGTGCAAGTGGATTAAACTTAATAATAATAATAATAATAATAATAATAATAATAATAATAATAATAATAATAATAATAATAATAATAATAAGTAGTAGTAGTAGTAGTAGTAGTAGGAAGGGACCTTGGAGGTCATCTAGTCCAACCCCCTGCTAAGGCAGGAAACCCTATACCATTTCAGACAAATGGCTGTCCAGTATCTTCTTAAAAACTTCCAGTGTTGGAGCATTCACCACTTCTGGAGGCAGGTTGTTCCACTGGTTAATTGTTCTAACTGTCAGGAAGTTTCTCCTCAGTTCTAGGTTGCTTCTCTCCTTGACTATTTTCCATCCATTGCTTCTTGTCCTGCTTTCAGGTGCTTTGGAGAATAGCTTGGCTCCCTCTTCTTTGTGGCAGCCCCTGAGATATTGGATCACTGCTATCATGTCACCCCTCACCCTTCTCTTCGTTAAACTACACATACCCAATTCCAGCAACCGTTTCCTATTTTCCTAATTTACTTTTTCACTTTTCCTAATTCACTCTAAAGCTTTCCCTGCGCAGAGCCTTAAGTAACACCAGCTGCCTGCAATTAGTGCAGGTTCTCATCCCACCAGGCTCAAGGTTGAGTCAGCCTTCCATCCTTCTGAGGTAGGTAAAATGAGGACTCAGATTGTTGGGAGCAATAAGCTGACTTTGTAATAATGCTGCTTGTGGGGTGGGGGTGAAAGCTCTTAATAAGCAGGCATATACATAGAATGAAGGCTATTGCTAAGCACATTGATTTGTGCTTTAAATTGTAAGCCGCCCTGAGTCTTCGGAGAAGGGCGGGATATAAATGGAATTTTTAAAAAAAAGACCAAATGGGAGATCCGCTCCAGGTTTTCCAGCCAGCCCGCCCAGTTCCTGAGTCAAATGTGTCCTTAGAGCTAAGCAGCTGCTCTGGCTACGGAATTCCCCACCTGCCTTTCAAGTTGCTCTTGCATTCCCCACCTGCCTACAGCTGCTCTTCAACTTTAGAAGGAAAGACGCCCAGACCCCAGCCTGTAGAAAATCACAGACTGCAGCTTCTACTCCAATTGGTCCCGCTTTCCCTAAGCAGACCAAATGGGAGATCCGCTCCAGGTTTTCCAGCCAGCCCTGTCCCTAAAGTTTCAGCACCCGGCGTATAAGACGACCCCTGACTTTTGAGAAGATTTTCATGGGTTAAAAAGTCGTCTTATACGCCGGAAATTACGGTAGCAGTTTCCCACCCCAAACCTACTTAACAGACTGGAGACAGCACGTCTAGCTCAGCCCAGCAGCCATTACATAACATACAAAAGTAGGTCAGCCATTAAGCAAACAGTTTAGCCATAAAGCAAGTGATTTAAACAGATAAGGCCAATACATTACATAATATATTATGTATGTATTACATACTTGTTGTGTAGCCATGCTAAGTGGAATCCAGAAGTTAAAATCTATGTATGTGAAGGGATGAGTTTTCTGACTGTTAAAATTGCTGTAATAAAAATTTGGGATTTTTCTGGAGAGCCATGCAGCTGATTGGAACAACTACAATGCTTTTTAATCTCAGTCTCTCTCTCTCTCTCTCAAGCAGGACATGAATAGAAAAAAAAACATGTTTCTAGTCACTTCCCATTAACCAGTATTTAAAGTTAACATTCAGAAAGCAGCAGGCCCAGATAACATCCCTGGATGTGTCCTTAGAGATTGTGCAGATGAGCTGGCTTGTGTTCTCACAGATATTTTCAATCTCTCATTGCAGCAGGCAGTGGTCCCATCATGTTTTAATATGACCATCATCTTGCCAGTTCCAAAAAAGTCCACAACGACAGGCCACAATGATTACCGTCCAGTTGCACTGACATCCACCATTATGAAATGCTTTGAGAAGCTGATAAAGGACTTTATTGTATCTAGCCTCCCACCAGCATTTGACCCATTTGAGTTTGCCTACCAACCAAATCGCTCTAAGGAGGATGCTATCTCTTTTGTTCTCCATCTGAGCTTGAAACACTTAGAGGAAAGAAATACTCATGTGCGTTTGTTGTTTGTTGACTTCAGTTCGGCATTTAACACAATCATTCCCCAGCATCTAGTAGACAAACTGGGCCTTTTAGGCTTAAACACCCCTTTGTGCAACTGGATTCTGGATTTTCATACCAAGAGGCCCCAGTATGTGCGAGCTGGAACAAATACCTCTAATACCATTTCCTTGAGCACAGGTTCTCCTCAGGGCTGCATCCTACGTCTGCTGCTGTTCACCCTGTTGACCCATGACTGTTGTGCTAGGTTTGCCACCAACAATATTGTGAAGTTTGCAAATGATACAACAGTAGTGGGCCTTATTCATGATGACAATGTGGTAGCTTACCGCAAGGAGGTTGAAGGGTTGGTGAACTGGTGTAAAGAAAACAGCCTAGTTTTAAATACCAGTAAAACCAAAGAAATCATTGTTGATTTCAGAAAAGGCAGGCACAGCCACACTTCTCTGTGCATTGATTCATCTGTGGAGATGGTTACCAGCATTCCTAGGTGTGCAGCTAACAAGTACGCTGGCTTGGTCGCTCAACAGTGAGAAACTGGTGAAGCGGGCACAGCAGCGCTTGCACTTTCTGCATCACATGAGAAAAGCTCGTCTTCCTTCTCCTATCCTTACCACTTTCTACACGGGGATGATTGAGAGCATCCTGTCACACAGCATCACAGTCTGGTTTGGAAGCATCACTGCTTCAGACAGGAAGGTGGTACAGAGAGTGGTGAGGATGGCCGAAAAGATCATTGGCAGTTCCCTCCCTCCCATCCAGGACATAGCACAGACGCATTGTTTGAACAGGGTCTGTAAGATTATCTGGGACACTACTCATCCTCTTCACAATCTGTTTTCTTTGATACCTTCTGGGAGGAGGCTTCATGGTATCCGTAGCAGAACATCCAGATTCAACCGTAGTTTCATTCCATACAGCATTAACCTTGTGAACTCTCAGGCTTCCTCCTTCCGTTATATATTCAAGTTGGACAGTATTTAATATTTTATTGTTATGTATATGTAGGGGTGTGGGTCTATACATATGTTGTATGTGGTATGTTTTAGGTGTGTGTCATGTATATGTCTCACTTTGAGAGCGGGCAACTAAATTTCATTTTTGTGCCCACAGTAAAAAAAACCTGGCAATAAAGATTATCTTATCTTATCTTATCTTATCTTATCTTATCTTATCTTATCTTATCTTATCTTATCTTATCTTATCTTATCTTATCTTATCTTATCATCTTATCTTATCTTATCTTATCTTATCTTATCTTATCTTATCATCTTATCTTATCTTATCTTATCTTATCTTATCTTATCTTATCTTATCTTATCTTATCTTATCTTATCTTATCTTATCTTATCTTAAACATATTGTTCAAAATACATGGTTCACATCCTTGTCCATGATAAATAATATTTTTCTAACATTATTGCCGGCGTATGTAAGATTATTACCAGATGTACTCTTGAAACAGCAAGTTACATAAAGAAAAACAAGATTCTTAACTTTAATAAATCAATACCAGAATTTAGGGTGAGCTGACTTGTTACAATTTCTGCAAATATAAACATTTCAGGTATTTAAACAAAGCTTATATTGGAGAATGAAATATAATCAGTACAAGTATTCATTTGTTGCTAACCTACACTTATTTGATAATCTTGACTAGTCATGCATAGGATTATAGCTCTGATTCAAAGAAAAATAAGAAAGAGATTTATAAATTGACTTAGTGCAATTATCCTTTACAAGTTATTTAACTACAGAGTTCTCTCCCTCCTTCCCTCCCTCCCTCCCCATTTCATTCTTCTCATCCCAGTTTCTCTTTGCATTATGGTCTATTTTTATTTTCTTAGGATGTCTATAGATTCTATGTGAGGTCCAAAGTTATTTAAAAATGCTTCTACAAGTTGAAGCTTTGCTCTGCTATTCAGTAACTTCCAATTTTCTTTTTTTCTTTTTTTAATCAGGTGGAAACTTTATGGATCTTAAGACAAATGTACAGGACTACTTTGATACTTATAGGTATGATGTTGCTTATTTTTGATACAGCTATTAAATATTTATCATCATGTACAGTGGAGCTGGCTATCACCAGGATCTTTCCAAAAGCGAAGAAGAGACCTCTGCCCTGATTGCTGTTGTTAAGGATAATTTGTGGCTTGAAAGAAGCAAAAGGGCAGTATTTGTTGACTTTTCAGTCTATAATGCAAATATCAATCTGTTCTGCATTGTCAAGGTGGGTGCAGAATGTCTGAATATCAACACAGCATTAACTCTAGATCTGTGAAGCCTACACCCCAGTCTGATGCATGTGGATGTCATCTCCACTTATTCAAAATAAGACCCCATACAAAGATAAATAATCAGATGCTGATCAGCTAAATTCACCCATGGCAAGATACCACTGCAAGCAATGAGATATAAACTACTCAAAATTATATTGCACCATTATTTCTTGGGGACTTGTTAAATATCTAGTTCAGGATCTATTTTTTTAAAAGTGTGATTTTTGACAGGGTTGTATTCAGATTCCATTTTAATTATTAAATCATTAATTAACATTAAGACAAAACTGATGTCAAATAATCATTTTGGCTCCCTTTTTTTGCTCTTTTTCCATTGTAGAAGCTCCACCTTTTGCTCTGCTTTGAACTATTTCCTTATTCTGCCAAACAATCCAGCTTGAAAGCATCAGCCACCTACTCCAGTCCTCTGACCTTTAAATATGGACACTGGAGTCTGGAGTTTTTCTACAGTAGATATAACAATGGGAACAAGTCTAGTTTTGCCTTCAGTGAGAAATGTCTGGAGAAGTTTTCAAATCAGGGCAGAGGAGATGTTAGTAAATTTGACCTGAACTTAGCAAAGCTGGGACTAAAATATTGCAAACAAGCATGTTGTTGTTGAGGCAAGTGAGAGATGAATTGCAGGAAATGTACTCCAGCAATGTTTATGCAAACTCATTTCCAACTATGTATTTATTCATATTTATGGGATGTCAAATCTTGAAAAAGTTATTCAACATCAGCATAATCAGAACGGAATAAATATTCATACCAGCAGTAAATTGAAGTCACTGAAAATGACAGAGAATTGAGAATTGATGTCTAGAGCCTCCTATTGCTCCATCATTAGAAACAATTTCAGAGGTCTCTAAAGGCCTCCTGGGATATTTTTACATATATTTAACATTAGATAATTTTAGAGTTTAAGACTTACCAGATACCAAACCAAATCCATGGCTACCCAAGACAGAAACTTGTATTTTCCCTAGCTAGAAGTAACAAATGAATGGCTTTTGACAAAATATGCATAGAATACATAATTTTCAATCATTTCTTTTTCCCTATTTTCAGGAATAGAGTTCTTCAGACCAAGTTTCCTTTAATCTCTTTTATATTCTATCAGCAGCTATTCAATAAACACATTAGTGGACCTTAAGGGATTAATACAAATGCAATAATAACAAAAAGTTGTCTTTATCTTGCAGTCATCTCAACATTCGATTCCCAGGTTAGCATGTTAAGCAGGAAACCAATGATATCATCATAATCATCCTTTCTCCAGGCAAATCCATGGATCAGTCATAATAATATTAAAAGGCTACATTATATTAAAATCTATTTTATTATTTCAAGAAACAAAATAAATATATCTAAGATGGATTTTACTACTGAAGCACTTGGTCTCTTTAGGAAACCTTATAATACCCGAGCAAACAAGGGTCTGCTTTATTTGCAAGCCAAATAAGGAAAAAAAAATCTATATAGCAGTAACCCTGAAACACAAATTAAAGCTTTTAGGAGAGGCTTATTTATTACCAATGCTACTATGCAAAGCCAGATCTTGCCTTTCAGATATAGCATTTTATAGAAGAACTTAGTGCAGGTTTTCTACAAAGTTAGTCCTTCAGAAGTCATTAAAAATTATTCATGAATAAATCTCTTTGGCATTGCAGCTCTGTACAATCCCATAGACATTTTACAATAAGACTACTGATGAATAAATGTACATAGTAGTAGGCAATGAGGACTTTGATTTATTTGTATTATAGTTGGCATACACAACGTTTTGAAAAATACAATCAAGCTATGAATTATTTGATCAATAATGGAAGGTGAATTAAAAGTACTCTACTGACAGTATTACATGAAGATGAAAATAAGAAACAGTCTTTGAAAACCAGATTCTTTTGATGGAGTAACCTAGAGCAGGGGTCTTCAAACTCAGCCCTTTTATGACTGATGAACTTCAGCTCCCAGAATTCCTCAGCCAGGTATGCTGGCTGAGGAATTCTGGGGTTTGAAGTCCATGAGTCATAAAGGGCTGATTTTGAAGGCCCCTGATAGAGTAACCATTTCATGCCACAAGTACTAGTTAGCACTAACCACAGTATGTCATGAGAACTGAATAACAACATTTATAAGGAGTTTTGTTCTATTTCAAATCAGAAAGGATACCATATATCATCAGGGAATTATGTGAATGCAGCATTGTTTCTCAAAATATTTTACATCCCAAATTTTTCTATTTTTAATGACTGCTGAGAATTCTGGTATATATACTGAAGAAAAAAAACATAAGCAAAATAAAAATGAAATCATTAACACTTCAGCAAAAATAAAAAGAGACTGTATAACAGAGATTGTCTTCCAGTGTATCAAACATTAAAAGAAAATGGTTTCAAAGATAAGATAAGCCTGAAAACGCAGAGAAATAAGGCTCATTATACATTACTAAAACACAATCTCATTTCCTGAATCTGAAATACTATCTGCACCTTCTTTTTATAATTTTAATGGATTTCTGAAATCTCAAATAGTTTTTGAGGTTTAGTGTGACTATTTAGAATCATAAACTATTTTCTCTGGATCGTAATCATTTTATCTACCATTTGAAATAAAAATATTAGGAACCATTTCATAATAGTTTTCTTTTTTTCCTGAAAAATAAAAATCTAGAACATCTAGTACAGAAGTGGAAAACAATTATTTCTGAAGTCCCTCATGGACCCTTTCATATCTCAAATGGTGTACATTTTTACAATATAAGGAAAGGTTTGACCACTAAACAGGCAATTCATTACAGACAATATCAGCCACTGACTTCTAAGAAACAAATGCCATTTAGATAATAAAATCAATCTACACTTACAGAAATGAAGTAGGAACTCCTTTGAATGGTAAGATTCATGCCTCTTTAATAAGGGACTGAAGCAGGCATGAGGAGATTTTCTACCTAATTGTGAGCTCATCGGAAACAATGTAGTGATTGTTAGCTGGATTTAGCAGGTGTTTCTGCTTCTCTTGTTTCATTCATTTCAGCACCTGCTATAGCAATACTGAGTTTTCAGTTTAAAACATCTTTATTGTTTGAAAGCAGGTTGGCGCAAGTTGTTAGCTGAAGGTTTCACTTAGTCTTTGAGTAAAATGATGTTGGGCTCATTCTGAAAACTACAGAGGAACCTCATTTTGCATGGTCTATTTCCCATGGTGTCACATAAGCAATTGATAGAGATCAGAACTTCTTATCTGTGGAAAATATATCACTTTTGGTATCACGTTTGATTTATCCATCATTGCACTGGCAAACATATTGCAAAGAATCACATTCTAAGGTTATTGTCTTCTTTTTCCAATTTAACTGAAATATAGTTTATTTTAATGAGCTTACTCTTTCCAGAAAAGCCAGTACACCAAGTGTATCTTCTAGTTGGTGGAATGCGGGTAAGAGTATGTTGACTTGCAAGGCATTTTCTAGATTATTAATTCTGTTTTACATAGACTAGCATGAGTATGTTAGGTATAGACTTAAATGGTACTTGTGGCATACAGCCTAAAATGTAACAAGTAATGCCTTTCCCATTAGCAAGGAATGCTGCATCTGGCATGGAAACAACTAAGACTTACTCTATTGTCCCTATGTTTTAATAAAAAGCATTATGTGAAATTCTAAATTGTCCAGAGCCATAATGGCTAACATCTATGGGCCAATCTGGTGACGGCCCATAGATATTAAAGAAGGCATAGGAAAGATTGTGACTTGAAATATAAGAAGATTCAAAGAGAAAGAATAAAACTATAAAACAAAAAAAGTGATGGCTAGAAACACAGTTTGAAACTAAGAAAAAAGAGGAAGATTACAATAAGGCTAATTGAAGGTGTTATTGATCTTAAGGAATGGAACTGATGAACATACCCAGATAAGAGAAGATGTATGAATTGGTGTCGCCTATGTAGAATATTGAAAGTAAGAATTCTTAGGTTAGTTGGAGCTTCATGTTATCTAATCAATTAATATAATAGTAACAAGAATGAGTTTGCAGGAAATTGGCAACACTCATAATTAATATGATTTGGGTGAAAAATCACTTGTGACTTTAATAGATAATTCAGAACAAGACGAGAGATTATGATGCATACAAATGAATGCAACATTTTTTTGAAGCTTTCTGTATTTTTCCTCTGATAGCTTTATTTTAAAAAATCATAACTTGCATCCCTTGGCACATTTTCATGCCATCCTAAGCCTCAAGAAAGAAAGAATATGAATGTTGAAGGCTATGAAGTTGCTGTATAATATGACATGCCTAGGAAGATTGCAACTATGCCTGGCTATTGGAAGAATACTATTCTTTTTCAGTTACTCAAAATATAAATAAGCATAAATACAAAAAATGGAAAAAATATTAATGTTATTGGTAAGGTGTTAGACAGAATTCTGATTGAAAGAATATGAGAATTGACAGCAATATAAATCAAACAGCAGATTATTGCTTTTCTGCAAATAAGAGCATGGCATCATAGAGGTAGAACACATGTGATATATGCTAAAAATTTGTAAAATATTACGTGTGAATAGCCAAAAATTCTCACAACTAAATCAGGTGTACCTTTGAAGAACGTTTACTGAAACTGGAAAAGTTAAGGTGAAAGTTAGTATTAATCTGTGATGAGAAATAAATGTTTACTGAAAGTGAAAATGAGTAAAAGGTATGAAAAAGTAAAAGAGTTTATTGAAATGAGCGCATACAAGCAAGGATCTGCCCATTTTATAATATGAAAGTAAGAACTGAGTACAGATAGTCCTCAGCTTAATGACCATTTGAGGTTACAACAGACCTTCCCAGAGCTATTTATAAACCATTTCAAAGTTACACTGACTACACCCCCTTCCCCCAAAATCACATAATTGCATTTTGAGTGATTGGCATCTGGCTAACCTTTATGGTCATTTGCAGCATCCTATGGCCACATGACTATAATTTATAATGTGTTTTGCTGGTTTTCAGCATTTATTTCCAGTTTCTAGCAAAAAAAAAACATTGGGGAAAATGAATTCACTTAATGACCACTGCATTCTTTTAACAACTGCAGCATTCATTTGACAACAACTGCAAAAAAAGGGGAAAAAAAGGAAAAAATTGGGTCAAGTCATGTGATGCCTTGACTTATGATCACAGTGATTACTACCCTAATTTCTGGATCAATTACAGTCAGAAGTCAAGGACTAACTGAATGTCGGTAGAAACTTAGAAATAAATTGAATGCAATAAAAATTGCTGCATGGAACAAATGCATGTATTATAAATCAAGAAATCAGAATCTATGATGAATTTATGCTTTCTAGCGCTCCTTTTTCCTAAATTTAACTTTGAATAACTTCAGTTAAGATGATCATCCCTATGCAAGTGTCTAGAATAGGTAATTTTTGTGGTGAGATTGTAGAATTTGCTATTCTATGGCTAGTCCTGTTATGGGAATATATGGGATTAAACTCTTCTTTGTTTAACCTTTTATCTCCACAGTTCATTAGCTTTTTGCCTCTTAGACATCTTTTTATGTGTTATAATTTATTATAAAATCACATGATTATGGTATCATGGAATAACTGTAATTATTATGTGATATCATTTTCATCATTTTAAACAGATGAAATGAAACAGGATTATAAGAGAAAATGCCTTTGCAAACTCCAGAGCTAGCTGGATTACTAATTTGTAAAGCAGTTAATCAGCATTTGGAGGAAATTAAAACCCAATTTAGTAAAACGAACATGAGCTAGATATAAAAAGGCAAATAAAAAAGGAACAATTTAACAATAATGTTTTTTTTTAATATTCATCTTTCCTCAGCAGTGTAAACAGGTGAACAAGAATAACCATTCTGGCCAATGAAGGGAGAAAGTAATAAATTCTCTTGTCATCAAGAACTATTTTATGATTCCTGCTTATGGTCCAAAAAATCTGGCTAACAGATTTCATATATAGATAGATAGATAGATAGATAGATAGATAGATAGATAGATAGATAGATAGATAGATAGATAGATAATGATACACCTTAAATTCCTACTCTCTATTCTGTATCTTCTTTCCCTTTCATTTTCAATGTAAGCCTCTTCATTTCTACACAGTCCAAAATTTTCTTAACAATCTCTTCTTCACCTGGTATTTCTTCATTTTTCCAATGCTGTGCAAATGTAATTCTCATTGCTCTTAGTACGTGTAATATTAGATATACACATTCTTTATCATAGTTTTCTGAGGTTACACCTAAAAGAAATAGTTTCGGCTTAAAATCTACATGTTTTCTCTAACCACATATGTATTTTTGACCAGAATTTTTTTGCTTTGGGGCATGTCCACCAAAGGTGGTAGAACATGCCTGGCTTTTGCTTACCTTTCCAACAATTGCTAGACATGTTTTTAAACATTTTTGCCAACCTCGCAGGTGGTAAGTGCCATCTATAAAACTTTTTACAGATTTTCTTTATAAGTAGCTGCCCTTGTTATTTTATAGTTTCTTTCCCAGAAATTTTGCCATTTTTCTAACTCTACATTGTGCCCAAAGTTTTTTGCCCATATTATCATTGTTTGTTTAACTTTTCATCTTCCATCTTTAAATTTAACAAAAAGTTGTACGGTTTCTTAATCAATTTTTCATCTGAAGACAATAGTATCTGGTCAAATACTGTCTGGTCTTTATTAAAACCATGTTTTAGCATCTTTCTCATATCTCATTTGTGTTTGCAGGTGCGGCCACCATTATAGCTCAATACCCTGTTCTTCTAGCTCTTGTTTAGTTTGTATTTTCTCTTCAGTATTCAGAATATCTCTATAAGTCACAACTTTCTCATAATTAGATTTGGGTGAACAAGCGCTTCCATTGTTGAGATTCATCCTGATATTGTCATATAAATTTTTACTTTTACAAGCATTTGATTTGGTATTTATACTAGAAAACCCATTGGAGACAAGCTCTAAACTATTGACAAAGATAGAAGAATTTGGAGAAGTAGCAGGATTGAAAATAAACAGAGAAAAGACTAAAGTGATAGTCAAAAACCTTATAGGAAAAAAAAACAACTGTCAGAAAAAAACAGACCTCCAGGTAATTAAGAAAGTTAAATACCTGGGGATGTATTTAACAGCAAGGTATGCAACAATAAAAGAAGACAGCTATGTAAAACTACTAAAACAAATAACACTAACTTGGAAAAATCTACAACTTTCAAGATTAGGAAGAATAGTGATGGTGAAAATGAACTTTATTTCAAACAATACCTAGAAAAATAGAGAGATTTTTTTATGAGTTAAATGCATTGATTTTGAAGTTTATCTGGCAAGGGAAAAAAGCCAGAATTAGACTGAAAATGCTACAAGAAGCGAAAGAAAATAGAGGATTTGGGTTACCAGACTGGGTTCTATATTATCAAGCAGCTGCATTAACATGGCTAAAAGAATGAATACCTCTTATACACAAAAGATTACTATACTTAGAAGGACACAACTTACAACTTGGATGGCATGCATTTTTATGGTATGGAAAGAACAAAATCCATAAATACTTTCAAAATCACTATGTAAGAAATGCACTGCTTCTAGTATGGGAATAGACAATGGCTAACAGATTTCTATCTTCTATTGGTCATCTGGATTTTTGCAACCCAGATATAGTAGTCATAATTCGAACAAAATATGAGATATATCTAAATCCTGGTTAATTGATCTCTGCGTAGTAAAAACACACGTAAGTAAAGCATGATCAGTTTCTTCAGATATTTTTCTGGCAAGGGCTATAGAAAGCATAACTGCACATACAATTTGTGTTTGAATAGACTTCTGTGGGATGAAGTATTTTTTAACTTTCATATATGATTTAGGTTATGGCCATTACTGATAATTTTACTATACTAAAGGTCTTTTGCAAGGGATCCCTAACACTGATAAAGGAGTAGATAACGATGTGTCTAAAAGTTTTGAATGACCCAGGAGCTTTCCTTTGTCATTCTGATCTAATATTCTGATCATTATCATTAGTTTGCTGAATTGATTTCTTTAATTATCTGTTTAGAGTTATAGCTTACTCACACCACTTAAAACTGAAAACTTTGCATATTTGTTTGATTCAACTGATGAATTATGCCCCTACCTTTCCAAGTCAAAGTATAATCTCATTGCAGCAGTTTCCCAACTTTATTGATATGTGTACCATGCCTGCTTTGTACACATATAGAAAAAAATAAGGAAAATACCATGTTGATGAAATTAAAAAGCCTTTTACTTTCATGAAAAAGATGAAATTGCTTTCAGTGACCCACTAACCTGAATACTAGCCTGACTTCTATAAATTATAGCACTCTGCAAAAACAACTATACCTTCCAAACACAACGTTCAAAGGGTTGCAACATCTTAAGGGCTCAGTTGTGTCCTTGAGGCTATCTGATCATCTGTGTCTATGTTTATGGTGACACTTCTGCCAAAGAAAACTGTGATGTTTAACCAATGCTACTTTGTCTGAATCTGCTGTTTTTGTTCAATGGCAATCTTGTCTATTTGTGAAACCCGCCTGGTGATCGCTGCCCATTACAATATTCTCCTGCAGATATTTTAAACTGACCTTTTCTACTTGCATGTGGGTCACCTGTTTCTCCTAAAGTATCCTTATATTAGTAATGTGTTACCTTGCTAGAATCACAGTTGAAAACCCTTCAGCCTTGCTTTGCAGCAATAAATTCAACTGACAGCTGAAATTTGGAACGCTCACTTAATATTGATTCTGAATGAAATAACAAGCGACATGACCTTTTGGAGGGTGTAAAATATGGCTGCCACAACATCTGTGCCACATTTCTTGCTGTTTAGTAATATGCTGTAACAGCACGGAGCTGGCATTAAAGCTAAGCTTTATTATCAAGCAGATCACTCCATCTCTCTCTCTGTCTGCCTTCATTAAAAAAAATGTTTTAAACTTTCAAGGGCCAGTATAGCAGGCAATACACAGGGATAATTTGGAGACCTAATTTAAAGTCTGGTAAGAAAAAGTAAAGGTACCTATGAATTCAAAAATCTATCTGTTTAATTGAGCAATGTGCACAGAGATTCATCAAAAAGGAACATACCTTACTATATAATCTAGTAATAGGATTTATTTTATCTTGCCAAATAGGGGATCTGTGATAATTCACTTTTCACTCCTGGAGAAAAAAAGTGAAGGTAAAAGCTGTTTATAGTTTCCAGGACATGAGAAACATATTCTAATTTAGCATAGCCCCAAGATAGCCTGAACTTATTCAGCTATGCTAAACTACGAAATGTGTGCATCTGATTACTTTATTTTCTCTTTGAAGTGCAAGTATCTTTTAAAATATCCTCCGAAATAGCACAACATCAATTTCTTCACTTTTGGAAATCCAATTTAAGCAGGGTGAAGTTGTCAAATCAGTCTAATTCACTCCAATAGCATGGCTCCCAGTCACAGAATGCACAATATATTTTTTTAAAAGTGCAATGTATTGAGGAGGAGTATTTTACGTAACTTTTGATTTCACCTCCCACTATTGTTCTTATATTGTATAGCACTGATTTATTCCATTATTTTCTTCACGGTGAAAAAGGAGACAGAACCACATATATTATTACTGCATTTTAATGTTATATTTTAGGATCACAATGCGTCTCCAGGGCGGAACTGTTTCCATCCTTCATAGTTTAGAGTTAAATATAATTTATAACTAAAATGTCACCACTTTAAGTTGAAGTATAACTTATGGAATAAGGAAAATGTCCTTATTCATTTATCATCTTAATAGCCTTTATATTGCAAGTCTTGTTTCTGCCTATATATAAGTGGTCTGAAACTGGGGTAATCTATATCAAGTATTTTATTAATAGTCTACCTTAAAGTATAGGGAATTGTGGACACTGGGTCTGATTTAGTTATCCCATCTTGCAAACACACAAAAAAAACCCACAAACACAGAATACCAATAATTGTTGTTTTTTTTATCCACACTCTGGTCATTCAGGAATCTAAAATGAAAAGCTATTGTGGCACAGTGATTAGAATGCAGTAGTGCAGGCTAATTCTGCCCACTGCCAGCAGTTCGATTTTTTTTATTAAAGAGTTTTACAAAAACAAAATTTTACAATATATCCCCAAATCCCTCCCACCCCAAACCCCCCCACTTCCCCCCCCACTTCCCAGAGCTAAATACAGGATTATAGTTACAATAATCATATTCTAAATAAAAATTATGCATAATATACAATTAACCAAATTCATAATGTGCTTTAACTCCCCTTTAACATAACTACAAACAAAGTACCAATAACAATATCCCACTAAAATCTACTCATAAGCTAAATGGAACTTTTTAGTCCCATATTTGTTCTGAATATAATTTATCCATCTCCTCCAAACTGAAATATATCTTTCCTGTGAATGTTCTTTCAAATAAGCAGAAATTTTAGACATTTCTGCAAGATTTGAAACTTTAAACACCCATTCTTCTATAGTGGGCAAACTATCCTTCTTCCAATATTGTCCCACCAGTAACCGTGCTGCTGTTATCATGTTCAACATCAAGTTAGTTTCTTTAACATAACAATCTACAACAATACCCAATAAAAACAATTGCGGAGAAAACTTTATCTTTCTCTTAAAAATCTTTTGAATGTTCCACCAAATTTTGATCCAAAAAGCTTTTACCGGTATATTTCTACAAGTCCACCACATGTGAAAATAGGTAGCTTCTAAACTACCACATCTCCAACATTTAGACTGTAAATTAGGATACATGTTGGACAACTTCTTGGGATCCAGATGCCATCTATAAAACATTTTATAAAAATTTTCTCTTAAATTTTGAGCCTGAGTAAATTTAACATTTCTAACCCAAATTATCTCCCAGGTGTCCAACGAAATTGGTTCCTGAATATTTTGTGACCACTTTATCATACAGTCTTTAACCAGTTCCGTTTCCGAATCCAATTCAATTAAAGCATTATATATCCTCTTTATATGTGCACAATTTAAATCTCTAATTTGTTTTACTAAATTTTGATCTGTAATTGTGATGCCAACCTTTTGATCTGACTTCCACCTAACTTTCAATTGGGTATATTGAAACCAAGAGTAACTTATGTTTTCTTGTCTTAACTCCTCTAATGATTTAAGTTGCCAATCAGTCCCTTGCAATCTAAGTAGTTCCTTATAAGAAACCATATCCATACTCACTCCCATAGATACGCCCTCTATCGCGTGTCCAGGAATTCCCCAAATCGGTATTTTATAATTTAACTTATAATACTTTTTCCAGACACGCAATAAAGCACTTCTAAGAATATGGGATTTAAAAGCCCTGTCCACCTTCTTATCGTAAAGCAAATATGCATGCCATCCATATACCAAATCCCATCCCTCAAGATGAAGTATTCTCTTGTTAGTTAAATTAAGCCAATCACTAACCCACGTCAAGGCAACCGCATCATAATACAATTTCAAATTCAGCGCCTTGAGTCCCCCTCTTTCCCTAGCATCTTGTAAAATCTTAAATTTAACTCTTGGTTTTTTCCCCGCCCAAATAAATTTGTTAATACCCTTCTGCCATTGATCAAGGTTGGCATCCTTTTTCAATATAGGTATCATTTGAAACAAAAAGAGAAACTTTGGTAGAACATTCATTTTAACAACTGCAATTCTTCCCAGTAATGATAATTGTAACTTTTTCCAATTACTTAAGTCCCTTTGTACCTTCGACCATAGTGTTTCATAATTATTCTTATACAATTTTACATTTGAGGCTGCAATATATACTCCTAAATATTTAACCTTCTTCACTATTTCAAGTGACGATCGGAAGGTCGGCAGTTTGGCGGGTCGAATCCCGAGTGCCGCGTAGCAGAGTGAGCGCCTGTTACTCGTCCCAGCTTCTGCCCACCTAGCAGTTCGAAAGCATGTAAAAATGCAAGTAGAAAAATAGGGACCACTACGGTGGGAAGGTAACAGCGTTCCGTGCGCCTTTGGCGTCTAGTCATGCCGGCCACATGACCACGGAGACATCCTCGGACAAGCGCTGGCTCTTCGGCTATGAAACGGAGATGAGCACCGGCCCCTAGAGTCGGAAACGACTAGCACACATGTGCGGGGGAACCTTTACCTTTACCTTACTATTTCAAAACCTGTTAATTTAGATAACATATCCCTTTCACTCATAGATAAGTTCTTAGATAATATCTTAGTCTTATTACTATTCACCTTAAACCCAGAAACCTTACCATACTGAGTTATAATTTCCATCAAATCTATAACCGACTGTAACGGTTGGGATACTGTCACAACCAAGTCATCAGCAAAAGCTCTCAATCTATAATCATTCTGTTTTATTTTAATTCCCTTTATCATAGAGGACTCTCGAATTTTGATTAATAAAATCTCTAATGTTAAAACAAACAATAATGGTGATAGGGGGCAACCCTGTCTTGTACCTTTTTCAATTTTAAAGGTCTCTGTTAATCCCCCGTTAACTATAATTTGTGCAGTTTGTTGTTGATATATAACTTTAATAGCATGTAGAAAACCTTCTCCAAAATTCATCTCCTCAACAACTCTTAATAAAAATTGCCAATTCAATTGGTCAAAGGCTTGCCAGCAGTTCGATCTTGACTGGCTGAAGGTTGATTCATCCTTCAAAAAAAAAAAAGACTCAGATTGTTGGAGGTAATATGCTGACTCTGTAAACTGCTTAGAGAGGGTTGTAAAGAATTATGAAGTGGTATATAAGTCTAAGTCCTATTGCTATTGCTAATATCAAGTTGTTATTTTAATGTGCCAATCAGTTTTGATTAATAGTCACAGTTATATGACAACCAACATAATATTGGTACACATTTAGTAAATTAAGTATCTTCTCACTGGAGAATGCAGTGATGTGTGAATTTGCCCTAGGTTTCCACAGAGGGCAACACATGGTCAGCCTTATCTGTGTTAGAAACCAAAGGAACACTAGCCAAGTAAGTGCTTAGATGAGTGTTCTCTAAAAAATATTAAAGCTATAGACAATACTGGAAATTGCAAAAAATATTTCCTTTTTCAAGGAAGCTTCCATGAATCACCAGGAGTCATGCTTGAGTTGAAATAAACTTTAAAGCAAGAATGAGAATACAAAATTCAATTTCATACTCACCCAAATAATATATCACTCAATATCCAAGGAGGCTAGCCTTACTAGTTGCAAATTATTATTGTGATATGCAAACACATACAAACATCTCTTTCTTCCAAACTATCTAAACTGTTTTATGTTTCATTTTCAAATACTTTATGAATATGTTTACCTGGATGTATTGATAACTTTCCAGATGTCTTACTGTTAAATGTATGAAGATTTTTGGGAAATTGAGAAAGTGGATTTGTGCAAAATATATCTTTGCCTTAGGTCAAAATTCAAATATAAACATACTCTTCAGTATACCTAACAAAGAATCAGCCTAGCTTACTTTGAATAATAATAATAATAATAATAATAATAATAATAATAATAATAATAATAATAATAATAATAATAATAATAATAATAATAGACTTGGGAGACCGGTGTGTGGTGTAGTTGGTTCACATGGTGTGGTAGGATGGAGGGTTTGTTGTCACTGTGTGTTGGGGGGAGAGAGCATGGGGGGAGGCTCAGTTAATCTCAATGTACACATGTTGTACTTTGACAATAAAGGTTTATATATAAAGATTAGAGATTTGAATCAAAATGTGAAGATCCATAAACTTCTCCAGTAGTGTTCATTAAGCTAAAACTCATCATAAATCAGCCAGATCTTGCCTATTATACCTTGCTGGCCTTCACTGAACCAGTGGCCCAAATATAAAACCTGTAGAATCCTAATATGTTTTTCCCCCAATATTCAGCAACATACCTCCTTTTAAACGATGGTTGCTGGTTATTATATTTGCTCCTTTTGCAGGTTATAATATTCATTGCTTTTATTATTATTGCTTATTCCCAGTTTTATTGTTCTGGATTCAAAGGATAACAATTAGCTGAAGGCATATACTATTAAATGCTAGCAATGATGTAAAAGATTACATATGGAAGCAAATTTGAACTATATATCAATGGTGAACATTACTAAACTAACTTGGGCAATAAAACAGATTGATTAAATTGATCTATATTTCCTGATTCCAATAGGAAGCAGTAATTAATGAAGAAGGAAAATATTATTTATCTGAACATCATTTATAGACTTTATAATAACTGAATATGTGCATATAAAAGGAACATATATGCCACCACTGCTCATATATATCATTTTAAAATGGAAATACAGTAGATATATTAAGACCTCAGTATAGTCAGTAGACCAATGGCTTTTAACCAATCATCTATTTCTTAAAAAGTCATTACTTATTATTAAAGGTTAGTCTTATCTGCTGTTCCATCTGATTTCTGTTCTAAGAAAATAGATGGCCTTGAAAGGCAACGGAACAGAATTTCAGCTTACAAAATTCTCATCAAAAAAATGACAGGATGAAAAAGTGTAATAATGGTTGTAGAAATAATAACAATAAAAATAAGAAAGTATTAATTAGACAATTGTAAAGAACATATATGGATGCCACAAAAGAGAAAAAACAAAGATGTCCATCTTTAGATGCTTAGCTAAGAGTTGTTGATCTCAGAAAAAATATATATACATATATATTAAAATGTATTTTAACTTTTTAGTTATTAATATTAGAAATCCAAAAGGTACTAAAAGGGTCCAGATATCATGTAATAACCACAATGGAAATGCCTTCTGACCCACTAAGCCCACCAATCCTATTATAGTTTTATGTGATCTATGAACCCAGTCTTCATATTACTTTACAACTTGGCTTACGTCCTATAATTATTCTCATAGTTACATTGTTAAGAATTGTTGTACAGAGAATGTTTTGGAATTTTAATGGTTTCATATATTTCACTTTTGTTCTTTTCCATTTCCAATTCAACTATACACTGTCTTCAAAAGAGATGTTAAAATAACACATGGCAAAATCAATTAAAGGATCAGAGGTGGTCATGGCACCAAACTCTGAGAGAGGATTTTGCTAGTTTTATCTGTTTCTAGAATGTAAGTGTACAAGTCAGATTTTATTACTAAATGGTATATAAGGAACATAAAATTATTAGCCCTTAAAGAACTTCCTCAGAAGATTAAAATCTCGTTTCCTGGGATATTAAAAATTCACCTGCTCTGCTTCCTGTAACAGTCGCAGCTAGTTTTTTTTTTTTTTAGGACAGCAAAAAAGAGAGTTTTTTTTTAAATAATAAAAAAATCATACTAAAATATTCACAAATTGATTTGTATATTCTCAGGTAAGGAAAGATTCAAAACTAATCTGATTATATGTATAATATGAACAACTAAGTATCTTTCTGCAGCAATTATAAAGCTTTCATGCATAAAAGAGGGCATTTTCTTTAGCATTGGGCTAATCCATCAAGGGCTTAGCTTCAAAGAGGAAATGTGGAGATGGGGGAGGGAGGAATAACAAAGAAAGAATGACTGAAGTAGGCTTATAAGGTAGTGATATTTCTTTTTCCATTAAACTATAAAGGATTATTTTCAACTCTTGAAAATCCTGAAGTAACATTAGAACATAATCATTTTGATTTCTTTCCATAACGGGCCAGCCCACCCCTGACTACACAAATGCATTGTGGGGGGATTTTAAACTGCGAGATAGAGCTTCTCGAAATAGAAGCTCTGCTTTGAAAAATTCTGCACCTTCCTGACATACAGAGGCTTCAGCTCTGCTGGGAACATTTAAACTGGCAGCAACTTTCACCAACGCACACCAGTTTCCAGACGTTATGAGCTGATCATTATTTTTAAAGGAAAGAATCATTCTGATGCACAACAGGCAAGTTATAGAGGACATCTGTGAGTAACTGGAATATGGAACAGTTGCTGCTGAAGTGCTTAATCAGATCAAATTATTGGATTGTTCCAATAATAATTGAAACAAATTAATACACAGACACACAAAGAGGGTGAAATGATGTACACCTTTCCTTCCTTCTGTTTTCTTTGCTACCTACCACTTATCATTGCCACAATAATACTATGAGGTGTTACTATGATGTGATCCACAGCATAACTGTCTTTCTATCTATTTGATTTGTATAATTGTCCATTCCTTTAAAATAAGTGCTTCTAGGCATCATTTATTCTGTTGTTGTTCCAGTCCTGTCCTGTTTCACCTTGGTCAGATATTTTACCTTATTTTTTAATGATCCAGATCACGTCTGCTGGTATTTACTTTATCACTGTGTATACTCTATATCTTCTCTCCTTCTGGTTGAGCTTCCCACTTTTGGTGTTATACTGGTTCTTCTGTATTTGTGCTCCAACTCAGGGCAGACGGAGTGATAGATTGGTAGATACACAGACAGAAGCTTAAATCCCAATTGAAACAAAAAATGAAATGGCTGGTAAGATTATATTCAACCTACCTCATAAGGCTTGTGTGTGTGTGTGTGTGTGTGTGTGTGTACACACAGAGAGAGAGAGAGAGAGAGAGAGAGAGAGAGACAGACAGACAGACAGAGACAGAGAGAGAGAGAGAGAGAGACAGAGACAAAGACAGAGACAGAGACAGAGAGAGTTAAACAGTCTATACTTGTACCTTGCTTATTATACACACACACACACACACACACAGACACACACACAAAACTATATATAGTGTTACAATACTGTAAATTTTATTTTCCTGGATCCAAATCTCATAAGCAAGCAAAGTACAAGTATAGCCTGTTTAACCAATTAGATCTCATCATCCAAATACTTCACTGGTTTATTACACAATACATATATCCAGTGGTGGGATTCAAATATATGAACAACTGGTTCCGTGTGTGGATGCCGCTTCCGGAAGTCCATTCTGGGCCTGGGCAACAAAAAATTAGCTACCGGTTCTGCCGAAGTGGTGCAAACTGGCTGAATCTCACCACTGCATATATCCTTAACTCAGAAATTCTACTTATGTATTGCTTCACTGGTCAAATGTAATAAATAAATAAATAAATAAATAAACCCCTTGTTAACATATTAATTCAAATATTAACAAAATAATCTAGGTTCCACTAGATTAAAGGAAGTGTAGAAAAGTTTTCCATCTATTCTGGTGGCACTAAATATCCTGAATTTTAAAAGGCTGTTGTTGTTTTAATTCCTGAGAAAACATTTTATGCCTTACACTGGTGCTAAAACTTGCAACTCCATCCAGGCCGAAATATACTTTTTACAATAACTTTAACCTTAAAGAAAAGGGAAAAAAATGTTTCCAAAGCTATGCACAGGTAATTTTACTTCCATTCAGTCATGTCCGAACTGAGAAACTGCCTGATCAAGTCTGTGTAGTTTTCCTGGCAGGGTTTTTCAGAAATGGTTTGCCATTGCCTCCTTCCTAAGGCTAAGTGAAAGTGACTGGTCTCCGAGGTCACCAAGTTTGCTTTGAGTTTAAGGTGGGATTAGAACTCACAATCACTTGGTTTCTAGACTGGTACTTTAATAACTACACCAAACTGTCAAACAGATGATAAATTCCCAGATAAATATGGAATCAGCATTTTTATCCACTTACATATTTTAAGGTGTCACATACTCAGCATGACTATATAAAAAAGCCAAGATTTTCATCCATGCTTTTCAATTAATTTACTTATTAATATGTTATTATTTTATGTCTAAACTAAGACATAGTGAAAGCATTTGTTTAGGGTGCTATGACTTGATCTGCATATATATTTACACATGCATATTCATCCGTCAAAAAACAGAGTAGATGCACAGTAGGTATGGCAAAGCACCCCATTGATCAAAAGAATGAACATTTATCTTGAGATTATAAATATTCATTTTAGAAGTTTTCATCCCAGTGTGTGTGTGTAATAGACTAGAGTTGGATGAAACTAACTAAATTCAATCCTCACAAATCCATATGTCCTTCATGACTAAAAAAGACTCAGTTTGACATGAAAAGTAAATGTAATCTGTTCACTAAACAACATCATGTAAACATTATTTCTTATGCAAAACAGTCAGACTGTCAAAAAGAAAAGCCTACTAATTTATGTGTGTGTGTGTGTGTGTGTGTGTGTGTGTGTGTGTGTGTGTGTGTTTGGATGAATAATGTTAGAATTTCAGCTAGAAAGAATAGAGAAGAAGAGTCTCACACAGACTACATGGCATAGTTAGAGCATTCTTTGGTTTAATATACTGTATGCTGAAGATTCTGACACACAATAGCTAGCTAGATAAGAGCATTTACTGCATTCCATCATAAACCACTTAACATAGTTTCTCCTTATATCACTGTTGTTTAATTCTGACACTTCTTCTTCTCATTCTTTCCCATGCTTCTACAGACATTGTCTCTTGTGCTTTTCATATTTGAAACTGGGTGATTGTTGGCACCTAACAAAACTGTATCTCTGAGATGAGAAAATCTGGTTCCCAACCTTACTCCTTCTTTTGTGTCTGTAGCCTACACAAATTGCCACCACAGACACACAATACATGTTCCATTCTCTTGAGTGAGAAATGGCTCTGGGTCATGTGCATATTGAAATTATCACACTCCCTTCCACCTTGAACACAAGTGTTAGAGAAATCCATTATTCATAAAAAATGACCTTGATTCTAAACATCAATGCTATTTTAAACAACCTCTTTTAAATACTCAGTAAAACTGGTAAATCCAAAAGTGGTAAGAACTGCTTTCTATAATCACTGATTAAAAATGGAATTTCCAAGAAGCTAGCAAATTTTGGAAAATGGGAGCAGGTTTAATTTCAGGGTATTTTTGGTGTTGTGCTAAGTCATGTCTAATCATTTCTGTATATGTCTACATATGATATTTTTAAATTAAGCCTTCATCCATCAGGCTATAAATAAAGCTATAAAATGTTCTGGGTTTTTGTTGTTGCTGTAATTTACAATATTTATTTAAAACGTCTAACCAACGTTTTTTAGGCAGACTTGTGGCAAAAGACAATTTATTTGTAGCTATCTCATGGTCTACTTATTTGTGTTAGTTTTAATCTTGTCTGAAAATTGTGTGGACAAATAGTCCTTGACTTATGACCACAATTGAGTTAAAAATTTCTGTTGTTAAGTGAGACATTTGATAAGCGAGTTTTGCCCCATTTTATGATCTTTCTTGCCACAGTTGTTAAGTGAATCACTGCAATTGATAAGTTACTAGCCTGCTTGTTAAGTGAATCTGGCTTCCTCATTGAATTTGCTTGTCAGAAGGTGGCAAAAGGTGATCACATGACCCTGACACACTGCAATGGTCATCAATATGAAATAGTTGCCAAGCCTCCAAATTTTGATCGCATGATCATGGGGATGCTGCAAAGGTCATAACTGAAAAGCGGTCATAAGTCACTAGTAAAGGTAAAGGTTCCCCCGCACATGCGTGCTAGTCGTTTCCGACTCTAGGGGCCGGTGCTCATCTCCGTTTCAAAGCCGAAGAGCCAGCGCTTGTCCGAGGACGTCTCCGTGGTCATGTGGCCGGCATGACTAGACGCCAAAGGCGCACGGAACGCTGTTACCTTCCCACCGTAGTGGTCCCTATTTTTCTACTTGCATTTTTTACGTGCTTTCGAACTGCTAGGTTGGCAGAAGCTGGGACGAGTAACAGGCGCTCACTCTGTTACGCAGCACTCGGGATTCGACCCGCCAAACTGCCGACCTTCTGATCGACAAGCTCAGCGTCCTAACCCACTGAGCCACCACGTCCCTTACCATAAGTCACTATTTCAGTGCTATTGAATGGTCACTAAATAAACTGTTGCAAGTCAAGGACTACCTGGATATGTACCTGTTTATGTATGTGTGTGTCTCTCTGTGTTAATTCTGTCTTATATATGTTACCCCCCATTGATAGGGCTCGCAACTTGGGCGTCCTCCTTGACTCCCGGCTCAATTTTGAAGACCATATAGGAGCCGTGACCAGGGGGGCTTTTGCCCAGGTTCGCCTGGTGCGCCAGTTGCGACCCTACCTGGACCAAGATGCCCTACGCACAGTCACTCATGCGCTCGTGACCTCCCGTTTAGACTACTGCAACGCTCTCTACATGGGGCTGCCCTTGAGGACCACTCGGAGGCTTCAGCTGGTGCAGAATGCAGCCGCACGAGTTGTGATGGGGGTTTCCCGATACTCCCATGTAACACCTCTACTCCGCGAGTTGCATTGGCTTCCGGTTGCCCTCCGGGTGAGATTCAAGGTGCTGGTAATGACCTATAAAGCCCTAAATGGCTTGGGTCCGGGATATCTGAGGGAACACCTGCTGCCAGCATCAAGTTCCCTTCGTCCAGTGCACTCCCATAGGGAGGGTCTTCTCAGGGTGCCGCCGGTAAAAGATTGCCGGTGGGTAACGCCCAGGGGGAGGGCCTTCTCAGCGGGTGCGCCTGCCCTCTGGAACCAGCTGCCCGTAGAGTTGAGGACTGCCCCTGACCTCCATTCATTCCGCCGGGACCTGAAGACCTGGCTCTTCGAGCTCTCTGGCCCAGGCTGAGAATTTTAACTTTAATTTTAATTTTAATTGGGGTTTTTATTCTCTCAGGGACTATTATAATCTTTTTAATTGTTTTTAATTTTTGTATTTCTTGTTTTAATTCCATGTAAACCGCCCTGAGTCCTTCGGGAAAGGGCGGTATACAAATCCAATTAAATAAATAAATAATAAATAAATTATATATCCAGAACAGATATAGGGCAGAACTCACAGTAATAAGTCCCCTTTCCAATACTTCAGGACTGACTCATCAAATCCTTCCCAGATGATTGCTGAACTGAGCTGACCTAGATGACTCATGTGCTTCCACAGTATTGACCCATCAAGAATACAGTTCTGAGAAAAGCCCTGCAACTTTGTGTAGAATATTTCTCACAGCAGCCCTGGAAGTCTCCCCCAGCTATTCTTTACTGAGAAGTCATGTTGTCATATGAAATAGGGTCAGACACAATAAAAGCAGGGAAGCAAGGTAAGTTCTAATAAAGGTTCTCACTTTTGCCCAGTTGCATTTGCTCCTTTAGTAGCATTCTAGGTGTCTTGTGAATCATTACATCTCCCTGATCTCCTCTGTAAAGCAGAGGTTAGAATGCAGTATTACAACCACAGCCAGGAGTTCGATCCTGACTGGATCAAGATTGACTCAGTCTTCCATCCTTCCAAGGTAAGTAAAATGAAGACCCATTTATTGTTAGGAGAAATATGCTGACTCTGTAAACCACTCAGAGAGTGTTATAAACCACTATGGAGTGGTATATGAGTGCTATGGCTATTGCTGTATGGGATCCATTATCACAAAGTCTGCATGATCCAAGGCTTTGTCACATAATCATTCCAAGCCATGATCAAGGCTTCAAACTGTGCACCAGAGTTCTGGGAATATTTTTAAGTTCCCTTTAAAATCTCACTGGGTTTCACTAGGGTGGTTCAACAGAATAGACTCTTCCTCTCTGCAGCAAATCACAGAGAAATGCAAGGTCACAGGGAAATGATTGATGTTGACAACCCCTATCATGTCTCCATCACTCCAGTACAAAAACCAAATCATATCTAACTTCTTCCACAAGTTGATAGCTGTATGGATTCACACTTTGGGCCAAGCTGGAGAAAACAAAAAAATCACAGGTCCTAGCCCCGAAAGATGATCCTCCTACAAATCAGAATTCTTCTATGTTCTACATGGGATATTTCTATTGGATGTCATTCTAAGGAAACTTGTTTTGCATGCTAACAATGCATACTTTAAAAAAAGGTTCTGATTGCATTTATGAATAGAAAAGTATTCCCAAATATCTTTGAACTACATTTTAGCTAGCAGAGTTTTTTGCTTCCATATTTTGGTTCTGGCAGTTTCTCATAATAGCTTTTAATGCCTCCTGTAGAAGACCTGATGCTCAATGTGGAACAAAATTGGTTCTGTTCTCAAAAGTACTGAAAATAGAAAATTTGGAAACTAGGTATCTTTAACAGAATAATTCCATTCAAAATTGAGAATATACTTTAGCTTAGTGCCTCATTATTTCCTTTAAAAAGATATAACAATGTTAAGCTTGCTTTTTTATTTATTTAAAAGTTTTACAATACATTTTTAAATACAAAAAACTCCCTCCTCCCCCTCCCCTCTCCCCAACCCTCCCCTCCCCTCCCCCTCCCCGACTTCCCAGAGCTGAATACAGGGTATAATAATACAAACATAAACTAAAATATGCTAATAACAAAAATAACATATTAAGTTCTATCGGACTTTAACTCTCATAGTCATAATATTAATAAAGTAACAAATAACTAATCATACATCATAAAAATCCACTACTTATTCAAATGCTAAATGAAACTTTTTAGTCCCATATTTATTCTGAATATATTCAATCCATCTTCTCCATTCCACAATATACCTCTGTTGTGATTGATCTTTCAAATATGCCGAAATCTTTGCCATTTCTGCCAAATTGGAAACTTTCAAAGTCCACTCTTCTATAGTCAGCAATTCCTCCTTCTTCCAGTATTGCACAACTAAAAGTCTTGCCGCCGTAATTAAATTCAACATCAATTTAGTGTCTATTACAGTAGTATCTGTAATAATACCCAATAAAAGCAATTGCGGGGAAAACTTTATCCTTTTCTTAAATATCTTTTGCATATTCCACCAAATTTTAATCCAAAAAGCTTTAACCTTTTTACAAGTCCACCATATATGAAAATATGTTGCATCTTCACAACCACACCTCCAACATTTGGGCTGACAGTTCGGATACATACTTGCTAATTTTTTAGTGTCTAAGTGCCACCTATAAAGCATTTTATAAAAATTCTCTCTTAAGTTTTGGGCCTGTGTAAATTTTACGTTTCTAACCCAGATCTTTTCCCAAGTGTCCATTGTTATAACTTCTTGAAAATTCTGGGCCCACTTTATCATACAATCTTTAACAAGTTCCGTTTCTGAGTCAATTTCTATCAATGCATTATATATCCTTTTAATATGTGCTTGGCCTTGATCTCTAATTTGTTTTACCAGATTTTCATCAGTCATCGAAAGGCCAGCTTTCTGGTCCTCTTTCCATCTTGCCTGTAATTGCCCATACTGAAACCAGGTTTGTCCAATCTTTTCTTCTTTTAAAATATTATATGGCTTTAATTGCCATTTGGAAACTAGGTATCTTTAACAGAATAATTCCATTCAAAATTGAGAATATACTTTAGCTTAGTGCCTCATTATTTCCTTTAAAAAGCTATAACAATGTTAAGCTTGCTTTTTTAAGTGTCTTATTAATATTCCTTCAGTATGACCCTTAATCAGGAGATAACTGACTAATTTTTGTTGTTATCGAGCAGACAGGCAGTTCTAGCAATACATTGCACTGTCTTTTGGATTATGTATGAATCAACCTCAATATATATATGACAGGTTTTAAAATAATGGTAATGATAGATTGGCTACGCTGAAGGAAAAGGCCAAGAAGGAAGTATAAAACAAGTTATGTAATAGTGAACATCTGCTCTAATATAAGTAAAAATGAAGGTTATTCAAAAATTGATATGTGAATCCTTTAAAAAAGACATGTCTGGTTTTTAAATGCAAATTGATGAATAAATATACCCTTTTGCTGAAAAATACAGAGAAAAATCCCATGGCAATGGGATTTTGATTGTCTAGCAGTATCACTATAAACTTAATGAACCATTTCTAGCTGAATGTTTTGAAATTGGGTCAGAACTAAAGCAGAATAGAAATGACAATATAAGTCACAAAAGATGCAATTCACAGAAGACACATTCAAAAATAGTTCCACTCAGTAGGAAGCTTAAAGTCTCTCTTACAATCCTTCATCTAAAAGAGCCAAACTATCACTCATGAGACTATTTCTCTGAATAGAGACCCATATAAAGAAATTAATATAAACTTCCAAAACCCATTACTTTTAACAGTAGACTTAAGTACTTGCTTAATTTTCCCATGGTTGGATAGCATTCTAGAATTTCCTTAAGTCAGGTAGCTTGGCTTTGAGTGCAATTGGTTATGTGTTCAGACTGAAACACAAATAATAATAATAATAATAATAATAATAATAATAATAATAATAATAATAATAATAGAAGAAGAAGAAGAAGAAGAAGAAGAAGAAGAAGAAGAAGAAGAAGAAGAAGAAGAAGAAGAAGAAGAAGAAGAAGAAGAAGAAGAAGAAGAAGAAGAAGTTGGAAGGGACCTTGGAGGTCATCTAGTCCAACCCCCTGCTCAGGCAGGAAACCCTATACCATTTCAGGCAAATGGCTGTCCAGTCTCTTCTTAAAAACTTCCAGTGTTGGAGCATTCACCACTTCTGGAGACAGGTTGTTCCACTGGTTAATTGTTCTAACTGTCAGGAAGTTTCTCCTTAGTTCTAGGTTGCTTCTCTCCTTGACTAGTTTCCATCCATTGCTTCTTGTCCTGCTTTCAGGTGCTTTGGAGAATAGCTTGACTCCCTCTTGTTTGTGGCAGCCCCTGAGATATTGGAACACTGCTATCATGTCACCCCTCACCCTTCTCTTCGTTAAACTACACATACCCAATTCCAACAACTGTTCCCTATATGTTTTAGCCTCCAGTCCCCCAATCATCTTTGTTGCTCTTCTCTGTACCCTTTCTAGAGCCTCGACATCTTTTTTTACATCGTGGTGACCAAAACTGGATGCAGTATTCCCGGTGTGGCCTTACCAAAGCATTGTAAAGTGGTATTAGTACTTCACCTGATCTTGATTCTATCCCTCTGTTAATGCAGCCTAGCACTGTGTTGGCTTTTTTGGCAGCTGCAGCACACTGCTGGCTCATATTGAAGTGATTGTCTACTAGGACTCCGAGATCCCTCTCACAGTTACTACTACTGAGCAAGGTACCACCTATACTATACCTGTGCATTTGATTTTTCCTGCCTAAATGTAGAACCTTACTTTTTTCACCATTGAATTTCATTTTGTTAGATAGCGCCCAGTGTTCGAGTCTGTCCAGATCCTCCTGTATTTTAAGCCTATTTTCTGGAGTATTGGCTATTCCTGCCAGCTTGGTGTCATCTGCAAATTTGATGAGTTCCCCATCTATCCCCTCATCCAAATTGTTCATGAAGATGTTGAAGAGCACTGGGCCCAGAACAGAGCCCTGGGGCACCCCACTACATACTTCCTTCCATGTAGATGCAGTTCCATTGAGGACCACACGCTGAGTACGGCCTGTCAGCCAGCTACGAATCCATCTGGTGGTGATGCTATCTAACCCACATTTTTCTATTTTATCAAGTAGTAGGTTGTGATCTACTTTATCAAATGCCTTACTGAAGTCCAAGTAAATTATATCTACAGCATTTCTCTGGTCCACTAATTTTGTCACTTGGTCAAAGAATGCAATAAGATTTGTCTGGCATGATCTGTTTTTGACAAACCCATGTTGACTTTTAGTGATGACTTTGTTTGTATCAAGGTGTTCGCTGATTCGTTGTTTGATTATCTTTTCAGAATCTTCACAGGTATTGAGGTCAGGCTGATAGGTCTGTAGTTTCCTGGATCTATTTTTTTTCCCTTTTTTGAAGATGGGAACCACATCAGCTCTCTTCCAGTCCTCTGGTAGTTCCCCAGTGCTCCAGGATCTTTGAAAAATATAGTTCAGTGGTTCTGAGATCACGTCTGCCAATTCCTTGAGAACCTTGGGGTGTAATCCATCTGGTCCTGGTGATTTGAACTCGTCTAGGCTGGACAGGTGCTCACTACCATTTTTTTGCCTATCTTAACTTGCATTTCTATTCTGTTTTTTATGGCACTGGTTTTGGTAGGTTGGACTGTTTTTTCCCTTTGTGTAAAGACAGATGCAAAAAACGAGTTAAATAGTTCTGCTTTCTCCCTATTGCTTGTCACCTTCTTGCCACTTTCCCCCACTAATGGACCAATCATTTCCTTAACTTTTTTCTTGTTTTTTTATATGTTGAAATAAGCATTTTTTTTGTTATTTTTGACTTTGGTCGCAAGCCTTAGTTCATTTTGAGCCTTAGCTTTCCTCCCTTCATCTTTGTAGGCACGGGCTATTTGATGATATTCTGACTTAGTTATGTGCCTCTCTTTCCAATTCTTATACTTGTCCTTTTTATCTTTCAATTTATCAGAGAGTTCTTTATGCAGCCATGCTGGTTTCTTTTGAGAGCTGTTATTTTTCTTCTTTGTTGGTATTGTACTAGACTGGGCCTTTATTATCTCACTTTTCAAAATTTCCCAAGCTTCTTGAGTTGTTTTCCCCTTTAGGATTCTCATCCATGGAATTCTTCCCATGGTCTCTCTAAGTTTATTGAAATTAGCTCTTTTAAAGTCCAAGACTCTAGTTTGGCTGTTTTCTATTGCTTGTGCTTCCAGAATGTTGAATTCCAATATTGCATGATCACTTCCCCCCAAGGTTCCTGTGGCTTCGACATTTTCTATCATTTCATCTCTGTTTGTGAGAATTAAATCCAATATGGCTAATCCCCTAGTTCCCTTCTCTACTTTTTGGGAGAGAAAGTTGTCTGCTACGTTTGTCAGGAATCTGTTTGATCTTCCACTTGGTACAGAGTTTGTCTCCCAGTTGATATCAGGGTAATTAAAGTCCCCCATTACTATTGTGATGTGCTTCTTACATACCTTAGTTAGCTGACTAGCAAAAAGTTCACCTATTTCCTCTGTTTGGTTGGGCGGCCTATAGTATACACCTATGGCAATGTCATTTTTCCCCCTTTTATATTGACCCAAATGCATTCAAGTTTACAGTTTTCGTCAATGTTGTGCTCTATTTCTGTAGAGATAAAGTTATTTCTTATATATACAGCAAATCCACCTCCTCTTTTGTTTGGTCTGTTTCTTTTAAATAGTTTAAATCCCTCTAGCTGTGTGTTCCATTGGTAGGTTTCATCCCACCATGTTTCCGTAATGGCAACAATATCATATCCGCCCTCATTTACCTGAATTTCTAGTTCACCCTGCTTTCTGTTCATAGTCTGTGCATTAGTGTATAGACATTTGAGTCCTTTATGACTGACCCTTTGTTTACTTGCTACATAACTTGTGTGGTGCCTGGCTTCCCCTATTTTCTTAGATTGCCGGGGACAGTGATGTTCTGTATCAATTAACTCACTGTCCCCAGTTTTTAGTTTAAATGTTCCTCCAGAAAAGCTGTGATTTTATTGCCAAATAACTCAGTCCCTTTCTTGGATGGATTCAGGCCATCTCTTTTATACATTTTTTCATTGGACCAGCTACAGACATCGTGACTAATATAACCAAAGCCTTCTCCTTTACACCACTCCTTTAGCCACATATTAAATTCTGCTATACGCTGGCCTTTTCCATTTTGCTCCTTATACACTGGTAAGACCTCTGAAAAAGTAAGCCTACAATGAGAAGGATATATGATGCATTGATAGAAATAGATTCAGAAATGGAACTTGTTAAAGACTGTATGATAAAATGGGCCCAGAATATTCAGGAGCCAATAACGATGGATACTTGGGAAAAAATCTGGGAAGGGTGGGCTCTATGGGGAGGTGGGGGGAAGTTGCGGGGAGGGGGAGGGAAGGGTTTTTTTAAAATGTACTGTAAAACTTTTCAATAAAAAAGTAAGCCTACAGCCTATTCTGCTAAGTTCCTGCCCCAAGCTCTGGAAATCATTCTGCACAGAGAGTACATCTTTTTGGGACAGATCATTAGTGTCAAGATGTACAATAGCCTCCACATCACAGTCCTTGCTGGCATTCTTGATTATTTTAGAAATACGCTTCTTGTCCCTACTGGCAGTAGCACCTGGAAGACACCTGACCTCTTTCAAAACCTCTGTGTCATTTCCTAAATTTACATCCCTTATAATTGAATCACCAACCAGAAGGTGGCTTCTCTTTTTGGATGCCTTTCTGTTCTTGCATGACTGGTGTGTAATACCAGATTCACACTGCTCCCTGTCGAAAACAAGTTTTTCATCTTGGACCATGATCCCCTGCTTATTTGAGTTATTATCAGAGATACCTTTACCTGTCTCCTTAATGTCCTTATTAAGGTCAGAAAGGGCACTGTATCTGTTGTGCAGAGACAGAGCGAAAGCTTTGTGTTTATGGTTCACAGATCTCACCCTGCCAGATCCCACGGTTGTCCACACTGCCCTTCTCCTGCAGGATCTTTGTGGTAGAGGGGGCTGATAGCACGGAGGCTCAATAGGGTAGAAGGGCTGAACTGGACACCTAATTTCTGCCTGAAGAGCACAGATTACAGACCCTAGATAAATAATCTGTCCTTGTAGACTAGTGATTTGTTTACAGATAGGACAGTTTCCAAGTTTGAAAAGGGTACTGCAAAAGACAGCTGCAAAACAAGTGTTGCACTGAACTAAGCCAGACATGCTGAGATACAACGAATCTCAGATGCACTTGCCCTGAATGTACCGCTGCTGTTTGATTTTTAGTTATATAATTTGTGCGATGTTAGGCACATGGGCCGCTACTTTTTTGGTGCAGCCTTTCCAAAACTTACAGAATGTAGAACTTCCCAGCAGCTCTGAGCAGTTGAAATTCTGCTGAAAAGCGATGGAGATCCAATCAGGGCCCCAAATTCAGTTCAAATACAATGCAAACCAATCAGGGCCCTAGCCACTCCCCTGGTGCAGCCCTTCTAAAACTCACAGAATGTAGCCAGAATTATCAACAGGCTAAATGTGGAGCCAAACTTTGAAGAAGTATATAAAAAATACTCCTTATTCTTAAAAAATGGGAAATGGAATGATAGTTCAAGATGACTGAGCAGCCATGTGACTCCAGCAGGGGCTGCCAAACTCCTGATGTTGGGAAGCTACAACTGTCAATATCCCTAGAATGCATGGGTAATAATGAAGTATGCTTGGAAGTATTTATGAATGACACAGGTTGCTTACCCCAGGCAACATAATGACTGAGGATTACAAAACCAATAACATCACCGTGTCACTGATTTTCAGTAGTATGCTATGCATAGGTTAGAAAACTTTTACAAATTCATGGCCGGCTAGCTGATACTCTAAACTTATAGTTTCACACAGTATGAAGTAGCATGAAATCCCAATTATACAAATTGGGATATACAATATACACACTGCTCAAGCACATAAACTTCTCTAAGCCCTTATCTTGTGGTTTCCATCCAAGCGTGTTGGGTAAATCAGTCACTAATTATTAAATCAGGGTTAAAACTAAAGGTTCTTGGTGTTCTCTGAGCTTGGTTGTTTTCTTGCAGATATTTCATTACCCAAACTGGGCATTATAATCAAAACTAGTCTGGATAAATGAAATTTCTGCAAGAAAGCACCAACCTCAGAGGGAACCAAGATCCCCTCATTATTCATTGGCAATGATTTATGTGCTACAACACATGCAAAACCAGATAATCTTGGCTTATTTAATAATCCATAATTAAATAAACTATGTCTAAGCATATGAGATTCCACTCACTATGACTATTTTGATAATTAAAAAATGCCCATTGCATATTTAGTCTAAAAATTGTCATCTCAATAGAAGTCTAACAATAAGAGTAACAATAGCAACAGTGGAACGATCTTTTACTGAGCGTGTAAAGATATCCTTACTTTTCTCTTTTATTTTTTTTATCTTTCTTACTTAACTACTTTATTCACATAGTTATGCTAGGATATTTTAGGTTTACTGTAGACTAAACGTAATATAATGTTTGATTATGCCACCTTGACAGTTCTATCCAACTGATATGCTTATAGCTGAATCCTTATTTGGTTGCACAGCAAGTTTCAGGATTAGAATAAAATTCTCTAAGTAAAATTCTCTAAGTAAACAAGGATTATCTTAATATAAGGTTCCCCATGGCTGGTATGTTCATGTTTATACATAATACAAAAAAGACTCAGTTGGCTTATGCCTAGCGATTTACAAAAGCAATAATTCTCCTATCTTCCCCATGTTCTGCCTATTCCCAACCTCCTTTGGAAATTAAGGTATTTGATAGCCATAGTGCCTTGTATTTCACAGCTCAACAGATAATACTGGAATCAAACTACTGTTCTTAAGAACAGCATGATCCTCCGGCTAGCCTCAAGCATGTTGGGACAATACAATTGTTAATTTATTTCCTGAATATTTTGCTAGTTGCTACTTATAGTACAAAAATAATAGCAGATAAACTTAGAAAGAAATACCATTTGTATTCTCAAGCACTAAAGAAATGTGTAATTGCAAATTATACTGAGAACTATTAAATGCATCTGTATACTGACAAAGCTAATGAGGTAAATAAAATTGATAAACATAATTAAGATAACATGAGATGTACCAAAGCTAGTTTATGCTAGTTTTATGTTTGGAGATTCAATGACAGAATTGAGCTACCCAACCCTACAAAACTTATAAGTATGGTTGAACATGGCTTATTCTGGGCATTGAAAGAAATGTAATGTTCATCAATACTATAATACAGCATTCTAACACAAACTGGAAGTATATTTTGAATTATTGTCAATTTGTTATTTGACCTTGAGAAAAAAAAACACAAGGAAAATAAATAAATCTGAATTAACTGATTTGTCAATCTACTACTGAATCTCAAATTAATGTGTGTAAGAACTATCTTGGAATAATGAAATAGTATTTTCCCATTCTTTATGAAAATGGAAGTTTTCAAAATGCACATTAACTGTATGGATATATAAGAATGTGTGCATCTCAAAAAGTTGCAATCCATTAAAATTGCTAGATATCATCTCAAGGCTCTTCAAAAATAATATATTTGTATAGGTCCACAACATGTTACATGTAACAGAATAAACAACAAGTAATACTTTCCATATCACTGAGATGTGTAACTAAAACCTATACATTATATTCAACCTTCGAGAGTGAAGCTAGAAATGTTATTATGCTGAGGTCCTAACCATTTTTCCCCTCTCCTGCTCATTTTCCCCTTGACAACATCTTGAACATCTGCACCTTGCAACTGAAGGACTATGAACACAGAAGAGAAATAGTCCAAAATCATTGCCAACCTAGTGTATTTGGTATCACATATTAAGCTAGGTAATCCATGCTTCCTAATTAAATTTATTTATTTATTTATTTATTTTATTAAACTTATATACCGCCCTTCTCCCGTAGGACTCAGGGTGGTTCACAAGGTTTTTTAAAACAGTCCAACAAATTACATAAATTAAAACAATTAAAATGATTAAACTAACCTTGAAACTAAAAACCCCAATAACAATTAAAAACCCCAGTTAATATTCTCAGTCCAGGCCAGAAAGCTCGAAGAGCCAGGTCTTCAGGTCCCGGCGGAATGAGCGAAGGTCAGGGGAAGTCCTCAGCTCTACAGGTAGCTGGTTCCAAAGGGCCGGCACACCCACAGAGAAGGCCCTCCCCCTGGGTATTGTCCACCGGCAATCTTTTACCGGCGGTACCCTGAGAAGACCCTCCTTGTGGGAGCGCACAGGACGAAGGGAGCTTGATGCCGGCAGCAGGTGTTCCCTCAGATATCCCAGACCCAAGCCATTTAGGGCTTTATAGGTCATCACCAGCACCTTGAATCTCACCCGGAGGGCAACCGGAAGCCAATGCAGCTCGCGGAGTAGAGGTGTTACATGGGAGTATCGGGAAACCCCCATCACAACCCGTGCGGCTGCATTCTGCACCAGCTGAAGCCTCCGAGTGGTCCTCAAGGGCAGCCACATGTAGAGAATGTTGCAGTAGTCCAATCAGGAGGTCATGAGTGCACTTTTTTCATTTTTTTAAAAAAATCTATCATATATATATAATATTTGTTTTCTGAGGTTTTCGCGGGTGTTTGTATGTGGATCTTTGGTCATTCGGGTTTTTCCCCGCGTAGAAATAAAGGTGTAGGAGCAATGTTTCGACGGAATCCCATCCGTCATCATCAGGCTGGTAGCTTCAGCTTCCTTCTTCTGGGAGAAGCATGTGGTAGTGGCTGTTTTTTCCTCTTTTTTAAACTGCCAGAGGGGGTGTGTTCAGAGCACACCTCCACCCACAGAACACACCCCCTCTGGCAGTTTAAAAAAGAGGAAAAAACAGCCACCACCACATGCTTCTCCCAGAAGAAGGAAGCTGAAGCTACCAGCCTGATGATGACGGATGGGATTCCGTCGAAACGTTGCTCCTACACCTTTATTTCTACGCGGGGAAAAACCCGAATGGCCAAAGATCCATATATAATATTCAATATACAAATGCAATGGAACATAAAAACCCTTATCTTGTACTTAAAAATTCTGCATGCATGATAGATAGACTTATGCACTACATTTGTTCAGAACACCACAATTTTCAGAGATTTTTTTGTTTAGTCCAGTTAAAAAATAGAAAGTATTTCTGCTTTAGCTAAGAAGCAGGCGAGACAGCAAGTTAACGGTTTAACTTTTATTCCGAACCAGGCAAAACAACAAGAGAACATGACTTCTATTTATTCTGACAGCTGCCGGCGGCTTGACCAATCAGGGGTGAGTCTGTTCCCGCGCCGCAGTCGCCGCCAATCGGGGCCGTCCGGTTTTGACAGCTCGGAGCTGTCATCTGTAGCGCGTGTAGAGCTGTCAATTGTTGGCGCTTGCGCGGTTTCGTCCGGCAGCTTTTGACAGCTGTCAAAAGCTGCCGTGGTTTTACCTCAGCCCTGTAACTTCTGTTAAACTCAATATAATAATAACTAGTAAATACACAACACCCCTTCCCCCTCCCTCTGATTGAGTTGTTTTACCCCAACTGTTTCTTTTTTGGGTTTCCCCATTCGTAGTCTTTCAGGTAGGTGGGAGGTTTCTTTAGTCTCTCGGAGCGCCGGGGAGTTGTCTCGGCTGGATGTTCTGTTTCCCTTGGGGCTTCTCGGGTTGGCTCCTGGGGTGGGGGGTTTGGCTCTGCTGGTTCCGCATTGATTGGTGCGGGGTGTTGAAATGGAATGTTCCGGTCAGGGAAGCTTTGTCGTGCCAGTCTCTGCGGCGGTGCTTCTGTTAGTATTGCGTCGTCCCCCCTTCCCCCTATGTTTTGAGGACTGCGTTGGCGGAGTTGGTCAATGTGTCTGCGGATATGTATATTTTGTCCAATGTCAATGATGTATGACAAAGGGCCTGTTTGTTCGATGACTACCCCTTGTGTCCATTTGTTCCCTCCCCCGTAGTTCCTGGCCCAGACAGCTTGCCCTGTGTTGAGAGTTCTATGTTGGAGGGCTGGTTCCGGGTCTGGAGGGGATCTGTCTGGGTGGAGACGGTCTAGTCTGGTGGTTAATCTTTTGCCCCAGCGAAGTTCTGCTGGGGACTTCCCGGTAGTTGTGCAAGGCGTGGTGTGTTGGGACAGAAGAAATTGTGCCAGTCTTTGGTGCCAGTTGCCGGAGATGATCTTACGCAGTGCCTCCTTGGTTGATTTTACCATCACCTCTGCCAAGCCGTTCGTCGATGGGTGGAAGGGAGCCGTAGTGGTGTGCCTAATAGAGTTCGCCGTTGTGAAACTCTGGAATTCGTAGGAGGTAAATTGGGGGCCGTTATCGGAAACTATAACATCAGGGAGCCCGTGTGTGGCGAATAATCCCCTTAAAACTTGTATCGTGGCTGAGGAAGTTGTGCTGGCTACTGGCGCTACCTCTAGCCATTTTGAAAAGCTGTCGACGACAATTAGGAATGATTGTCCCTGGAATGGACCTGCATAATCTATGTGAATGCGAGACCAGGGTGTCTTTGTAGTTTCCCATCTATGTATGGGAGCCTGTGGCTGGGCGGCTCTAACTAGCTGGCAGGAATAGCAGCCAGCTACGTGTGCTTCAATGTGTTTGTCTAAACCAGGCCACCAGACATAGCTTCTGGCCAGAGCCTTCATTTTGACGGTGCCCGGGTGCCCTTCGTGTAGGCTCTCTAGCACTTTGAGTCTGTGTTTGTCTGGGATGATTACCCTGCTGCCCCATAAGAGACATCCTTGATGGGTGGATAATTCCTTTTGTCTTAAGATGTAAGGTTGGAATAGTGGGTCTCGGGGTGAATATTGCCAGCCCGTCGTGACATAGCCTAGGACTCTGCCTAGGATTTTGTCTGCCACGGTAGCTGCGGAGATATCTTTGACAGATAATGGGCATTCTGGCAGCTCTGAGATAGCTAGTATTCTTCCAGCTGGTGCTGGGTCTGGGTCCACTATTGGTTGGGGCAATCTGCTCAGGCCATCCGCATGGCCCATGGTTTTCCCTGGCCTGTATTCTAATTTGTATGAATAGGCTGATAGAAAGGTAGACCATCTCAGGATGCGGGGAGATAATATTTGTGGTGTTAGCCTGTCTACTGTAAAAAGTCCTAACAGGGGCTTATGATCCGTAAAAATAGTAAATGGTCGGCCATACAGGTAATCATGAAATTTTTTTACGCTAGCCACTATAGCTAAAGCCTCTTTATCAATTTGAGCGTAATTACGCTCAGGTTTTGACAACGTTCTAGAATAGAACGCTACAGGGGTCTGTATTCCTTCTTTAGTTAAATGGCTTAGGACTGCTCCGATGCCGTACGGGGAGGCATCGCAGGCTAGACATAATGGCAGCTGATCGTTAAACAGGGCTACCGTTGTGCTGCTGGAGAGTAAGTTTTTTAGGAGGTTAAAACTTTTATCATGCTCAGGGGTCCACGTCCAGGGTTTGCCCTTGTCTAATAATCTATGTAAGGGTTCTGCAATGGAGGCTTTATGCGGTAGGAAGGTGTGATAAAAGTTAACTAACCCCAAGAAAGCCTGAAGTTCTTGTTTGTTTTTGGGGGTTGGTGCTGTTTTAATAGCTTTAATTTTAGTGTCTGTGGGGTGAATTCCCTTAGCGTCTATTTTAAAACCTAAGAACTCTGTTGAGGGCACCCCGATGGAGCATTTGTCTCTTTTTAATTTGAGACCAGCCTTCCTGAACCTTAGGAGCACCTTAGTTAGTTTGTCAGCCAGGTCATTTTCTGATTCCCCTGCAATTAGGACGTCGTCAAAATATGGGCAGACCCCGGGAATTCCCTTAAGTGTTTTCTCCATGATTTCCTGGAAGATTCCCGGGGCTGCAGAGATGCCAAATTGAAGGCGGTTAATTTTGAATGCTCCCTTGTGGGTGACTATTGTTTGAGCCAAAGCGGTGTCAGGGGTGACAGGCAGCTGTAAATACGCCTGCGCCAAGTCTAACTTTGCAAATATGGCGCCTGACTTAATGGCCGCGAGGATGTCTTTGACAGCCGGGACCGGGTAGGCATGTGCGTTTAAAGCGAGGTTGAGGGTCGCCTTATAGTCGGCACATAATCTTATTTGGCCGTTTGGCTTAACTGGGGTCACTATGGGTGTCTCCCACTCGGCCCCTTCTACCGGTTCGAGGACCCCTAAGTTTGTTAATCTGTCAAGCTCCGCTTCTATTTTTTCCCTCAAGGCGAAGGGAACCCTTCTGGCCTTGATTCTGACAGGCATCACATTTGGGTTCAGTTTAAGTGATACGGGCGGTCCCGTGTATTTCCCTAGTGAGCTGTCAAAAACGTCCGCGAATTGAAGGCAGACGGATTCCAATTTTGACAGCTGAATGGCGTTGACACCTGTCAACGCTATTCCTAGTGCCTCGAACCAATCTAATCCTAGCAGGCTGATTCTGTTTTCTTGGGTCACAAGAATAGGAAGGGATCCTTTAAATTCCTTGAACTCTACGGGGACGGAAGCTTTTCCCCGGAGTTTAATGGGCGTTTTCTGGAAGTCAGCTAGGCGGAGTTTGGTGGGTCTAAGGGCGGGCCCTTTCCTACTTCGGTTACAAATGTCCCTGTACGTTTGCCATGAGATTAGTGAGACGGAGGACCCAGAGTCCACTTCCATCTCACAGGGAATTCCCTGAATCCGGACGTCCACCTTGATTTTGGGTTTAAGAGTGCTGTGGACCGTATGTTTCTCCGCCCTCCCCCTTACATTAAACACTAGGGGCCTGAGACTGTGCCTGTCTCTGAGTGTATGTGGGGCCATACCTTCGGCTGTCACCTCCAGGTCGTGCAGGTTTTCCCGGCTCCGGCTGCGGCACACGGCTTTGAGGTGGCCTGTCTTTCCGCACCCATGGCATTTGGCACTGCGGAACCGGCACGTTGCTCTAGGGTGGCTTCCGCCGCAGCTGGCACACTTCGCCCTGTTTGTCGGGAAGTTTGGGCCCCTCTGGTTGTTGGCAGGCGCCCCCCTGTAGTTGCGTTGCAGCCTCAGTTTCTCGAACCGTCGTTGCACCGCGTCTATGTCTGTGGGGCCGTCGCCGTCCTTGGAACCGCTGAACCTGCCGTCTTCCTGGTGCACGGACCCCCTTGGTCCGCTGTCCGGTGGCCGTCGGTCGTCTCCGTGGCAGTCTTCGTATGCGATGACTTCTCTGGCTACATCGGTCATTGTCATTTCAGGCTTGGCGATCAGCTTTTTCCTCAGCCGTTCGTCCTTGAGCCCTATGACAATCTGGTCCCGGATTCAGTCTTCTAAATCCGGGAACCGGCACCGACGTGCAGCATGCCTGACCCGGGTTATAAAGTCATTTGCCGGTTCGTCAGGAAGCTGGATTTTCCGAGCGAAGTTCACTCTCCAGTAGAGTTCTGACTTGAGGGGCATGAAGTATTTACTCAGCCCCTCAGTGAGGTCTGCATAGGAGATAGTGGCGACCGGCTCCGGGGTGAAGATCCCCACAGCGGCATCATAAACGGCGGGGCCGCTGAGCCAGAGGAGGGCTGCTGCCTTGGCCCGGTCATCCGTGATCTTCTTGACTACCAGGTACCCTTCTACCTGGCCCAGATGCGATTCCCAGCCTTCTGGGTGGCGAGTATCGAATTCTCAGATGTGGCCGTGGTTCGTCATGCTGTCTGTAATTGTGGGTGCCGCTGCTTGCGTTGAATGGAAGTTCAGCTTCCAGTGACTTCAGCAAGTGACCAGCTCGGCTAAGGGGAAAAATCTCTTCTCCCCTTAGGTAGTGACTTCAGCTTAGGCAAGCAGGCATCCCATCCTCGTTGCCAGTGCTTTAGCTAAGAAGCAGGCGAGACAGCAAGTTAACGGTTTAACTTTTATTCCGAACCAGGCAAAACAACAAGAGAACATGACTTCTATTTATACTGACAGCTGCCGGCGGCTTGACCAATCAGGGGTGAGTCTGTTCCCGCGCCGCAGTCGCCGCCAATCGGGGCCGTCCGGTTTTGACAGCTCGGAGCTGTCATCTGTAGCGCGTGTAGAGCTGTCAATTGTTGGCGCTTGCGCGGTTTCGTCCGGCAGCTTTTGACAGCTGTCAAAAGCTGCCGTGGTTTTACCTCAGCCCTGTAACTTCTGTTAAACTCAATATAATAATAACTAGTAAATACACAACAATTTCTGTACCTCAAAGCTGCACCAAATCATAGCCTACTCTAGGATATCAAGTAATATATAATATATAATACATAATATATAATTAATAGAGAAGGGAATAAGCCACCAGCCTGAGGATGACGGATGGGATTCCGTCGAAACGTTGCTCCTACACCTTCAACTCTACGCGGGAAAAAACCCGAATGACCAAAGATCCACATACAAACACCCGCAAAAACCTCAGAAAACATGGCCAAGGCTGGAATAGTCCTAAGGAAGGCTAAATTTAAAATCGAGTAAGAAAAAGGACCTAAGAAATAAGGAATAAAAGGAGACAGAGGAAGTGAAGAGGGATAATCTGAGAAAAGAAACAAAGTAAAGAGATAAAACACAAAGGTAGGAAATACTGATGTGATGAGCCATAAGTTGGTATTTTTATCATAATGCTCCAATTATTATCATGTAAGTAATGATAATGATAAATATCATTTGTAGAGAGCTGTTGTGGTATAGTGGTTAAGGCATCATGCTAGAAACTGGAAGCCTGTCAGTTTTAGTATTAGCTAGCTCTGCCTGCACAATGGGTCAGATTGATGTGATGGGGCAAAGCTGGTGCTACAGTAGCCTGGCCCTAAAGACACTCACTCACTCTCTCTCTCTCTCTCTCTCTCTCTCTCTCTCTCTCTCTCTCTCTCTCTCTCTCTCTCTCTCACACACACACACACACAAACAGAGAGAGAGAGAGAAATGGAGACAGAGAGACACTTTTCTCTCTTACCATGGGTTTGCAATGAAATCTTCTACCTTTCTCACCAGAGTATAAATGTCCCTGAAGAAAAGCATTTCCCAGTGTACCACCCTGAACCTTGTGTGTCTATTAGGCTTGATATAAATTAATGTGTAAAAATATAAACCAATTTTAAAAACACAATATATTAAAGTGGATAAAACACACCATCATAAGGCAAAAAATAAAAGCAGCAGCAAAACAAAGAAAATTAATTCCGCTGAAATGAAAATTAACATTACCTATGATTTTTAAGTCATAATGTGGTATTAGTAACATAGACACTATGCAGCTATTCCACGGCAACCATCATCTCCACATTGGGGTGGGGGTGACACTGGGATTTATAACAATTACAAAAAAGGTTTTTTAAAGAGAGGATAGTCCTTATTCAGCTCTACAAAATAGAAATCACCTATAGGTGTTGCCAGCTACCTGGACAGCTGCTAAATATAATCCCAACAATTACCAGAAATGACCTATCTTTCTCTGTGGTGGTAGCCCCTAGCTTATCCTTTCAGGGCTCAAAAGCTAAGTGGGGTTGCATCTGCTTAGTACTTGGAAGGGAGACCACAATAATTTTTGGGTATAAATTAGACTGCCAAGTGATTAGAGACTCAATAGTTTGCTTTGATACAAAATGCAAGGCATATAGCATCTGCTTGGGTTTTTCATAGAGATAAAATTATGGAATAATTTCAAGGAGATAAAGGACATTTTGTGCTTACTATTTGGTACATGAACATACATTTTCTTTTGATATTGAACAAGTTATAGGATACCCTTTGTTATATGCCTGATTTCTTAAATATTCCTCCAGATGCCACAGGCAACTTGTTTCCGTAATTTCCCAATTAACGGAAAAACCATTGTCAAATCTGATCTTCTTCCCTTCAGCATGTAAATTACAAATTAAAAGTTCTTTGCCTAATAAAGGACAGAAGATTATTTAAATGCAGGTTACTTAATCAGCCTGCTAGCTCTTCCTCCTCTTATAACAGCATTGTGAGTTTGGCAGTTGTACTTTCACTAAATTTATTAAACTGGTGGCTGTTCTAATTTTACTTTATTACTTCCTTTTCAGCTATAATAGCACAGTCTGTTTTCAAAGTCAACGGATACTCTGTTTTTCCTTCTTTGAGGCTTATTTCATACAAGATTCTTTCTCGTTAATGAGAATCACCCATATGTGGCATGTTGTCTGCAACAAAGGGAAAGAATTTCAAATGTTACCTATAAAAACAATGACCCGCTAATCTCTCCCCCCCACTTGTTGTGTGTGTTCTTCAGAATGCTTGTCCCAGCATTAAATTTATTATGTGTAATAACACAATTTACTTATGCACAGGGACTGTTCCCCAATATTAATCCAACGTGTCCATTGTACTGAACAGTGATACTTTACTACTACATTCACTTCAACATGATTTTGATCAGAATTTGTATAGTGAAACATTCTACATTAACTGATAAATGGTTCTCCTGCTCTACTACTAAGAAGGAGATGGATGGAAAATTGTTAAAGTAACAAATCATTTTTTTTTTAACTCTGTGACCACTATTCTCCATAAAACCTATCCCAAGTTATTAACTAGAGAAAGAAGATTACTACTATTTGCATTGTCTGAAACCAATGAACCAAAGCTTTTGGGATACAGAATTATGGAAGATTTAATCTTAACTCATAAGCATGTCTAATAAAAATTTAACAAAATAAGTAATAGAATTGGTGGTATTTAAATAATATCCTGGAAGCTCAAGCCTTCTCCTAAATACAGCTGGGGCATTATGATAGTGAGGCTGTTAATGAAGAATACACAACTATCTTCCTCTTTCCCTCAAACTTTGTAGCACAGTTCATACACAACACTGTAAATGGTTGCACAGTTGGTTGTTTCCAACTGCTATATGTAGAATTTGATGACCACACAGTTTACATAGATGTTGCATAGGTCCACCATTTGTGCTTTTTTGTGTGTGAACCCAAGAACAGGAGAGTTTGAGAGTGTTAGATGTTAGCCACAGATAATTAGATGGGAGATAAGTAATGAGGAAGAGGCAAAATGTGGAAGATTGATATTCATAAAAGACTTATTAAGATGTGTAGTTATTGCTATAATTTTCTTCAAATCTTAATTCAAAAAGTGTGTCAAAACAAAGAAAAAAATGATGATTGGCTTCAATTCTGCTAAATTTCATCAGGGATCTTTCAATAATATTTGAAATAGTAGATAAATATTTCTATTGAGTTTCCATGCTTTTATATTTTGTTTTTTTTCAGTACCCTCATTTATAAATCTTTGTCTACACAATCGAAAACTAAAACCAAAATGCGGAACTTTCTACTCATTTGTTGTTCATTCAGCAGCACATTTGTTCCTTAACACAATTAGTTAAATACTCCAGGTTTATTTTTGTGAGTTTTTCCTGTGGGGACAGTCCTCAAATGCTCAGCTGCACCTGCTATTCCTACTAAAAGGTCCCATGAGAGCAATCTGTATGAGGTGGTTTCTTTCTTTCTTTTTTTGTATATAGAAAAAAAATAGCACATGTTATTCTTGGTGTCCATATTTTGCACAGAAATATTGTTCATTGAAAACTTTTAATAACAAAGGAGAACAAAGTACCTGCCATATTAGTAAGGCATCATTTATATTTGGGGAAATTCCACTGACACACACACACACACACACACACACACACATGATTCTAAATTACAGGGCTTGCTAGAGTTATCCTTCTAAATCTAATAACTACCAGTCACAAAAAATGGTTATTGGACCAGTGTGATCTTTTGGTAATAGAAGAATAAATCCTGCTTTAAAAAATATCTTTTTTTTAAATAGAACTATTTTAAATGTGAAACAGTACCATCCAGCTCTGTAGAAGATAGCTTAAAAAGCAGTTATTTTTCTTTTTTAATTTTTTTTGTTGGTTTTCTAATATTACAACTACATAATTGAAAAGCAATGTGGCAACCACATTACAATCATCCAATTACATACAAATATGATTGGTACAAATCTCAACCTAATACATATACACTGTGACTGTCTCATATTTGAATTAACACAATTTTTATTCTAATAATCACATAGACACAGCTTTCTTACATTTTATCAATAGTTTTTAGTTTATATATATCTTATTTATATTAACACTCAATCTTTTAGACAATCAATAACCTAGTGACTTTTCCCCAATTTTGATTTACCATTAATATTTAGATTAAAGATTAATCTTTTTCTATTCCAATAAGAGAATAAATAGAGATATTCCTGAATATGTATATAATACAAATGCAAAATTTGGGACATAATTTTTTACTTTATAATCAAGTCTCAGTTCAGCCTAACTACTGCAAAGAACTGAATCAGCACTGAACTGTATGTTTGTGTGTGCCTATGTGTGTGTGGTATTTTTCAAGGCATTATTTTGCCTTTGAAGATGTTACTCAAGTTTTTCTGCCCTCCAGTAACTGTCAAGACTTCTTGTTGTGTCATTATACAGCAGTAAATTATATTAACCAAGTGTGACTGAGTAAATCAAAATACAGTGGTGAGAACTCAAAACGAAGAGGAGGCAGAGAGCTATTAGATATAGAGACAAGATTCAGAAATGAAAATGGAAATAGTATTTGCAGTACTTTAGCTGAATTTTTACCTTTATACTGAATTTCTTTCTTAATAGAATGAATACAGGTAATTGAATCTGAAACCATTTTTGTATTACTTTGAATATTAGATTATCAGAAAGATTTTATATGCAAGTTAAGTCTTAATAGGGAAAATCTTGCTGAATTCAACATGTTGTATTTAATTCTATTTGTCATCCGCTGCTCTATTCTCCCCACCTCCTTGGGAATTCTGCATCAGAAAGGTAGGATGAATCCTACAGGCGAGCCAAATACATCAGCTATGTTTCTGTAAACACTGCAACTTCTGCTTATTCAGTACTGATCTGGGTGTGGAACATCTGCACAGTAGACTGATTGATTTAATTCTTATGCTACCAATCTCACTAATGTAGCGACTCTGGATAACTTACAATATAATAAAAAGTAACAAGTGCTAGAAAACAATTAAAATTGGAAAAATAGAATAGAAAAGCTAAAAACCAAGATGATGGGCATGTTTACATGGAAGTAAATCCATCTTCAACACTACAGTTCTTTATATATAGATGAACTGCATTCAGAAATCTATTGGCATTCTAGGTAATGCCCCAGTATTTGTATTATACATTATAGCCAATAAGTGAGGTACTGCAGTCAGAGGCAGCGCCAGGGAGAGTAAGTTACTATTCTTTAGAGGTCTTGGTTGACTAGCTGAACCTGTGCATCCAGTGGAGGGTGTGACTCTAGGAGGCCATCTGTCTAGGAAATCTGTTATTTCAGGAAAAGTGCCCCTTCTCATGATTTACAACCAAAAGCAACAAAAGAACCTTTCTGAACCAAGTAACATAGCTAAATTAAAATAAATTAAAATAAATTAAAATAAATAAATAAATAAATAAATAAATAAATAAATAAATAAATAAATAAATAAATAAATCTACAACAGTTCCATCTCCAGCTTGCCCTAAAGGAAGATATAAAGCTGTATAGTATTGCTGTATTGATGATATCTTACTTTCAGTCAGTTGATAAATAAATAAATAAATAAATAAATAAATAAATAAATAAATAAATAAATAAATAAATAAATAAATAAATAAATCTACAACAGTTCCATCTCCAGCTTGCCCTAAAGGAAGATATAAAGCTGTATAGTATTGCTGTATTGATGATATCTTACTTTCAGTCAGTTGATGTGGGAATGACTTTGGGATAAAGGACAACAAAAGCAGCCAAGGGAAAGGTCAGATAAAAGGTAGCTTAGCCCAAACTGCCGGCCCGCGGGTCAGATGAGTCATCCGGAAGCCACGCCCATCCCTTTGCTGGCAATGGCAAAATAGTCCCGATACATCTCGCGACGTCACAAGACATTGCGAGTTTGACATGTCTGGCTTAGTCCATAGCAGGAATGTAAATAGGGCAAGATGTTCGTCCCTATTTTCTTGGGGTGTAAAAGAGATAAGGGGAGTGAAGTACTTTTAGACTTGCAAGATGTAATCTTACAATAAAATACAATTACCTCATTTGATTGTGTGTCCTGTCTATAGCTTACCTGCTAAAGCTAACAAATCTTGCAAGTCTCCTACTCTTTGCTAATGAGAGGAATTTCAGAAATGGCCTCCAATGACCAGGGAACTTTTTTATCTATCAAACACCTTGCAGAAGCATTGCTGCAACACCTACAGCTAGTTGTGATCAATTTGTGGAATGCCATGATACAATTAACACAACAGCTGGGACACAATTTGGTGCTTAGCTGATACTCCTGGGTTCCCATAGGAGCTTGTTGGAGAATTTCAGAGAGGACCAAGATCAATTTTGGACATTCATAGCTCATTGTGTCAGGGAGGACAGTGGAGTTTCCCACTGATCACACCAGAGTGACTTTTGTGCTAAGTTTGCTAAAGGAATCAGCAGTTAAATAAACAACACTGTTGATTGAAGGGAAAAATCTAGATCTGAATAGCAATCAGGACTTCATGCATAATTCCAGAGAACACTGCAAATCTTAAATCATGCATTACTGCTTGTTGAGACATCTGAAAGCTCAAGCAGGGACAGAAAACAATAAGATAATTTATTTTGAACTTTAAATTGCCTGTTCAAGATGTAGGGTGGAATGACTTGGCCCTGACTATGACCAGTTCAGAGATGAGCTGGCTGAAGATCTGAGAGATGAGCTGGTAAAGCAAGATACCCCAAATATCCTGGAAGATTTACATCAACATGTAATAGACACTCTACTGTGGGACTTCAGTAAGAGGAGGGGGGGGAGATCTACAATCTGTTTTCCCTCATATACTTCCTCAATAGCTCCTCACAACCCAGCATGGGAGAACTCATGCAAATTGGATAATCATCAGGAGACAAAAAATAAAGAAGGGATTAGGGACTATAGTGCAGTGGCCCTGGGCACACAGCCAAGTGAAAGCTCAAGGATATGCAACAAAATGCAGAACTTGTACAACAATGGACCAGGTAAACAGCAAGTGCCCAGCTTGCTTAAAAGCAGCAAAGCAAGGAAACTCTGTCCCTCCTCCTCTTAATTCTCCTATGTGTCCAAGGTTGACAGTCTTGCCCTTTTAAGATATCAAGGCCAATATCTCTGTACTGCTCTTCTTCAGAAGAAATATTTACATTTTATTAAAAGAAACTTTGTAGCAACTTTGTCAAAAACTCAGTTGGGAACTGCCAGTCTATCTGTTTCATGGAGCAGCCCAATGGCCCTCTAGGTACTTAAATTTCCCACTATGTTGAGGCCACCCTCTTACAACCAACATTCTTTCACATGGACCATACTGCTTTTTCTGGTTGACCAGGATTTAATAGTAGCTACCACACAATCCATTCTTTACTTTTTCTCATTTTGTCCTATCCACTGATCTCATGTCAGCTTCTCTAAGTTTCTCTGATTGGCCACGTCTAATTTCTACAAATGTCTTTGTTTTTTCCTTTACTGCTTTTTATTCACATAAACCTATTCTGCACACTCCTCAATGTACTAAATTAAAAAAAAATCCAACCTTCCTCCCCAACAAAGGAATAGTATAACAGGTACATTCTTCCTCTCTTTTTTTAACTTCACTCTCTGAGTTAGGACCTTTTTATTTCTGGCTTGAGGCAAATAAATCAAAACAAGGGAACTGTGGAGCATTCCTCCTCTTTTTTCTTAAACCCATGAAAAGTCTTGATGTGACTTTTTGAAGATGACCCAGTGTTGAATCCCTTGCAGTCCTGCCTCATGTCTTTGGCAGATTGAAACCCAAAGCACTTTTTTTTCTTTGCTGAAGGCACAGCAAAGGCACCTATCAGCATTGAAAACATGCTCTGGCTGCTATCTTCCAAAATCACTTGGCCAGCCTGTGCTGTGTCATAGTTCCCCAGTGCAATTTCTTTTATCATCTAATATTGTTAGGGATATGTAGTGTTGCTTGAGTTTAGTTCTTGCTGACCTGAAAATAATGTTCTGTGCCTTCAGCAGATTTCTATTGGTTTAGTTCTCTGTTGAGAGCATTTTCCATCCTTGTGTAGAGACCACATGGAATACCACTTTGAAATTTTGAGACATTCCCAACACCATACTTGTATAGATATGGGATTTTATTTTATGTATGGAATAGGTAGTATACTCATGGGTGATATAATGCCATGCCATCTTATTCCCCCAAGTCAACAAGTTCAGCAGTTTCACCTTTTTGCTTATTATTCTCAAATATTTACCACTGCTCTCAGCCAACTGCTTCATTATATATTACTTGCTTATCATTTCTAAGCATACTGCAGATTAGTAGAAAATGAAGGGCCCTAGAGGAAGTAATGTTAGGAAGAGAATAGTCATACATGGTAAGTAGCTGCAGGGACTGCTGAGAAATTGGGTGGATGGAGGGTGAATCCATATTTCTGCACATGTACAAAATAGTGGACTCTAAACAACCTGCCCAAAGCCATGGATACCCAAAATGTATTACTGTGGAAAGGAGTTCAGATTAATGTTAATCAACTGCAGATATGTGAATCCATGAATAATGAGACTGTGGATAAAAAGGCAATTACCAAGGTGTAGGTGTCATGGTACTCTGCAGAATTTTTCCCCTTACTAGACATGTTTTAGGATGCCAGTGTGCTCTGCTTCTATAAATGAACCTGAAATAATGGGTCTTCCTCAGCCAAGACAATCTTACTCTGCTTTTTCTTTTACATTTTCATAGCTAAAATGAACTTTCAGTCTAAAATAACAACATTGAAAAGCTTCTGCTTTATATCATGTGTGTTTCTGAAAAAAAAGTCAGAGGCTGTCAGCTGGCACATCCATAACTATGCTTGTTTCAAAGCTCTTCCTTTCACAGATGGAATTGCAATTTCTTGGGAACTCCAAGTATAATCCTCTATCCCTGTCAGAAAGCCACTACTGGTGAATAATAAAGGAAAGTGCAACCACACGTCATTAATGAAAATTCTCTAGTCTTCAAGTCAAGTTAAGACAAGAGAGTGGCAGAAAGAGCTAACAAGTATAAAGAAAGAGTCATGTGAAATTGGTACTAAAGAAAATTGTTGACATTCAGACAATAGAATGAACCAGAAAAACACCAGAAAATTGGAATTTAAAACAAAAAATTCATTTCCACTCATACTGAAAAACATTTAAAGGCAATTTTTCTGTCACTTCAACTGTTAGGAACATGTCCTGGGAATATGTGATTATATTTATCCTGGATGACATGATTTTACAGTGATGGGGCTTTTCTGACAATACATTTGTTATTTAGCTTAGAAAAAGAATGGATAAATAATTAGAGAAGTAAGCAACTTTGAGACTGTGTGACACATCTCAACCTTCACAACCAACTGATAATCTAGAATCAGTTGTATAAGAAAAATATAAGCAAACATTGTATTGGTAACCATTTAAAAGGCCACACATTTTTTACTGAAAGTCATTTATAACTTTAAGAAAAACTGCTACAAAAGAAAATCTGCCTAAATTAGAAAGGAGTTCAGCTACGGTCATAATCAAAAAAATTCTTAAAGAATAGTATCATGTAATTCAGTTAAAACTCTCTCACAATCAAGGATCTGTGGCACGCTGTAAATACTGTAAACCAGCTTGAATAGAATAGAATAGAATAGAATAGAATAGAATAGAATAGAATAGAATAGAATAGAATAGAATAGAATAGAATAGAATAGAATAGAATAGAATAGAATAGAATAGAATAGAATAGAATAGAATAGAATAGAATAGAATAGAATAGAATAGAATAGAATAGAACTGCAAGGAACCTTGGAGGTCTTCTAGTCTAGTCCCCTGCTCAAGCAGGAGAACCTATACCATCTCAGACAAGTGAATGTCTAGTCTCTTCTTTAAAATCTCCAGTGATGGACTGTCCACAATTTCTGGGGGTAAGCTGTTCCACTGGTTTATTGTCCTCACTGTCAAGAAGTTTCCCCTTAATTCAAGGATGCTTCTCTCTTTGATCAGTTTCCAACCATTGTTTCTCGTCCTTCCCTCTGGTGCTTTGGTGAACAACCTGGCCCCCTCTTCCTTGTGGCAACCTCTCAGATGCTATCATGTCTCCCCTATTTCTTCTTTTCTTTAGACTATCCAAACCCAAGTCCCGTAGCCGTTCTTTGCAATATAAGTATTAATGTGTAGAACTAAAATTATTAAATGAGATTAAGACAGAAATCTTCAAAGTATTATGTCAAGACCATTAATCCTGTGGATTAGTATTTAAATCATATAAAAGGATACACTGGCAGGACAACTTCCAGGTCACAGGTCACTTTCTATTTACATGACTGAACTTTCATTATTTATAGCTTCTGTAAAACTCTGTTGCATATATTACAGAATTCTGAATCCAATGCCTGATAGAATTCATGAAAAAATGTACCGTTCTAAAGATATCAAGTGCAACATGCAAAGGAGTACAGAATTTTGCATCTGCTCTGACTCTTCATAACTGATAGCAACATTTGCTATCACGAGAGAAGCAGGAAAATGAATATACTAGACAAACTTCACATCAGATTTTCTTTCTCCATTATGTCTAAACATTGTGAGATAAATAAACTACAGTAATACCAACATTCTTATATATAAAAAAGACTAACATATCAATTAGAGAGGGGGTTGGGAAATCACACAACTTAGATGCTAATCATTTAAATGTAAACAATTAGAATAGGAAAAAAAATAGATAGCAAAAACTTTAAATACCTGGTAAGCAAATCCATTGTTACATTTCTTCAATCAAAATATCAATAAATACAAAAAGAACCACATAGAATAACATTTTAACTTTGATCAAGAGTTCATTTTATCTTCTTTTTTTTTAAAAAAAAAACCCAGTCTGTAATCCATTCCTATAACTGTTGATACTTGTCCATTCTTATACACGTAGTTGTTGAAATGTGTCATGTTTTTCTTCCATACTTTATAAAAATTAAGAAGGAAATAACAAGAAATGGCTCCATAGAGTAATGGGAACAATTCTTTTTTCTGTTGTTGGGTTTACAAAAGGGACCAGAAGTATGGAAGAAGAAAAAAATAACAAGTATCAACAACTATAAGAATTTATTTGCCACCCATCTTGTAGTGACTATGAGGGGCTCTAGACCAGGGATCTTCAAATTTGGCCCTTTTATGACTTGTGGACTTCAATTCCCAGAATTCCTTAGCTAGTGTGCATGGCTGAGGAATTCTGGGAGTTGAAGTCCACAAGTCATAAAAGGGCCAAATTTGAAGACCCCTCTTCTAGACAAAATACCTTTAAAAGCCATGGAAATGTATTTCCAACAAATGTGCCTTGATTCTTTTAAAATAATTTCCAAGTCATGATACTTAAAATACAATACTACAATGTTTCCTTTATTTTTATTTTTTAAAAAACTTTCAGTGGCCAAAAGCTTGTCTTGCTTTTTGCTGTTTATTTTAAGTTCTTAAAAGTTATAAAAGTAAATCTTCATTTTCTTACATTAAGGTTTGAAGGCAGTTCCTCACCAGGTATTTCAACCTTGTCCCTTTGAAGGTGTCTAACTCCTTTTCAGCAATTAATAAGCAATTTTCAATAAGCAGACAACTGTCCAGATTTAGTGTCCTTTGAAAGGCTCCATTTGTGGCTTGGAGCAATTGCATTAGATTCCTTCATCTTTAGCCCCTCCTCCTCCTCTTCCCAGGAAATTTTGCAGTCTCTTCATGGGAAAAAGAAAGGACTCTAAGGAGAAACGGCTTAGGCAATTTTGCATTTCTTTCTTTTGTTGCAGAGAGGATCAGAGAAATTAATCTACTGACCAGCTCCTTAGAAAAGTCTACAAATGTTGGCACCATGCAAAAGCTTCTTCCCTGGAAATTGTAAATATGTGCTGATTATGAACAGCTAGTACAGGATGCTGCAATGGTAAAAAAATGGGAGAATTGATTGCAAAGTTGTTGTTTTTTACATCATTTATTCAAGTAGAATGGATCTGGATTTCTACATCAGTAAAAATGGAATGATCCTTATTAAGTAAAGCTATGATAGAAAAGGTACAGTATTGGCAAAAAAACAATGAATTACCAGGAGGTGGCCTAAAGTTAGACTCCAATACCGCTAATAATAGTTGTGATCAGATGAAGAGAAAAGAAGAATGATGGAGGGAAAATAAAGACCAGCTGGGAGATGGTTAGAGCTGCATGAGGGTATAAGAGATGGAAAGTAGAACATTCTAAATTAGTTCAGGTATTGGAGTAAATTGTAGGACAGGTGCTAAATGTTAGGGTAAATGAGAATAAGTTTGTAAGAAGCAAAAAAAGGTCCAATAAATAATTGCACACTTCACTACAGTATTCATTTAATAAGCAAAGTTCATTTGCTGTAGTGCACATTGCTTATAAACACAATTATTCACCACAGGAACAATTAACTTGCCTGGAGCTGATTCTATTGCGGACCTGGTGAGAGCATGCATATGCACACAGACATATTTGTAAGTTGTTTTTCAAACACACACACACACACATCATGCATGCTGTTATGTATTCACATGTTAAGGTAACGTTAAACATACTTTAATATATAAACCAACGGAGCTGAGGTAAACCGCGGCAGCTTTTGACAGCTTTTTTCAAAAGCTGCCGGAGAGAACTACGCAGGCGCTAACCGACTGACAGCTCTCGGCTGTCAAAGTCGCCGGCTACAGCGCACGCGCCACCAGATGACAGCTCCGAGCTGTCAAACCAGCCCGACTCCGATTGGCTGAAGCGAACAAAGCGGGAAACCGGCGCAGCCCCGATTGGTCAGACATCTGACAGCTGCAAGTATAAATAGAGCGATGTTCTTCTGTTGTTTGCCTGGTTCCTAATAAAGTTAAGTTGCTTAACTTCGCTGTCCTGCCTGCTCCTTTAAAGCACATGCATTGTTTCTTTCTTTCTTTCCAGGTACTGTTACACTGCTCAAATCAACAAGATGTTTCAAAATGAAAACTGAAATCGTTCTAAAAATTAGTTAAGAAGTCAGGGTATTATGGCAAATGATAGGTTAAAGGCTTTTTGTGTTAAGTCACAGAAAGGGCAAAATGAGAGAGTGGATGATAGATGGGAAGTGAACAATGGCAGATGCTGTAGGGTGTGAACTGAAAATTCAGCATTTCCTCAGGATACACTGGATATAAAACCTTTCCCAAACCTACTTACCACAACAAAAGTCTTCATATATTCCTGCTCTTCAAGGTGAAAGGGAGAAATAGTGCTGAACTCACTAAGTAATATATTAATTCAATACCCTCTCCCAAGCACTATGATTGGAGTGCTCAGCTAAAATAATTCACAATAAGTAGAGTAGTAAAGTTGTAAATTACAAACTACATATCTCTGTTCCACCCTTCACTTCCCATTCTGGAGTTTTCATTATACAAAAGGGTTAGGGAGGATCCATTTTTACAGGCGAATGTATCTGTGTCCTTATAAATATACATTTTAACATTTATTTAAAAGATTTATAACTTGCTAGCCATAGCAACAAGCAGTACTAAATAATGAAGCTTTGGACAAATTCAAATTCTTTCTAATTTGGAAGAGCCCTACTTCAGACATTTCCCCCCAAACTATCTGTATGAGCCTAATTCAAAATACCCAATTCTTCAAAATCCAAAATATACTTTCTCAAACTCCTTATTTTTTCTACTATATTTATTTATATGCTGCCATGCTCGCAAGATTCTGTGTGGTCTGGAAAATAAACTACAATTAAATATATCAAGATCACACGAGGCATCTACCATAAGAACACTTGCATCATCAAATTGAAGTCACCAAATAAAACTCCAAATAGAAATTGTACGCCAAGATCATCACTAAAATTCAAAATGACCCCTAAGCAAGATAATCAGAAACACCTTCTGTGATGGTGTTAGAGGAGCATGGAGAGGCAAGTACATCACTGGGACAAAGTATTCTACAGAGATGCAGCCATGAGAAAGAAACACTGCTTTTCAGTCTGTGCTTCTCTTAGAACAAGAGTCTTCAAACGTGGCCCTTTTATGACTTGTGGACTTCAACTTCAGCATGCATGGCTGAGGAATTCTGGGAGTTGAAGTTCACAAGTCATAAAAGGGCCACGTTTGAAGACCCCTGTCTTAGAGGCTGAGTTTCTCCCTTTGATGATCATTCATAAAACATATAACCTGTAGATGAGGTAGTTCCTAAACTTACATAGGGCTGCATCATTAAGTCTTTAAAAGTTAATATCAGCCATTTGAATCAGATTCAGGAAGCTATTGGAAAGCAATAGTGCATCAACTGAGTAATAGGAAACATGATGTAGTCAGCATCCCTGGTGCAGAAGCCTTGATGGAACAGTGGTTAAAGTGCAAATTACAAATAAACTCTGCCCACAGCCTAGAGTACGATACTGATGGAAGTTAGGTTGACTCAGCCTTCCATCCTTCCAAGGTCAGTAAAATGAGGACCCAGATTGTTGGGAGCGGGGGGCTGGACTAGAAAACCTCCAAGCTTCCCTTCCCTTCCCTTCCAGCTCTATTCTATTCTATTCTATTCTATTCTATTCTATTCTATTCTATTCTATTCTATTCTATTCTATTCTATTCTATTCTATTCTATTCTATTCTATTCTATTCTATTCTATTCTATTCTATTCTATTCTATTCTATTCTAGGCAAATAATAATGCTTACATTGCGAACTACCCAGAAAGTGCTGTAAAGTACCATGGGATGGTATATAGGCTTAAAAGCTATTAATATCAGCTATCAGTAAGGAGCAGTAGTTTCTGGATCACTTGTAAAAGCAGAGAAAAGCAGATTTGAAGCAAATAATGCTTAGGATTTTTATCTGAGTATCCCAGTCTAGAAAGGGCCTCAGTTGGCTGTTGGGAGTTAGAAAACAGGATAGGAACTTTATAGACAGATTCATACATCAGCTGTAGTCCCACAGAGTTCTAGTCCTTATGAAAACCAGTTAAATGATTTTAGCCGAAAAATTCTCTCTCTCAGCCCAACCTTCTTCACGGGATTGTTGTGGAAAACAGGAAAATAGGAGGAATATTGGGTGTGCTCATTGCCTTGGTTTATTTGCAAAAATAATAAAGGTTTTTTTAAAAAAATACCCCCAGAGGGTGCCATGAGATGTTTAAAATGTTTGTGACATCCATATGTGAACCTGGTTTTTTTTACTGAGACACTGAAAGCACCATACACTGAAAAAGTTCAGGAACTTCTGGTCTAACAGATTTTTCCTTTTGTATGTTTTATCCAAAAAGAAGATGTACCAGTTCACAGGTATCTTAAGTAGCAAAAATAACAGAATAACAAAATTGGAAGGGATTTTGGAGGTCTTCTAGCCCAACCCCCTGGTTAATTGTTCTCACTGTCAGGAACTCTCTCTCAGTTCTAGGTTGGTTCTTTGCTTGATTAGTTTCCACTGTTTCTTGTTCTGCCTTCAGGAACTTTGGGAAATAGGTTGACTCCCTCTTCTTTGATAGAAGAAATGCTACAGTATCTTTTCAACCTGCTCCTTCTTTTCATTAGACTAGACATATCCAATTCCTACAAGAAGACATATCAAATTCCTTCAAAAATCGTCTTGGTGCTTATGCCACTCTTTGCCTGGAGTCTGCAGTCAAAAATCTTAAACTTGAGAACATTTTTTGCAACACACATGATGTTCAGGTCAACTCACCCTACTATACTGGCATATAAATCCAATCTGGACATAGATTTATCTTAGCTTCTATCTGTTGTTCCAGCAGAGATCAGTAGAACACACAGACCCCACCACCTCAGGTCATGTGCTCACTCTTTCAGAGCAATATCCAGAATTAAATTGGAGCCAAAATGTTTCTAGACAATCAGTTTAGGAGTTGTGAGGATTTAATCTGAGTGGTGTTGTCCATTCCACTGCTTCATAGCCACCAGCCTTCAATCAAGATGACTAACTGAGTTTCATCAGCATATTAATATCTGACATCAGATAGATGACTTCTTTAAGTGTTTTAAAGAGCTCTTACAGTGTTTCAGAGTACAAGGTAGTGACTGAGTCCTGAAGGACTCTACATTAAAATAACTGTGGGCTTGATTACCTTTTTCTTACTATAAACTGGAATCATCTACTTTTTTCTTTGATCCTAGCTATACACGCTGGAAAATCCTTCAGTGCTCTGAAATAATGTAAACTAATATTAAACACTGCAAGGTGGAGGGAGGGGGAGAGGCTTTAAAAGAAAATGCAGCCTCTGGCTCTCTTTCTCCAATCGCAGTAGAATATACAGACACATTTATGATAGGAGAACAATCAGCAGAAACTCGCTGGAAAATTCCTTAACATGCAGAAAGCTGGGATATACAGTTAATACACTTTCTTATAGAGATTTTTTATTATTATCTAGACTTAATTGGCCATACAAAAACACTGAGGTACTCCAAAGGAGTATCTTTTTTATTTTTGTCATATCTGAAATGTTAGGAAGTTTTAATGCAAGTTGATAGACCATTACAGTACATTGGTCTGCTTCTATTTTATTGGCATACAGCAGACATGTCAAACACAAGGCCCGGGGGCCGGATGCGGCCTGTGAAGTGGTTTCATGCGGCCCGCGAAGCCATCCTGTAAACAGTGGGGGAACGGCCTCCACTGCCTTGGCCCTGGCTCAGAGACCCTCAGATCTGTCCCACTCCTGCCCAGGCCCCTATAGGCACCCTTGATGCGAACGATGTAGAGCTGGCCACGCCCACCCACTAGGCCATACACACTCTAGCCACGCCCACCCAGTAGGCCACACCCACCCAGGCCACACCCACCCGGCCCTCTGAGGGCAACCACAATGCTGATGCAGCCCTCAATGAAATTGAGTTTGACACCCCTGGCATACAGTATTCTGTAGCAAGATTCATTTAAATGTTGATTCATGTTTTATATCTTGCATATCAGAATGACTTGAAATCTAGTCTCCTTCTTGCAGTTTTTCCTCCCTCAGACCAATGTTATCTAGGTCTAATCAAAGCATGGTACACTGCCATCTCCATGCTAATGTATTTTTGGCAACAAATTCCGCTAGTGTCAAGATTCTGTGTATTTGTATTCTTAGGCTTGTGCATTTTTTATTAACTATAACACCAAACCATATCTAAATAGACAAAACCTTATTTAAAACACAACTACAGATGGAGCAATTTTGTTGAATATCCCTTTGGATTCTCAAGTTTTCTGTTTTAAAAAATAGCCAGTTTTTTAGAGATCAAGGAACAGGAGTAAAATTAAGGGAAATACTATCTGCTTTTCCTGTTTCTTTTTTTCTTAGATACCAGAAGGTGGAAAGAAACCTGCTGGTTTGTTGTTGCTTTGTTTTTTCCCCCCAACTCATTGCTTTCAAAGTAAACTTCCCTGTTCACAGAAATAATAGAGAAACCACAGGGGCAGACTGCAATAAATTGCAACTGCAAGCTTTGACTACGTGTTATTTGATCTGTGAAGGGTCATCTTGCTCAAAACATAAAACTGTACTTCTGAAACAAAACACATGACTGACAATAGCCAAGGTAATTGCTAGAATCCAATGGCACCACAATATAAGCAACTGGTGAGAACAAGGGGGAACAAATAATGAAATAATAATGGCCTTTGTGGCATTGCAAGGCATGCACTGCATCCTCTGTTACATGTGTCACAATGTCACATACATGTATATAAGAAGGAGCTTGCATCATGAAATTGCAATGCTTGATATGTCATTCTAAAGACAGAGTCAGATACTGTGGACAATTCTGAATATGAACAGGCAATATCTCAAGAACAAACTGTCTTTTGAGATTAAAACCTGAGAAAGTAAAATTTCAACTTTTGTTTTGTTTCTGAAAGAGTTCTGAAAGGTTTAAACTCATATTTCAATGAAAATTTTGTATCTTAGATAATTACTGTGACTTTAGAAGTTCCACAAATTTTGTTTCAAATAGACTTTCAGCTATCTGAAAAGTTCAATAACATAAATAAAAAACTGCTTAGTGCTGGTCCAATTGAAAGTCATCACAGATCCATTGATTGATCCCTTGCAGTTTTCCTATCAAGCAAATAGGTCAGCAAACAATGTCATTTTGCTACATTTTGCAACATCTTGACTTTCCAGGGACCAATGCATGGACCCTTTTTGTGGACTTCAGCTCAACATTCAATACAATCAGACCAGAAATTATCTATTTTAAATGGATCCAGCTTACTGGACCTACTCATACTTGTAGGCAGATAATCATTTTTTTGACAGATAGGAAGCAACAAGTGAGGCTATAGAAAATTACATATAGCTCATGGGCAATGAGCACAGGCGTTCGTCAGGGTGGTGTGCTTTCTCCATTGCTCTTTTCACTCTATACCAGGGGTTGGCAACCTTAAACACTCAAAGAGCCACTTGGACCCATTTCCCAGAGAAAAGAAAACACTGGGAGCCACAAAACACGCATGCGTGCACATGTGCACACCGAGGAGGGGAGCTTGATTGAAGAGTTTAATGAAAAAGAAGGCTGCTGTTCTCTCTCTCTCTCTCTCTCTCTCTCTCTCTCTCTCTCTCTCTCTCTCTCTCTCTCTCTCCATATCCCTCCCCTCTCTCCTTCTCTTTCTTTCCCTCCCTCTCTCTCTCTTTCTCCCCCCCTCCCTCTCTCCGATCTTCTGCTTACCTGGCAAGCTGGCTTGACACTGTTCTCCGACAAGCTGACACACATTCTTATTGGGCTGGCTCTCCTGCCCTTGGTCTGCCAGTCCTCTTCTTCCCCCACTCAGTGTGAGTGTGTGTTTGTGTGTGTGTGTGTTAGAGAGAGAGAGAGAGAGAGAGAGAGAGAGAGAGAGAGAGAGAGAGAGAGAGAGCTGTTTTCTGCTTCTTCCTGCTTCCTGCAGAGACGCAGCAAAGGCATGAGCCCTGCCCAATAAGCTTGTCAGCTTGTTGGAGAACAGTGTGAGGCCACTCTCTTTTTTACACACACACACACACACACACACAGAGAGAGAGAGAGAGAGAGAGAGAGAGAGAGAGAGAGAGAGAGAGAGAGAGAGAGAGAGAGAGAGAAGGGAAGCACAAGTGCCTCTCTCTCTCTCTCTCTCTCTCTCTCTCTCTCTCTCTCTCTCTCTCTCTCTCTCTCTCTCTCTCTCTGCAAATGACAGAGGATGAGTGGGAGCCGCAGGAGAAAGCTGAAAGAGCCACATACGGCTCGAGAGCTGCGGGTTGCCGACCCGTGCTCTATACCAATGACTGCATCTCAAAAGAACCCTATGATAAAGCACTGACGTTGGTAGATGATACATCTCATTTGAGAGATGGTGATGAGTCTGCATAAAGACAGGAGGATAAACAACTGGCCCTATGGTGCAGCTCTAACAAACCTGGAATTGAATACATTTAAAACTGTAGAGATGAGGCTGAATTTTAGGAAAAGCCCTTCTGTTTTGCCACCTCATTATATCTGATAGCACAGTATCAAAGTAGAGTCCTTTATTTTTTTTTTCTATAATCCCCTAGGACTTGAAATGGTTTGGTTGAGCAATCAAACAGGGCAAGTACAGACTCCAATGGATAGTTAAGGCTGCAGAAAGAATAACTGCAACCAGCCTGCTTCCATAGAAGACCTGTACATTTTGCAGGTCAGAAGGAGGACTGAGAAGATAATTGCAGACCCCTCCCATCCTGCACAACTCCTTCCCTTGGGATGGCACTAATGTCTATGTGTATTTATTTATTTATTTATTTTATTTATTTATTTAGATTTATATACCGCCCTTTCCCGAAGGAAAAAGTAGTATGGCTGTAGCATTATTATTACTCTTCTTACTCCCCCTCCTGTTGATTATTATTATTATTATTATTATTATTATTATTATTATTATTATTATTATTATTATTATTATTATTATTATTATTATTATTTTGTTATTGTTATTATTCTGTTGCTTTGCATGTACAGTGACAGCTTCTGCACCACATACAAATTCCTTGTGTGTCTAATCACACTAGGCCAAATAAAGTTCTGTTCTGTTCTATTCTATTCTATTATATAAAATATAACTTTGGATTTTCCTTTTATTTGAAAAGCTAGAAAACATATAAAATTGCTGCTCAGTTTTTGAAGCCAGCTCATTAGGATTTCCTAAATTATCTAGGAAGACTGTGTGCTTCATATTTCAGCTTTTTCATGGCAAAGGCAACGAACATATAATATCCTGCCAAAGATAAAGTATTCTAATAACATTCCAAAATTCTTGCCTGTGTGAGCTGCATTTAGGAATAATGTGCAAAATGTTTGGGATTTTACCACAGTGAAATCTGTGTTGTTGTTGTTGTTGTTTTTTAATTAAGAAAGGAAAATGATTGATGGTTCTCTTAGTAACATTTGAGAACTTTGTATGCAAATATAACCTGCCTAATTTAATATCATTCTGAGACACAAATTCACTAGATGACTTTATTCACATCTTCAATAAAGCCAATCCACTATCTCAATGAAAAAATACTAATAAAACTGTTGCAATAGCAACCTAACTGAGCCAGTTTAAACATTTGAAATGTAAATGAAAATTACCTGTAAAAATCTGCCAAGTTGGTTCTGCTTAAAAGGCTTACGGTACTTATTCATTCATGTTTGTGTTTGGGAAGAAGGCTACCTGAATACAGCTTTGGATGGAAATATTTTCATACACCAATCTCATGGTCATTTATATAATTCCTTCATCAAATATTAAGGCCATCTTTCTGTTCTCTTCCAATCTGTTTTATAATATGCAGTGTTTAGCATTTTGTGGACACCACGATGACAATTACCCCTGAGAAAAAATGATATAGCAAGTCTAGATTTTATCTCAGTAACAGTAATCAAATCCTAGCATTGCCTGAAAAAATAAAATGTCACTAATATGTATGACTTTATAGGACAGTTGATATTGAAATAAGTTTCAATAGTTTTTGAGAGAAAATACATATTCACAATAGGCTAAAAAATTCAATAGGTTAAGAAGAACACATTAAATAACAGAGATTCCCTTTCAAAATCTTCCTACCAAAAGCATTATATTTATATGCTGTGGAAAAGAAGATAATATGGGACAAAATTATAAGTAGAAGTGATTAAATATAAGGTATATAATTAATAAATATATGCTAACCTTCATATAAGTTGTGTCAATTATGGGGTTTAATTTGTAAAATTAATATAATTATATAATATAAATTATATAATTCTGTATATTTAGGTATTTGGGTAGAGACATTATTAATAAATAATAATAAAGTCCTAAGAAGAACTTATTTCAAACAGATACTTGAATATGTCTCATTCTCAAATATCTAAATTTCAGATATTTAATTTAAATTAATTATCACTTCTGCCACTGAGAGCATGTTTATACAATACATTTATTCTAGGAATGCTTTAATTAACTTATACCACTGATTTGTTGATATGATCATGAGGCTAACTCAAAACCAAAATTAGACGACAATGAGGAAAACAGTCTCTGCATAATCAGGGGCATCTATGTTTCATTTCAGCTTTATTTCATTTCAAAATAAATGGCCTATGTAAACAATTACTACTTCAGCATGTAAAAGTGGACAAGAGAATTAATTTATTTCACACATGCAGGGATGGAGGAGTAAAGTATGTTAACAATAACAATATGATAAAGAAGTTTTTCAGCTAAATAAAGATGGTTGAATTGGCTATCCAGAATAATTCACTCTGCTATTGTATATACTTTGGGGCCTATGGCAGCTGGCTATCCAAGCTGAGGCTTATTTTATAAATTTCTTAAAAGAGAGTGCTTTCTTTTATTATAGGAACAAGGAAGAGGGGAATGCTATGATTTATCAAAAAGACATGTTAAAGCCCCAAGAAATAGGTAGAGCTGCGAGAAGTTTATTTTATCTAACAGCATTAAATGGTGTTAGATTAAATGAATGGCAGAAATGGAAGAAGCCCCCCCCCACCCAATCCACTGCAGGCATCCTTTTATGCTGAGGTTCTGAAGATATCATTCAAGGCTATGAGCAAATAATCCATTATTAGAGGTTAGGATCACAACACTGGACACACAGAACTTTGAATTTCCAATATGTAGGATATAATTTTGGCCAATTTAAAATTTAATTATTTTATGAATGACATTCTTTTAAAATATGTAATAGCTTAAACTGGATTAATTTTTTCATACTGAAGAAAGCCCGTGCATGTCCAGATGTAGGAGAGAAATTAAATTAAATTAGTAATATAGGACAAACCTATATTCAGTTCCAACCATTACCCTTTATATTCAAATTTGATTACTATTATTATATTAACATAATACTCTCATCATGCACCAAAACCAATCAGCTCCAAAGTATGAAAGAGATACAGATCTATAATTAGAAATATTCATTCAAGCAGAAAAAGTACAATGGAAAATGCATAAGAATTTGCATAAGTAAAATTAATGCAGTAAGGCTGTAGAAAATAAAAGGATTAAATACACAATATGGCATACTATTTTCAAATATTATGAAATAAAGCCATGCCAAAATTGGGATGTAAAACATAGGAATACAATATTGCCAAAATTTTATGGTAACTGGAAAGGCAGCCCAGGGATCATGCGGGTTTTCATATTTTCCCTCCAATCATCAAAAGAAAACTCTCACCTCAAATATTTTATTCTCTGATCCCACATTTTTTTCGTGTTATTCATGCAATACCATAGTTTTGTAATCAGAAAGAGTGATAAGAATAAGCCAGGAAAAACCTGGGTACACCAATTCAACCATGTCTTAATTCTTACAAATGGCACATAGGATGTAGAGAAATCCTATTATATTAGTTTCAAATGGGAAGGAAATAATTACACAATGTCAATGAAAGGTGTTGTGGAGAGGTAAATATCTATTATTGTATTGCCCTTGACACAGTTAGAAAATATTGAATGCAGGATAGTCATGTTCAGTTTTACTAACCATATTCTAAGATATGTGGTAGTTTGCTACTTGGGCAGGAACATATTTGAGTATGTTTTTTTTTCCCTAAGAGCAAGATATATAATGTTATATACAATGTTGACAAGGAAAGGAAGAGAAAAGAAAAGAAAGAGAAGGGATCGTTGTATAAAGTATGGGCTCTCAAATAATATTTAAACCATTCTTATTAGAAGGCTTGGCAAAATAATCAGTGTTGCACTTGCTTTAAAGTTGATGCAAAAAGATAAAGCCTTCTTAGTCTTTTAATGTCACAGTGATTACTCAAACTCTGATATTGAAATGATAGCTCACAATCTTCATAGTTCCACAATGTTTGTCCAATCAGGATGAAGGGTCTGTTAGTCATACAATGGAAAATAAATTTCACAGAATAATGGAAACTGAAGTAAGGGACCATTCATCCCTTCCAAAGTCTCATCAGTAAGAGCAGGACAGGACCTTATTTTAAACCCCTCCCCTAAAAAGAAATTGAGCAGACTAATCCTAAAATGGTAAAATAGAATAGAAGGTATTCTTGCACCACTTAAGGAATGAAATGTTTTTGGATGTACTTTGTATCTACTGCCAGTATAGCTTTGCCTGGTCACAGAGGATATCTCTATATCTCTGCACCTGTAGAGGAACTCTTTTTTCTATAACATAACTTGAATTGGTTCTCCATCAAAACAAAGGACAGAATGAACAATATGATTCTGTGCTATGAATCTTATCAGAATGGTACGGTATATGCACTCTACTTTCCCTTAAGCTCTCAGACTAAAAAGGTATTCATTATGTCATTTTCACATGTATGAATTGTACATGTCCCCATCCCCATGGAAATAACATTTCTCTATTTTTATACAATATATATCCTTTGCTATGTTTTAAGTTATGCTGATCACCAGGAAAAAGGCCATTATGTGAACAGTCCAATTTCTCATATATCAACCTATTTAGGAATCATCAGGCAAAAAGCCAGATATTAATGTATGGAATTCTACCTTCTACCATGAACTGAATTCATGGAACTTTGTACTTTAGATTACTTATATATAGGGCATTTTAACCCTAAGTCCTGGCACTCAGCCGCTACAATAAAATAAATGCAGAATCTATCAGAATACTCTATGTTATTACCTTAAGCAATTTGGAGTGTTGGGCTCTCCAATAACAGGGTGATATTGTCCAACTCAAAAGGGACGCAGTGGCTCAGTGGGTTAGGACGCTGAGCTTGTCGATCAGATGGTTGGCAGTTTGGCGGGTCAAATCCCGAGTGCCGCATAACAGAGTGAGCGCCTGTTACTCGTCCCAGCTTCTGCCAACCTAGCAGTTCGAAAGCATGTAAAAATGCAAGTAGAAAAATAGGGACCACTACGGTGGGAAGGTAACAGCGTTCCATGTGCCTTTGGCGTCTAGTCATGCCGGCCACATGACCACGGAGACATCCTCGGACAAGCGCTGGCTCTTCGGCTTTGAAACGGAGATGAGCACCGGCCCCTAGAATTGGAAACGACTAGCACGTATGTGCGGGGGAACCTTTACCTTTACTATTGTCCAACTCAAGTCTTAGCTCTGGTTTCATCTTCATTTGTTTATTCACAGATTCTTCAGCAATCATGAAAAAGCATTTTTACCCAGCCTCTCTAAACAAGACAGTCTGCCTCGATATATTTGAGAAATGGTTTATCTCCAATCACACCAATGACTTCAAATTATTCTTTAACAACAACAAAATTACAAGTTAATAATACAGTGAACCACTGCCACATGTTTGCTGACACTAGTAATTGTCTGCTTGTAGAATCACCACCTGCAGGACGGTAGAAATTACACAGTTGAACATCACTGAAACAGCACATGGACTGCAAGATGATACATGGGAATTAAAAATGCAAGGTAAAAAGCAATAAATTTTTAGCCTGTATCTAAGCTATACTGTTTCCCCAAAGTGATTTATACCTTTTGATCTCTATTACCAAGTGTCCTTTAAATGAAATTCATTTTCATTAAGCTACTCTAGCCTACATAGATAACTTTAATGGTATTAATGAATGTCCATGACTGATAGTTGGAAAAGGAACACAATGCTTCTGGGAATTTTCACTGTGTTTTAGTCTTGGCAAAAGCAGCAAATTGATTTCATATGTTACCAGGTAACAGTTCATATGGTAGTAGCTGATTATATTATGTACTTGTACCTTTGATTTAAATGTACAACATGGAAGCTATAATGTGTGTGGGAGCCTGCATCACTATCTTGCTCCTTAATCCAACCTTTCTCTTTGTTTTGGGAACATTGATGTTACAGAAACGGATGATCTGGATCAAACAAAAGCACCATCCCAAAGGGCTAAACACTTGACCCACCATACAGCATAGAATACTATAGACTTAGATGCTAAAACCCTGCTCAGGCATGGTGTTATTGGAGAATTCCCAAGGTGTGAACTCCATATAATACTCATCCATACCCTTCTAATATTATTTTTGGATCAGATTATTGGAACTCACACTTTGGGAAAACTTCAATAATACTAGGCACATCTAATAGCATCATCATAAGGAACAAATTAATGCACATAGCACTAACTATATTGGCTTCCATATGAACCAGGACACACATCATCAAGATCCTGATTTACAAGGAAACCAACAGAGTTTATCTGCAGATACAAAAAAAACCCTATCAGGATTACATCTCTGATGTCTACAAAAGGCTAACATCATTTGGATAATGTCTGTAGGAGTGAGACTTGTTCTGTGTGTTTATTACTGAGAACTGCAAATAATGACTGAGGCTGAAATGTATACATTCTATGTAATTGTATCTATTATACTATTTTAAAATATAAGAGCATTATTATGCAATAAATTGTACAATATGCACTGTAGGAATGTTTTCAACTTCATAAAGAGATTTGTGTCTAAACCAAGCAGGGTATAGATATAACCAAATATTATAGTTTTGATAAAGAGAACTGTGGAGAAAGAGATGTAAATATTGGTTATTATTCTGACATATATTGAGATGCTTCCTGAGTTACTGGCATGTTAGAAAACCAACTCTATGTTAAGCAATATTGGCAGAGTTGTTATTTAGACTGTCCTAAATTGACATTTTGGATTATCATGTGCCACAGGATGTCAGCTTTCTTTATTTCTTAGTAGTAGTACAATTTTGTACTATGATAATATCCATAATGAAACATTTCACATAATATTTATATATAACACTCACATTTATGAGTTGGCAATTCTTAAGAAGTGCTTTGCAAGAGATCAATTGTAGTAAAGAGTTTTTGGAGCTTCAATGTATGACACTTGTAAACATTAGTAGTTGATAAAATTATTTGAAAGAAGTGCTCTCTGGTATTCATTAAAGCAGCCCAACTTTCTTTTTAGGCTTCTTCACAAGCCTGAAAAAAGATGTCTCTGCATTAAGAGTTACTTCACCTTTAAGGGGTAGATTCTTTAAAGCAACAGTACTTATTTCTAGGCTGAAAAATTTGGGTGATTTTTCTGAATTACAGAGAGGGACTATGAATAAATGAAATCTAAATCATTTATGCCAAATCACTTTGAAGCACACAACTATAGTATAGTTCTCTGCATACACAAATAGATATTACATTGGGTTATGTCCCTCAAAATCTAAGCATCCACCAGATCAGGGGTGTCGAAATCACATTGTCATGTGACAGGTTGCGATGTATCATGACTTTTTTTGCCATTGCTGGCAATGGGGTGGGTGTGGTTTCACTGTGATGCATCCGGCCCGTGGGCCGGCAGTTTGACACCCCTGCACCAGATGATCTAAAAAGGTCATCTGTATTTTATTTCTGTAACAAAGTCTGCTTTCCAGGTTTTTGTGGCAGAGATATGGTAGGTCTACTTACAATATTAGAATTATATATTAAAATTACTTTGAAGAAAAAAAATCTTAGGTATTAGAAAATAATGTTTGCATTAAAACAGTAGTCTGAATCTTTCACATTAGAGAGAAGTATTGTATGGTTGTTACAAAGAAATAAATAATAATTTTCAAACCATTCAGAAAATACAACAATTTTCTATATTGTTATTTTTTCTAGTAAAAGCCTTGACCTACTGCTTCCAGTAGTCCTTGACAAACTCTTTATACCTTTACATCCTTCAAGAGTTAGCAGCTTTATAATTTCCTTCAAAAATTCCATTGAGTCAGTACTTCTAAAAGCTGAGCAATAGATAAAGACTAATAGAGTACCCTGTTTCTCCAATGCAAAAATGAGAGAAGCTGCATCTGGTGAACAAATGAAGATTTGAGAAAGATCTAAGGAAAATATAACTTAAAAGTTATCAGAGATCCCCACAGGTCACTATATTCCTGTTTATAGCTTATATGATTTGAGAGTTGGCAATCTAAAATTACACCAATGACCCTATGATATTATTCTGAGATTTGAAATAAACAGTTGTTGATCTCCTCCTCCTCCTCCTCCTTACAAATAAGGACATGTTCATACAACATGCTTTCATAATATCAGCAAAATTTCCTTTCATCCCAGTTATATTATGGGGGAGGGGGAAATAGAATAAATTGTTAGTGTTCCTTCTCCAATTGTTTTTACTTAATGTTGCTTATCTGTCTTTTTATTGATTTCTGAATGGATGTTGTATGGATAGGGAAGTTGGCTGCAGGTTTCAGTCTTAGATGTAAAAGCCACTTACAAACTATGAGAATGATATTATGGCATTAGTATTTTGCTTTGCAAACATGACTTTCTTTTCTTCCAGTAACTCTGCTAGCTGGTGAAAGATTCATGCTAAACTATGCATATAGCAAGACACCATGAACAAGATACTGAAGTCTTAGAGGTCAGAAAAAAGTATTAATTGACTTGATGTTTAAAAGGATAGCCATAAACTGCACAGCTGCAGTGTTGCAGATAAAAACCAGTTTTGCTCCAATTTCAGTACATAGTGCAGAGTTAAAAATAAATTTCTCAACTCTCCAAACCAGCCAACATTATTTAGAATCTGCTTCTGACCTGTTTGAAAGCTTTGAGGTAGATGTGCCCCAATTATGTAAGGCAGCAGAATTGCAGAAATACTTTCTGATTGTGGTAATGGAAAAGATGAGGGCCAGCAAATGAAGTCCCATCTATATAAAATGGAAGTGTCTCTTGGGTTAATGGTCTCTATCTAGTTTAAAAGAGGTTGCACCCTTTTTGAATGAAGTGTTTGCAGTCGAGAGTGTCCAGCCATCTATATCATAAAATGTCATGTCTTTTAATATCTTAGGCTGGTTTACTGGCACAGAGATTTATATCCACTGTTTCAATCTCAAGTGGCTTCCAGATCATACAAAATGTTCTGAACAGCCCAGAGTTTGACTAACACTGCTGGTGGCACAGTGATTAGAATTGGCACAGTAATGCAGGCACACTCTGCGCACAGCCTGAAGTTTGATCCTGATGGGACTCAAGGTAGACTCAACCTTCTATCCTTCCAAGGTCAGTAAAATGAGAACCCAGATTGTTGACATTGTAAACTGCCCAGAGAATGCTGTAAAGCACTATGGGGTGGTATTAGTGGTGGGATTCAAATATGTGAACAACTGGTTTTTGTGTGGATGCCTCTTCCAGATATCCATTCTGGGCCTGGGCAACAAAAAATTAGCTACCAGTTCTGCCACAGTGGTGCGAACCAGCTGAATCCCACCACTGGGTGGTATATAAGTTTAAGTGCTATTGCTATTACTATCATGATAATATTTGTATGATCAGTTGGAGTAGTACACAAACAGTACAAGATTACATTACATTACATTACATGTACATTACATATACATTTCATCTTAATTAATTCCATATTTGTGTCACTAACTACTCCAAATTGTTTTCTGACTTTTTCTAAATCAATGGTTTAATTTATTTATGGCTTGAAGGCATGTTACCTAAAGATTCCTTATCTAAAGATCATTTACAGTATGTTTGACTTTTGCAACCATAATCACAGATTGTCTGCTGACTAGTTGTCAGGAAGATGGTCTTTTCAACAATAATGTTCTGCCTTTGCAATATTGGCCTGAATATATAATTATTATAAGATAACTATGTATTATTAGGTGGGGCCAATAGTTTTTATTGAAAGGAACATTTCACCCAACATCACAGAGTTGACCTTTAAAGTAGGAATGTGGTAATGTAGGCATATTTTTCTCTATCTTCTAGGTGGAAAGCTAGCTTGATGTAGCAAATAAAAACACCAGATCAGAAACCAGGAGACACGTTAATTCTACTCCTAGTTCTATCTACAAAGACAATTTGGTGACTTTCTACGACTCCCCCAGCCTTAGGAAGAAAGCAAAGGCAACTCATTCTGGGCAGGGAGTGGAACTTCCTTGCAGTTAAAAATATGTTGTTTTGATTTTCTATTACTTTAATTGTGGCTCTTACTAGTTTCCTATTTTAAAATATTTACGGTATGTTACTTTATTAGGTTTTAAAGTGTTTTGCTAGAAAAAGCCTTTAGAATTTGAACAAAGCTTGAGAATTAAATGTTAATAAAAACAGCAATGAATTAATGTTTACTGAAAGCCTATCTACAGTCAGTGAAAAATAATCTACACCAGCTCTCAACAATCAAAACAGAGCAATGTAAAATTACTGAAGAAGCACTGAATAAGATGAACATCAAATTCACAGACTCTCAGCCCTAATATAAAATCAGTATAAAACAAATCTGATTTACTTATCACATCAGCTGAGTCATATTCAAGTCTTTTAGAAATTTGTAAAAAAAATGTAAAAAGAATTCTGTAGCTACGGGTTTCCCCTGTCCAGTCATGTCTAACACTATGGGGCAGTGCCCATCTTTGCTTCCTAACAGAGGGAACCAGCTTTGTCCATAGACATTTTTATAGTCACATGGCCAGAATGACTATAAGCCGAGGTACATGGAATGCTGTTGTCTTCCCATTGAAGTGGTACCTGTTTATCTATTTGCATTTGCAAGCTTTTGAACTACTAGTTAGGCAGGAGCTGGGACAAGTAATCAGAGCCCTCCTCACCAAACAGCTATTGGGTATCGAACCTGGGCAGGCAAGTTCAGCATTTAAGCCCCTCTATTTTCATCATAGAACTGACTTCATTATGCCAAGAAGCTTACAACATCCATGTTACTTTTATTGCTATTGCTATCTCCCTGTTACCTGGGGGATTTTTTCTTGTTAAACCACAAGAAAGAAGGCTGTTAAGGCAAGCTAAAATAAGGAAGTGTGGATTACCTTTTTTAAAAAAATAATGAGGAAATATAAGGGAAGATAGTTGGATTTTAGTTTATTATTTTTAGTAATTTGTAGCTTGGTCTGCTTTGCTGTGGGTGGCTAAAACTAAATCTTTCTGATTTTTGTGCTTCCTGATTGGTCAGCAATTCTCAAGTGATTTACAAAAAAGCTACTCTTTCACTAAAGAGGCAGTTAAGAAAATGGAGAAGCAAATTATTAGAGATGCATTTGAAAAATCTTTAAACAAAATACATCCGTTTATAGATCAACTATGTTCTAAGAATGTTATAAAGACTACTCAAACTTCTTCAGAGATCCAAATATCTGTAAAAAAAATCACCAAACCACTGAGGCAATTTTACAAATAGCTGACAATGCAGAGGAGTCAACTGTAATTTTGGAATATAAACCTGACACCATTTTTTTTATTATGAAGGCATAAATAGAAGACTCCCAATACAATTGAAAGAAGAGCTCCAAGAAAATTTTCAACTTTTAAAAGGACAAGTTTTGGCCCTTTTCCTCATGGACATTAACAAGGTTGAGAAATCCTTGAGAAAAAGAGAAATGCATAACTACTTGACAAACACTCCAGAGAAGAAAAATATTTTATTCTATGAAGACAAATTGGAAGGAGTGATTTAAACTTAATGAGTCATTTGGAATTAGGATGGATTTCCATCAATTTGGTATTTGTAATGGAAAGAAATTCTTAACCTAAAGTTTGAAAATGTATTTTTTTCTTTATATATAATGCTTAAGTAATTCCTAAAGGTTGTAAAATATTATTGAAAGTGTATTTGAAAATATATTAGGAGAAAGTTAAAGAAAAAGATGTATTAGTTTAAAGAAAAATCTAGACCTTTAAAAAGGATATATATAAGAAAAATTATTCTATAAGGGTAACTTGGAGTCATCTAAATTTAACGGGTTAATTGGAGATAATTGGAATTTTATTGGTCTGAAAGTGAACTTTAAAGTATGTATGCTAAGAGGAAGTTTTTTTTAAAAAAAGTTGCATTACAATTTTTTAAATTTTAGAAATGTTTTTCAAAAGAAAAGCTTAGTGTTTTAAAATGGATGAAAAAAATATTTTCCCTTTAAGGTTAAAGAATCTGAAAGAATGCAGTGAATTTTGTTAATATAAATGGTGATAGTTTATAAATATTATTAAGTGCAAATATAAATACATATTATTTCAACAGCAAGAAAGATAAAGCAGTAATGGTGAAATTGGTTGTTCTAGTCAAAGAGGATAATATATTTATGTTTTTATTTGGATATCTTTATTTGGATACTTCTGGATTTTGTGCTTGTGATAAAAAATGAAACTTTGATTTTGCGAGTTAGATTTGTTGTTATAGAAATGGCTAGTTATATACTAATGTGTAAAAGTAAATTGTTGAGGTTCTAATGTTATCTTTAGCTGTGCTAAAAAGAGTCAGAATCAATCCCTTTTTCTTTTTTCCCTTGTACCTCATTTTTTTCTTTCCCCCTTTCTTTTTACTTCCCTCAATTTCCTGTTTTTATTTTTCTTTGATAAAACAATAAAAGTTATATAGGAAAAAGAAAAAAATATTTAGAAAATTAAGTTATTCTAACTCACCATTAAATACTTTAATCTAGACCTTTAAAAAGGATGTATACAAGAAGAAAAAATACTCTATGAGGGTAACTTGGAGGGAGTGTATTGCATATTGCATTCATTGAGACATTAACCAGACCAATGTAATACAACTGCTCTTTATTGCTGAAAACACAGAAGTGGCTCTGACAACCACTTGATATCTATTTATACAGTGCTGCCACTTCACCATTAGTGAAGTAACCCAATACATTACATCCCTTCCCCCTGGATAAGTCAAACACATTGCAATTATGAACATAATCACACAAATATGCAGGCGGGTTTCATTTCTGTTCAGAGCGCCGCACTATTGTTTGAGGTCCATGATCTACAAGCCTCCTGGTTGGGTCAGGTAGACCAGGGTCCCTTGGCCTGATCACTTCAGGAAGACTGATGCCTCGTTGATCTTTCTGGCTGGGTAGACCAGTGCTGTCATGTCCATTATTGCCAGGTAGACCAGTGCCGCTGTCCTCGTTTGCGATACTGCCTGCTGGACTCGGAACAGGGTTTGATGGTGACCCCAGTTCTACAGGCATAGTCTCAAACGTTTTGGGTGACTCAGGCATGGCCAGGTCACCAAACAACCCACTAGTCTCTTCTCTGTCAGTGGCCAGGCTCTGGCTAGCCTGTTGCCACCACAATTGGTCTATGTGGCATCAAACCACACAACCGTCATCCAGGGCCACTTCATAAGACAGTGGCCATGACACCTTTGAAACCAAAGCTGCCACCCAAGGTGCCCCCAGCCCACAGTTTCTCGTCCACATTTTCTCACCAAGCTGCAAACTTCTCGGAGGCTTGGGTTGTGATGTTTCCACAGCAGCCCTGTCAGGGTGGAGACAGTCCAGCTTGACATCCCCATCTCAGTACCGCTGGACTGCGGCCTGTAGTGGTGCAAGGAGTTGTATGTTGGCATAGTAGAAAATCCGCTAAGCGATGATGCCAGTCACCTGTCGTTAATCTCTTCAGTGCTTCTTTGGTTGTTCTGACCATTCGTTCTGTTTGACCATTCAAAGCAGGATGAAAGGGGACTGAGGTAGCGTGTTGGATCATGTTGGTCCTCAGGAAGGACTGGAACTCGCTGCTGTGAATTGTGTCCCATTATCAGACACAATCCCATCTGGCAAGCCATGCATGGCAAATATTCTGCATGGTTCCTGGATGGTCCTGGTAGTAGTCATAGATGGGACAGGTGCTACCTCTAGCCATTTAGAGTAACTGTCCACAATAATAAGGAACACCTGTCCTTCGAAGGGTCCTGCAAAGTCTATGTGCATGCGAGACCAGGGAGCCTGTGTGGTCTCCCAGTGATGCACCAATGCTTGAGGCATTTCAGGTTGAGTCTCCTGGCAGACCTGGCAGCTTCTTACTTGAGCCTCTATGTCTTCGTCCAAACCAGGCCACCACAAATAACTCCTACCAAGTGCCTTCATCCTAACTATGCCTGGATGACCCTCATGCAGAGATTCTAAAACTCTTGCTCTTAATGTGTGTGAAACTATCACCCTGCTACCCCATAGCATGCAGCCTTTATGAACTGACAGCTCATCTTTTCTGCTAGTGAAACTCTGAAATTCTGGACCTGGTCTGCTTCAGGTCACCCCATCAATACCCAGTTCAGAACACAACTGACTATTCTGTCAGTGGCAGTTTCAGCAGCCACAACTCCTGCATGAAAGGGAGCGTCAGGGAGATCCTGGATTGCCAGGATGTGAGCTGCAGGTGCTGGGTCGGGGTCTGCTTGTCTGCTGTGAAAAGACCTAACAAAGGCTTATGATCCATGAAAATGGCGAAAGAGCACCCATATAGGAAATCATGGATTTTTTAAATTCCAGCTACGATGGCTAAAGCCTCCTTATCTATCTGTGCGTAGTTCCTCTCTGTAGGGGATAACATTCTGGAGTAGTAAGCGATGGGTGCTTGGTGCCCATCTGCCATTAGATGGCTTAAAACTCCTCCTATGACATACGGTAAAGCATCACATGCTAAACTGACAGGCAATTTCTTATTGAAGTGAGCTAGTACTGAGCTCGATGACAGCAGTGATTTGACTGCTTTAAAAGCTTTTTCATGGATATTTGCCATTCCCAGTGCCTTTTTATCCAGAAGCCGATGAAGCGGCTCTGCCAATGCTGCCTTGTGTGGCAGGAATGAATGATAGTTACTAAGTAGCCCTAAAAATGCTTGCAGCTCCCCCTTTGACTTAGGTCTGGGAGCCTGTTGTATAGCTTTAAGCTTAGAGTCAGAGAGGTGGATTCCATTCGGAATCCTAGGAACTCAGTAGAGTCCACACCAATTTGATACTTGTCTCTTTTTAACTTCAACCCCGCTTCGCAGAACCGTTGAAGAACTGCTCTGAGATGTTCTGCTAAGACTGCTGCGGATTTTGCAGCAATCAGAATGTCATCAAAGTAAGGGCACACTCTTGGAATATTCTTAAGTGTGCATTCCATTACACTCTGGAACAACCCTGGAACAACACTTACCCCAAACTGCAGGCAGCAAACCCTGAATGCCCCTTAAGTGTGAAAGGCACTCTACGAGGTTTGATCCTGATAGAAGTTACTGTTGGATCAAGGAAATTGGTGCTCTCTTGTATTGACCTAAATGAGGGCTGAACATATCAGCAAATTCCTGACACACAGCAGCTAGGTCAGCTGTTTATGTGTGGTTGATGCCAGTTACTCTGATGCCCAAGACATCAAACCAGTCCAGCCCAATCAAACTGGTGTGCTGGCCTTCAACGACTACAACGTTGACAGGACTCTCAAACTCTTTGAAGCTGACTTTTACTGTGGCTTCGCCTTTCACTGCTACACAACAATTTTGAAAGTCTGTCAGAACAAGGCTTGACGGTTTGAGTTGGACTCATTTCCTGCCTTATCTGCAAATGTAGCTAAATGTTTTGTGAGAGATTATGGACAGGGCTGACCTGGTGTCTAGTTGCATAGAACAAGGGACCCCTTGCAGCCTGACTTTAAGTCTCAGCTTTTCTTTGAGAGGGCATTGGGCTCCTGTCCTTAATATGTTTCTCTTTCCGGAGCAGTAACCGACCCTGTTCTATCCCAGGGCCCATTTACCTCTCCATGGGATGTCTTTGGGCAGAACTTCTCTCTTGTGACCTTTACAGACTCTGGAGATGTGCCCTTGCTTACCACAATCACGACACACTGCAGTGCAGAATTTGCACGCAGACCTCTTGTGCTGTTTGCCACAACTGGCACAGCTAGGGAATAGAACTGCCTTGTCAATGGGATGTTGCCATCTGATGGGTTGCTTCTGTACCCAGTCGATCATCACCCTCGTCTTGGTCTTTCAGTCTTTCTGTAGTTTCATGGTGCACAGCTGTTTGGATGAGGGGAGTCTTCTGAGATGGTAGAGCCTTCATTGCCCCACTGGCAGCCTCATCTGCCATAACCTCTTTTAATGCATCCTGGAATGTCAGCATTTCTTTTGCAAAAAGTCTCTGCTGCAAATCTCGGTTCCTCAGGCCACGCACGAGTCTGTCTCTGAATCAATCCTCTAAGTCAGGAAACTCACATAGTCTTGATGCTTGTCTTAGTGTGTCCACAAATTCAGCTGCTGACTCCCCTGCCTGTTGCTGTCTTTGCTCAAGTGCATACTACCAAGCAATAATGGGTTCAAAATGTTCCTTTAGCCTCCTTTTCAGATCAGTGTATGTGACTGAATCTAAGCTGGCTGGAGCTATAAGGTTTTCTGTGATGTTAAAGGTTGCTTGCCCGCTCACACAGAGCAAGGTGGCTGTATTCAGTCCATCATCCCTCACCTGGTTGGCCTGCAAGTATTTCTCCACCCTGGAGATGTAGGAGCTCCATTGTTCAGGGTGGAGACATCAAACTCGTTCAGCTTGCCCACTTTTCACCATAGCTGATGCTCACGAGGTCTTGCTTAATGCTACTTCTACTGCTTGGAGCTGCTAGGTGAATCCTGGGGACGGATCCCACAGGAAGACTGTGTCTCCAGTGTGGCTTACTGGCAGGCAGGGTGGGGACATGGTCCCTACCAGGGCTCTGGTGCCTGGTCTCACACCCTAGTGACTTCTGGCTAAGTGCTTCAGCTCTCTCTCCTTAGCAGCATCCCACCTTTGTCGCCACTATTGCATATTGCATTCGTTGAGACATTAACCAGACCGATGTAATACAACTGCTCTTTATTGCTGTAAACACAGAAGTGGCTCTGACAACCACTTGACATCTATTTATACAGTGCTGCTACTAGGTGGTGACCAATCATTTTAAAGAACAATTTCCCGCTTAAATTGCAGGCTAGCAATTTGCTCCAAAACAGTTGGAGACTCTTTTCAAACATACACAACTGATTATAACAACCATTAGTGAACTAACCCAATACATTACAGAGAGATCTAAATTTAATGTGTTAATTGGAGTTAGTTGGCATTTTATTGGAGATATTATGCATATGATTATAGCTTTACTGTCTTTGTATGAATACTTGGAATTACCCTGCATTACTTATGAAAAGGCTCCATTTGCTCTTTCATTTATCATATGACATTATTACGGTTGGTGGACAGTCAGCCAAATCCTTAGACAAGATTTGGCATTTTTATTCACCTACAGTTTCAAGGACCTGGGATAGGCAGATATTGTTTTGTGCCATTAAAGGTACTGAAGCAAGATGTAAGGTGTTCTAAGTAAAGCTGCCTTTTGCAATTGACTGATGGTGGATTTTATCAATGGCAATCATGTTTAGGTGGTAATCCAGAAATTTTGGGATTGTGCCCAAGGTTGAGTGCAATCTATTGGTACTATCTTTGCTTTCATTAGGCATAGTAGTTCTATTTTTATTTGCAGGTCTTTATATTTTGTGATTTTCTCCAGTTCTTTCACTTTAGTTGTGCTATCTTCAGGTACTGCCAGGTCCACTATCCAGACTTTTTTTTTTCTTATTGACAATTATTAAGTCTGGGTATTTTGTGGCAGGTGCTTTGCTGTTTGGAATCTAAAATCCCAGAGCATTTTAGCTCTTTCAGTTTCTATATCTTTTCCTATTTTGTGGTCCCACTCATTCTTGCTTGTATGCAAATGATATTTCAATGCACTATTATTCTACTTTGTCGTGTGATCTTCTTGCAGTAGCTAAGCAGGTGATCCACAGTTTCTTCAACTTTTTTGCAGAAGTGGCATTTGCTGTCAGTTGTTATCTTCTCAATTCTGGCTTTGTCTGCATTTCTCCTTAAGGCTTGGTCTTGTGCAGCCACAGTTAATCCCTCTGTCTTCCTTCAATTCCATTTTCTCTTTTCTATTCTTCATTTGGTCTTACATGTAGACCAGTTTGATATCTCCAATACTCAGTAAGCATTCAAGGTGTACTGCCTTCAGTAGCATCTTCTTCACTGTCCTTCAAATAATCTTCCAAGCCCCCCCGCTCTTTTTTTCTTTTTCAAGTGTCTAGTGTATTTTCAATATTACACACCCATCTATTTTCTCTGGTAAGCACAGCCTGTCAAGATTGCTGTGTGGATGAGTCATTGCCATTATTTTTCTGATCTTCCTATCCAGGGATTTTAGTTATGCTTGAATCCAGTCCACTATTCCAACTATTATTATTTGGGATTGGGGTAGCTGGTGGGGGAAGGCAAGCTCGTGTACCAAAAAGAAGCTAAAAGTAATTATGTGTGTTTGTGTGAGAGAGAGATCTTTACCCAGTGAAGTACAGCTGCTTTGAAAGCTTTCCTGAGTCTCTTGCCAGGCATATAGTAAGGAGAAGTACCATAGATTTGCATGCATATGTAAGTAGAGGCAATTTGGAGCAGCTTGTAAAGCAGCAATGTAAGCCTGGGAAAGATGTGGCTGTTTTCAGGACTCAAAGAGCAATATTCTGTTCTTGCACCTGCATATTATCAGTTTTTACTTCCAAAGAATTTTCGCATCTCAACCTTTCCATGTCTAAAATTTCAGTCCAACAGATGATGTATCGTACAAAAAGGGCTTGTAACAGAACAATTATAGGAGTGCTAACTTTTTCCATTCAGAGGATTTATGCCCAGGTAGATATAGTGAAAACTGCATTCTAAGTTGAAAAATCTTTGATGAAATAATGACATTGGTAGGCTTAGGCTGCTTGCAACTAATAACGTTACAGACTATAAGAACTTGGTAGGGTATGGCCTCTTCCCAAATGACTCCAGCAGGTAAATGAGTCTGGGTCAACTTAACCAGTTCAAAGTTTCAAAACATTTTCCCGGAGAACATTGGGAGGATAGAGCTGGGACAGCTCTCTCACTTTTCACAGTACAACTATTTAAATAATTCTTTTTTTAAAAAAGCAAGCAAAGAATTTTATTATCAAGTCCTATCAATCCTGCAGCTTTGCGAAGCATTAGAAATCCACCTAAAAAGTGTTTTCTTTAAAGCTAAAGAAGCAAGCACAATCTCTCTGGAGCACAGGAGAGGATAGCTTTCTGTTTGTGGTGTAATCTTTTGGGAAATATATCAAAGTCTTGCAGTGTCTGGAGAAGGCAAACACTACAGTGTGATTTTAAAATATCCATTAAAACAATAATTTAAAACTCATTGTTCTCTCTCTGTGATTCCAAGAAGGTTGAAAGGATAAGAAATGCTGTGCCTTGGCAATGTCACAGATCTGATCTTCACAATCAAATGCTTCCAGCAGGAGCACACTAAAATCTAAAGCTAGGGAACGATTTTATCATTTAATAAAAGCAATGCACACAAACTTACAGAGAGAGTTGTTGAAAGAAATACAGTATTATTTATGGGAAGTAAATAGGACTTTTTTATACACTAAATTCCTGCTGGGGAGAACACTAAAAATGAGCTCTAATTTGCTAGAGCCTCAATTCCTCTTGCCTGTATCTGCTTTGGTTCTCTGATTCAGGTATAAAATCTACTAATTTGCAGGAAGGATGACTTGTACAGCCCTATTTTACTTCAAAGTTTATGCAGGATTTAACAAGTATGATAACACTAAATGTTCAGCTATAAGTTGAGCCTTCAGTGCAGCACAATGTATATGTAACTAAATCTGCTCTTCTACAAAAAATATGCATATTTTAAAAATCCATTTAAATAGCAGTATTTTTCAGCATATTCATTGAATTAAATTTAGGTCTCTGTTTTTTGCAGTTGCTATTGCTAACATTAGGTATATAAGGCTTATAGTGACTCAGAATTCTGATCCACCTAGCTCAAAACTGCTGGTACCAATGACAGCAGCTACCCAGGATTATAGGTAGGATTTTTCTTTCCAACCCAACTTGCCAATGACCCTCTGAGAAATGGGATCAATGCTTCTTCTTAAGATCTAGAGAGATAACTAATAAGCTTTTTTTTTTCTTCCCCACAGTTTCATTCAGTTAAGAGGGACAAGACAGTGAGTAGGAAATATATTGGGGTGTGGTAGGGAGACTTGGCATAACCAAAATCCTCCTCAAATCTTCTGAATGTAAATTGGCCTCAAACCTGATGGAAGGCAATCCCAATGATGGCTCAAAATAGAAGTAGCTAATTATTTGGGGCTAAGATGATCACTGCTACAAAAGGGCCATGTGACTGTAAAAAGCTAATTCGCTCAGTCCTATACGAATATAATATAGCTGAAGTGTTCCAATGGACTGATTTCATATTTTGATTCCTGTAAAACACTCTCTGTGTTTCTAGGATGCTATTTGGCACATCTATTTAATACATAAATAGGCTTTTATAAAAACTGTGGTGGCTCCTAGTTGGACACATTTGATATTTTTATTTTAACAACAAAATCCTAAACAATTTGAGACTAGAACTGAGCTTCTCCTTTACTTTCATCATCATCAGAAGAGCTTTTTTTTTAATTGGGCCACAACCTGAAGACATTTTTCAATCATTAGGAAGACAGTATTCCCCATTGTGGCACCCAGATATAAAGCATACACCAGTTTTATTATGTTAGGTATTATTTATCAGTTCAGCTGAATTCATTTCATGTGCAGCTGTACTACCTCCGAATAGGGAAAAATGACGTGAAGAGTGTCACAATTGTTTCAATGTGCAGCATTAATTTCTTCAGCAAAAGAAGCTTCATGTGAAAAATCAAATATACAGAGCCCTCCAGAAAATCTGATATCCTAAACTTTCAGAATTGTAGAGCATCTAGGGGCTTTCACATGTATGGGTTGTTCACACAAAAACCGTTTTCCCAGAATTACTCAGATCATTAATGAGAGGAGAAGCTAGACGAGCTCAAGTTTATATATTATATCAATTGGTTAATTAACTGCTTGGATATTCCTTAGTATGATTCAAGATTCAAAAAGCATTTTACATAGCTATTTTGTTTTTACTTTGTATTCTTAGATTTACATTAGATCTAAAGCCACTGGTGTACTGAGACTGCCATTTGGAAAACATTAAAAATCATATTTGCAATATTTCAGTCTAAAGAGGGATCTAAATTGTGTGTCCCTTTCAAGATCCTGGCTTTAGCCAAAAGTCAGCCTTTTTGTGCTGCAGTACCCTTTTTCTAAGCATTATTTTTGTCCAATATAGAATATATTTTCCTGACATTTTAAGTATTACCAACTTTGAAACATCTCAGCAGCAATGTCAATAATGTAGATTGCAAATAGAAAGACTACAAAAATCAATTGATGTCAGCCCTATCTATCTTTCTTATACTGAACCAAAGTCCATTTTTCTTTTTGCACAAAATGCTACTTGGTGGTTTGAAACAAGCAAACAGAAACTGCTTCTACTCCCTGGCCTTTTTTATCCCCACAATGCCCCCTGTTATCTGTTGAGATATTTATTTTCTTATAAGCCTGTGGTTCAATTGTATTGGAAAATATGCCTACGTTTCTCTTGAAACAAATTTGAAAAGAAAGAGGCAGCTGAAGAGGCAGTGCTGTGCTCTCTTTTTTTCAATGTAATAAATTCTTAGCACTAACCAACTACCTGTCATTTCAGAATGTAAGTGGTAATGCAGCAACTGGTAAGTGGATCACGGAGATAATGAGATGCCTGCCACTTTTTATGAATGGTGACAACAGAAAACAATAGCCTCAAACCGCAATCTTATCTTACAGTTAGGAGCAGTATCACTGCACTTTCTGCTCTCCCTGTTCACTTTCCAGAGCTCTCGTTTTATTCCATTGATATGCTATGCGGTTACCTATTTATGTTACTTGGCAGTTCCACCTACTCTCAGTCCGCTAGAACGTGAAAAATGAAAGCGCACCCCCCCCCCACACACACATACACCAGCAGTTTCATATATATTTTTTAATCTGTTGTTGCTGTTGTTTTTGCCTAATATTGAAAAACCAAATGAAGCATGGAATGGGGATGCACAGCATGATAATCTTCATGTCAGTTTAGCAGTAGTGCAATGGCTCTTGCAAAGACAAAATGTCTGGTTATGAGGATGTCATGCAGGAGGCAACCCTTCTACTTTACACAGAACTGCATGTAGGAGAGACTCTGTGCTTGGGAGAAAATAGTCCTTCAGAGGCAATTACAAAAGGGAAAAGTGTAATGACCAATATCCACTTCAGCTAGTTCTTTCTTAATGATTATTTGTTCAGCAGCCATTCAAACATACATCATTGCATGAGTGGTAGTTATGACCAGTTCTCATAACTGCTTGCCATCATGCTTTCCCTGCAGTCATATGATTGCAATTTGGGCACTTGGCAACTGGCTTGCAATTATGATAGTGCAGCATCCTGAAGTCACGTGATTGCCATCTGTGACCTTTTCTGCTGGCTTCCAATAAGCAAAGTCAATGCAGAAGATCACAAATAGAGAGCATACAATATCTTACTTCTGACAGTGTAGGAATTGCAACTGGAAATGCCGGAAATGCCATAGCTAAGCAGTACGGTCACATGACATTGTACTTTACAACCACATTGCTTCTGGTCTCAAGTATTGTCATTTTAGTGGGAATTACTTGAAGTTGGAATATACAATCTCTGAACCCTGACATGTCTAGGAGAGAGAAACAAAAACCATATACGTAAATAACTTCCCATAGCTCAGCCTCTTCTTTCTCCTTCTCTTTTGGGGACTGCTATCATCATAAATATTTTAAATTTAGCAATGTGTATCGTAAAAAATCCCAGAGTAATAAGTAGACCTCAAACCACTTTTTTTCACTTTCCAACTGCAATAAGCTGAAAGATAATAGCATAGTTACTGCACTGTTCTGTTTAAATGTTTAACATAGTGGGGTTTTTTTGGGGGGGGATTGTTTTGTAGTGTTGTGCAATACAAAAAACAAAAGCAATGCAAAATACAATAATACAAAAAATAATCCTCAGACTTAACTACCACAATATGGTGAAAAATATTCTGGTGCCAACAGTTTTGCATCCTTATGCACCCACTGCACCCTTTAGACTAAAAATAAGAAAGATTTAGTCACCCTATGTTTACCTGCCTCTGATGTAAACTATGAAAATAAAGGGGTCATGGGGAACTTACCTGCAAATAAACACCATATATTTGAAGGGTATATTGTACATTTAATTTAGGCAAAATGCTTTTTTAAAAAAATAAAGAAAAAACAATAAGGAGGTTGTAACTAGCATCTGTAGACCTAATTGGTTTTATGTACCTATCAGATATAACATAGCATTACATACACATGTGACATGTACCAGAGTGTGATTTTGTAAGGCAAAAACCTACAGATATAATACCTGGAGTACCTGGCTTGGAATAGGTGGGTATTCATAATACCATTCCAAAAATATAATTTGTATATGTAACTTTGAACTCTTGATTTAAAAAAAAAATAATACCAAGAGAGGGAGAAATGTGTAAGACAACTGCTGACATTATATGTAATAACATTTGTTTCTGATGTTTATCTATACTGCTCAAAAAATAAAGGGAACAGAAAATAAGACATCCTACTATTAAATACAGTACATTGTGTTGTTTAAGTGTTCCCTTTATTTTTTTGAGCAGTATATATTTAGATCTATGAGGGTGAAGGTTCGTTCTCCAAGCTTGTGGGTTGGTTTCTGAAAGTTTCGTTACCAGATTAGGAAATGTTGAAATAAATGTTCACCTTCCTAAATTAAATGCCAACCAAGTTTTCATCACTTTATATGCAGATTAGGAAATGTTCTGAAACCAACCCACAAGCTCAGAAAACGAACCTTCACCCTCATCCTACACCTGAGCTACAGATATTCCCCATTATTTCCAATTTATATATATATTCAAAAGACTTCACAAATTCTTAACACACACACACACACACACACACACACACACACACACACACACACACACACATATATATATATATATATATATATATATATATATATATATATATATATATATATATATATATATATATATATATATACATACACACACACACTTTGCTTGTGTGAGCAAAGTGTGATTGGAGCTGCTGTCTCTCTATAAATATTGGTGGGGGTTGTGTGTGGTGCTGGCTTTGTTGCTGTAAGAAGGTTGGTTGGCTGTGTTGTTACATCCTGATTGGATGATGGAGTTATTGTTTGCAGCTTAGTCGGCTGTTTTGTAACATCCTGTGTGTGGCTGAGGTGTTGGCTGTGTGCCCATTAGTCTTTCGTGTTGTAATGACTTGGGTGATGGGCTGTGTGATGACATCCTGAGCTCTAGTGTAGTGATATCTTGAGTTCTGGGCTGCAACATCCTGGGTGGTTGGCTGTGTTGTGGCATCCCGAGCTTTAGTATTGTAACCTCCTGAGTTCTGTGATGTAATGTCCTGAGCAGAAGGCTGTGGTGTAACATCCCGGGCTCTGGTTTGGGTCTGAGTTTGCGCTCTGGCTTTGTGTTCATGGCATGTGTCAGTTTGCTTTGTGTGGGGGTCGGGAGGGTGTGCAGCAGCTGGAGATGCCACCATGGTTTGGTTTCTGGATGGTGGTTCTGGATGGTGGTTCATCTATGGGGTGGGTTTGGGTTTGAGTCTGGTGAGGATGATTGGTGGTGGCGTCCTGTGTTGTTGTGGGTGCAGTGTCGGTTTTTGTGGCTGGGACTCATTTGTTGACTAGGGCTAGTTTCCAGGTGTCTGGTAGGCGGGAGGTATCGTCACATTTATTCATGTTGTGGGGGTGTTTCTCTATTTCGATGGCTTCCATAATTATTCTCTTATTGTAGTGTTCAGTTTTGGAGATTAATTTCATTGCTTCAAAGTCAATTTCATGTCCTGTTGCTTTAAGGTGCTGGAAAAGGGAGGAAGTTTTTTCTTCTTTTCTGACTGCATTCTTGTGTTCTGCAATAAGTGCATTTATTCTCCTATTAGTTTGTCCAATGTATGTGGCTGGGCAGATTTTGCATGGTATTTTATAGACTCCTTGGTTTTCACGCTGGAACTTGTCTTTGGGGTTTCTTAAGATGTTGGCTATTTTTTGGTCAGTGATGTAGGCTGTCTTGATATTGTGTTTGTGTAGAATTTTGCTGATTTTATCTGTGGTGCCTTTAATGTAGGGGAGGAGGGCGATGCCATTGTCCTGTTCTGTGTCTTGGTTCTTGGGGGGTGTCTCCCTTTGGATTAGGTTGGTAATAGTGTTTCTTTGGAATCCATTGGAAATTAATACGTTTGTGAGAGTGTGTAATTCGGTTTTTAGGTGGTCTCTATCGGCTAGGCGTTTGGTTATGGAGATGAGGGTCTTGGCTAAGGAGTTGATCTGTGCCGAGTGGTGATGGGATTTTGTGTTTAAGTAGCGGTTGATGTGGGTTTTTTCTGGTAGATGGTGTGTCCTAGGGAACCATTGGGTTTTTTGTACATTAGGACATCCAGAAAGGGGAGTTGGTTGTTGGCTTCTATTTCCATAGTAAATTGTATTTTGGGGTGTAGGCTGTTGAGATGTGTGAGGAAGTTGTCTAGTTTTTCTTTCCCATGTGGCCAAATTACAAAAGTGTCATCTACATATCTAAGCCATATATATATATAATACACACACACACACACACACACACCAGGATGATTCTTAATACCTTGAGTGTCTGGGGAGATTTGTTGGAAGAATTCTAGAAACAAACTTATGTTCTGCAATAGAGTAACTTTTTTTCCCTATTTACCATCACCATGAGAGCATGTATCTATCATATAACCTTGTGCTCTTTCATCACAATTATATCTGTTTCCTGGACACAGACTTCTACTATTTCCTATGCTCTGTGTTGGAAATAGTATTTAAGTATATAACTGGTATGATGTAAACCATTTTTCTATGTTTTTCGTTTTTATTGAAGTAAATGGGGCAACATGTGCTGCACTAGATCCAGGACTGCATTGTTGACAGAGCTACAATCCAATAATGGGCTATACTTATCCTTTTCTGTTGGCTCTGCTATTTCAGCCATTCTGCTAATACGTCTGCAAGAAGAATTTTCCTCCATGATATTTGTTATGGCAATGGCATATTTTGAATCTGCCAGATAACAGAAACTTCTCCAAAATCCTGAGTGTCAAATTGTATACCTTTAATTCAGTTAATTAAGGCAATATATTAGTATGCATTTTATCAAATGTAAAATATTCTGTCATTATCACTTTCACAATCCATATGTGTATGTCCCATAGTAGCCACCTTGTAACAAAACAAAGGCTTTTGTTGGACAGTGACAGACAGCCAAGTGTTCTGGTAAATTTTCAGGCAAGTGAAGTGGGACTCAAAACATTATCTACCTGTTTCTGTGCAAAACCTGTTTCTGTGCATAAACTATGGTAAACTGTTCAGAAAGTACTTCTGCAAAGAGATGTACATGGAAGGAATCCAAGTGAACATCTATGTCTGTAATAAACTAAGAACTTTCAAACAGAAATTAGGAAGACATTTGTCAATGGAAGATTCAAAGTTACCTCTAATACATATTTCACAAAAAATCAGCATGTTCCCCACAAATAGTATTGAAGAGGTATTTTTTGCCAGAAAATTGGAAATAGGTTACTATTTTGGATGATCTCTTAATTGCCAACTCTATAGATTACCTTTAGTCATAAAGTACAGCTCAAATCCTATTAGATATATGTTTAGCAAACATCAGAAAGGTAGTTTAGACAGGGATATGCAATCTATGGATGATAGGAGAAAGAAAGAATATCTGTTTAGGTGAACAGAACAGGTTATGTCTGTTTATTCTCTTCTGCTTATTACCATTTACTCTACCAATTTCCACTGTCCTTGCCTACCTTTTTTGGTCCCCCAAAACAAGGAAAAACAGGTCTCACTGAACAACAGAAAGGAAAAAGGGAGCTTTGTTATAAGTTTGCTTGAGAATTTGGGCTCCAAATCACAGGCAATCACTTAGGCCAGGGATGTCAAACTGTCGGCCCACAGGCCGGATGCATCGTAGTGAAACCGCGCCCACCCCATTGCCGGCAATGGGAAAAAAGTTGTGATATGTTGCGACACGTCACGTGACACTGCGACTTTGACACCCCTGACTTAGACTAAGCAGCTTCAGAGACCATGAACCATTTCTCTTTTAAGAAAATAACTTGACCATTCTTTAAAAACATTCTACCAAAAAACAAATAAACAAACCAAACCCTAAATATACTCCCATCACCATTGCCAAAGGATAAAGGTAGCAAAGATTTTTCAGGTGTAATAGTAGGACTAGTCAAATGGTCAAAATATAATTATGGTCAAATGACAGCACACAAAATATAAAGAAAGATTATAACTATTAAAAATGACAAATGAAGAATTAGCTGTAACAAAACTGACATAAATTGGTATTTAGAAGATACACACACACACACACACACAGTCAAACAAAGGTAAACCATTCGCAGGACTCATTGATTTAGAACCAAACTTTGATCTTATTTACACAAAAAATTATCAGCTATTTTTAATTATAATAATATTTTTTCACGAATGCTAAATGTAAATCTATATTCCAAATCATATTTATACTTTCAGTTTTCCACTGCAGTGATTTAAATAAATGTTCACCTTCCTAAATTAAATGCCAACCAAGTTTTCATCACTTTATATGCAGATATTTTTCTAATTTCACAAATTGCTTCAAGGTATAATATAACCTTCAAATAATATTGTATATACTATATTTGATCACAATTCTTAAGCTACTCATTGAATTGTAGTAAATATTCACATAAAGAGGAAAATGTTCACCTGGAATTCTAAAATGGAAAATCAATGAAACACTGTCAGTTATTGCTATTATTCTTATAATCTATTTGATTAGCCACCATGTCTAATTCAACTAAATTTATGTGTATTATAACATCTTGTATTTTGCATTCAATAGTTTTGCTTTTTAAAAAACAATGTTAGAATAAAATAGATGGTATGCATTTGCAGGGACAACAGTAGAATATAAGAGTAATATTATTTGTGGGTTTGATTCATTTATTTTTTTGCTGTTTTAGTATATGGCATATAGTAAAGCATATTATGATATGCTTTTTAATGGCTTCAGCTGGCTTTGGCTTTTAAACATCAGCTAGAAATGTTTTAGCTGTACGGGTAATGTTCAGATATGAACATCAACCTGTTAAATTTGGTTTTACAAACATGATTAATAAAGAGCTTAGGCTTTGTTTCAAACCATGTCGTAAACTAAATTTTGCATAGAATTTTCCAGTACTGATATTAATATAGGTAAAGGTAAAGGTTCCCCCGCACATGCGTGCTAGTCGTTTCCAACTCTAGGGGCCGGTGCTCATCTCCGTTTCAAAGCCGAAGAGCCAGCGCTTGTCCGAGGACATCTCCGTGGTCATGTGGCCAGCATGACTAGACGCCAAAGGCGCACGGAACGCTGTTACCTTCCCACTGGAGCGGTCCCTATTTTTCTACTTGCATTTTTACATGCTTTCGAATTGCTAGGTTGGCAGAAGCTGGGACGAGTAACAGGCGCTCACTCTGCTACGCGGCACTCGGGATTCGACCCGCCAAACTGCCGACCTTCCAATCGACAAGCTCAGTGTCCTAACCCACTGAGCCACCGCGTCCCTGAATTAATATAGCTAGGAATATTGGAATTGAATTGTCCATGCCAGTGAAAATGTTATGAGAAGCATTTAAAGCAGACATGTCAAACACAAGGCCCGGGGGCCGGATCCGGCCTGCGAAGTGGTTTCATGTGGCCCGCGAAGCCATCCTGGAAACAGTGAGGGAACAGACCCCACTGCCTTGGCCCTGGCCCAGAGACTCTCCTTCTGCCAGAGACCCTCAGATCTGTCCCACTCCTGCCCAGGGTCCCATAGGCACCCTTGATGCAAACGATGTAGAGCTGGCCACGCCCACCCAGTAGGCCATACACACTCTAGCCACGCCCACCCAGTAGGCCATGCCCACCCTGGCCATACCCACCCGGCCCCCTGAGGGCAACCACAATGCTGATGCGGCCCTCAATGAAATTGAGTTTGACACCCCTGATTTAAAGTAATTTAGGCTTATTTACACTTTGAAAAAGAAGTACTTCTTATATTGTTTTACAGTATTATGACCCTAATGTCTTTCACATCTGAAGGAGAGAAGGTGTTTGAAACATACATGGGTCTGTCATACCATCTGTAGCAGCACTTCAAACTTAATATACTATATACTGTATTTTCCAGACAGGTGATATTACATATTTTCACCACACTGATTACCAATGTGGATGAATCTTTCACTTTTGCAGGTCTGCCACTTGGCATTTACCATCACTTTGATTTCATGTTGTGATAAGGAATTATGTGATTCAACATCCCTTTGTCATTGTGTGATCATACTGAGTTTTTATGAATTTTCTATAGAGAATTTAAAATTCAGCTGAGATATTTCAAAATGCTACTTGACAATTTATTAAATGTCTTCTTGAAGTTCTTGCAATAATTAATCTGGGCTCCTAAACTACAAATTAATCTTTATAAAAACTTGAAGCAAGTTAGATGGCATTGATAATTGGAATAATTGGAATAATACATTTGGATGTATTGTTTTTTCAATCAGTTTGGATGTATTGTTTTTTTCAATCAGTTGTGCAAAGTTTTAAAATACATGAAACTAATCTATTTTGAAATTAGAGTACAAATTAACCCTTGTTTTACAAACCTCAGAGAATGTTTAATAAAGGTTGATTATTACTGCTGTAGAGCTGTAACTTAACTCACATAGTTCAGATATGTTCTAAACCATGGCATATTTGATCGGTAATTTATAAGATTGTCAATAATATTTTGGTGCAATCTCTGCTTCTCAAGGACACATGTTCTTCTTGATTATGTCCTTAATATTTGGAATATATCAAGGTATCAAGAATTATGGATCTTTCATGCATGAGAGATACAAAAGAATTAAACAATGATGGGAAAAATGAATTATGTCTGAACCACAGCAGCAGATTGTTAATTATGTATTACTCATCAACATTTAGATTATTCTTCTTCCAAACGAGGGGAAAGAAAATATTTACTTATTTATTTAATTATTAATTTTTGTAGCTGCCCATGTCAGCCCAGTGACTCCGGGTGGCAAAAATTAAAATATTTTTAAAACAACTCTATTTTTAATTTCTTGCCATTTTCTGGTATAGTGGGCAGAGAGTAATACATACATCAGGTAATACGAAGCAGGAAGACAGGGGGGTTTCCTTTCCACGAAATCCTAGTGCATAACTATGAGCTGAATTCCCACCTCTTTTTAAACTGAAAGAAAGACAATCTAAGATTTGCACAAGCCAAAGTTCTATTCTGTATTCCTGTCACTTGCTTCCATACATACTTAAAGCAGGTAGTGGGTAAGAGAGAATTCATTGGGACCTGGCCCAAGCTGAAATCCTATACACACACTTATTTAGAAATAAGTCTTGTCTTATTTCTTAATTAGGACTTATTTCTGGGCGGACATCCAGGCATTTGTGCTGCATATCATTCTTCAATTTCCTTGAAAAGTAGCTTTCACTGAAATTAATGGGATTACTAGTAATACATAAGTAAAGTAATACATAAAATAACGAGGCCTATTTGTGATCCTGTAAGAACTTAAAAGTATTTATATCTTCCTAAGACACCAGTGTCATTATCCACCAAAGCACACACATTTTTAATTGTTGCCTTTTTTAATTGCCAGAGTTATATTTGCAGTTAACATTACCATGGTAATAAATTAATGCATTTATTAATTATAGTTGTATACTTAATTTATTCCTTATGGAAGCCAAGATGATCTGCATAAAGTTTTCAGAGAGACTCCTTTTACCGTACTGATTAGGCTTAGCTGTTGCAAAATTGTTATAACATGTACTTTTATACACAGTCTTGAAATCCTTAAGCGTAGTTGTAACATCCCCAGCACTATTACTACACTACTTATATTTCATAGTACAAAAATAGCATGAATATTATATCTGTACCTTTGTTCCTTGGTATTTCAGAAGCAAAATATTTTGCAGCCAGGATTTTCTTGAAATGTGTGACTATATAAAAGTCACCCAAAAGCACTTTTTCTGTATACCAGATGTGTCATTAACTGTTTCTGATTTTTTTTTTAAAAAAAAAGTTTTAAAAATAGAGTCAAATCGCTCAGCATAAGAATGCCATAAAACAAACCAATGGTAACAGATGGTGTTTATCTTGTCAAAACTTGTTGTTAAAAAGTTGCCACCCATCAAAGTGGATTTCTTTTGCTGGATGTTATATGTAAAAGTGCTCTAGAAAATGTTATTGTCAAGTACTTTGTAATAGGAACATTTATTTTCATGGTTTCATTTTTTTAAAAAAAATACATGGCACAATACACCCGACTTGGATTTGTATAAATTTTATCCAGTGGAATATTATGTTAGAGGCTGGAGTTTTATTTTCCCCTTAAGCTCTACCAATTAGTTAGTTTGAATAACAGTGTACTGAAGACACAAATTCCATACCAAAGATTAAATCTGCCCAGCAGGTTTCTACAATCAGAAGTCGTCTGTTGTTTTTTTCTCTCTCTGTTAGAACACAATCTACAATTAATTATTTTCTTCTAAAATATATTTCTTTCTCAGAAATGTTTTTATTTTTCCTTCCCCATATTTCATAACATTGTTTACTAGCAATAGTAAATGACTGATGGACAAAACAGCATGTTATAAGGAAAATAATTGTTTCATCTGAAACTGGTACTGTAGAAATCAATGCAAAGGCCCACAGGACACAAATACAAGTTTGCTTACCTATTTCATACAATTGTTTCTAACTTTTCAAATAAAAACCTGTAGGAAGTCAGTATTGAAAAACTACAAGAAAGGAGCCAAATGTATTAATTTTATCACTGGGGCAACTTCAATGAAATCCCACTGCGGTTAATAACATCTGACTTATTTAAACATAATTTTCTAGAAGATAAGGGATAACTGATACTGTATGTGTGACAAAATTACCAGGAACATCATCATCATCATCATCATCATCATCATCATCATCATCATCATCATCATCATCATGTAATATACAAAAATCATGGCCAAACAAAAGGCTAAGATTCTTCTGTCTCTTATGAATGAATGAATGAATGAGTAAATGAATAAGTAAATGAATGAATGAAAATAAATCTGACCCATGAAATATTTGTATTTATTGAAAATATAACAAGAAACAAAATCAAAGGCTTGGATTAATGAATGTTCATTGATCAGAAATATTTTAGCATCTCTTTTTACTTGCAGCCATAAACAAGGGCCAAACTAATTGTTCAGTGTGAGGGTCAGATGACACAAAGAGTTAACAGAATTCATGGAACTCATCTATTTATTTATTCAGTTTATATAGCTTGCCATGTAACTTGGGGTGAATAAAAGCCTTTCTGCTAATTTGAGACTGATATTTCTCCTCATGCTAGACATCAAAAGAAAGATGAGCTTCTTAAGTTCTCAATACAAAAAGCAATAGACAGAAATAAGTTATAGGTCTGGAACAAGAAATATTGAGGCGGCTGGGGGGGAGTTCCCATATTTTTGTTTTGTTCTCTTACTAAATCTGTTTAAGATAGATTTTCACATGTAGGAAAAACTCTTTGCATTTGACATATATACATCTTTTCATTATAGCACTACCAACTTAGTATAGAGAGTAGCTTGCTTAAGTGAGATTATTGCTGAAAAGAATTTGAATAATGGATTTTTGTTCCATCTACTAGAGCAGCCATGTCAAACTGCTGGCCCATGGGTCGGATGCATCACGATGAAACCATGCCCACTCCATTGCCGACAATGGGGAAAAAGTCGTGATACGTTGTGTAACATCACATGACATCGCAAGTTTGACATGCCTATACTAGAGCTACTAGTTCCAACAACATATTACTCCCATTAACTTAACACTCTGTTCAATTAGTACTAACTGTTTAATTAGGTTTAAGAGTGTCCTGCTTTAACATTTTAACCACTATCACACTGTCTTCAGGAATTCAGATGTTGTAAAATACCAACTAAAGGTCTACTCTTAAAGTGTTCAGTGCTACTTTAACTGATATTTCAAAAAGGAAAATGAAAATCATTAGTGCAATATGCAACAGGAATGTTTTATTTTCTATTACCAAGGCTTTTAAACAAACAAATAAAAAAAACCAGTCAACACTTCACTATATTTACATCATTAAAAACAAGTACAAGGCTAAAAAAAAGTCAATAGGTATCCTATAATTTAGAGTGAACATATTTATAAATAAAAAAAACACAAATACCAAATATTTAAAATTGAATCAAACATATTTTGGTAAAACATTTGTCAATGCTGCTAACATCGAATGTTATTGCTTGACAAGAGATGAAGAAGTAGCCATTTCATATGTTAAACTTGTGTATTGCTTTAAGAGATTTAGTTTAAGGTTGGGAGGGGGGACGAGTAGGATTGCATCTTTCAAGGCCATCTCTAACTAAAGAAGATAAGACCTTGGTGGGTTTTCTAACGGAAGGGAAACTGATTCTTTAATTTAATTGGAGAATATGATTAATGACAAAATTAGAAAGGGGGAGAATTGTGTTTCAATATAATGTGCAAGGGGCAGAGATTTCAAATTCCAGCTTCCTTTGAGCAAGCATTTGGCGGTATATTAGGCTAATAAAGGACTTTTAAGGAAAACAATGCCTCAAAGTCACTTGAAAAGCCCATACATTGGAAACTTGACAACATTATTTTCCATGAACTGATGCTTTAAAAGATGACTAAATTAAGTGCATAGACAATAATAGAAAAGTGTCCTTATTCTAATGATGACATCACCAGACAGACAATTTGATAGCATGATTCAACTGCCAAATAGATTAAAATTTGCCTGGGATCATCTCAGTAAGAAGCACTGGGGAAAAAATTAGCTCTCTTATGTCTCTTGTTGCCATGAAGAAATTCTAAATAAAGGGCATAAAGGTGAACAAAAAAGATGTTGAGATAATATTCCTTAAGATGAATATTCCTTAAGGGAATTGCAAAATGTAGAAACCAAAAATCATCAGTAGCAGGCACTATTGAGCCCTACCCATCCCAGATTCAGCATATTTTGTTGATGAAGGAAAATGAAGATTTTCCATACTCCTTGGCATATTAACAATGTAAAGAAGTAAAAATGGCAATTTTAATTGGATCTTGATTTTCAGGGACATCCATTGGGTGGGAGCAGGAGTAGGTTTAGGGACGCAGTGGCTCAGTGGGTTAGGACACTGAGCTTGTCGATCAGAAGGTTGGCAGTTTGGCTGGTCGAATCCCGAGTGCCACGTAACAGAGTGAGTGCCTGTTACTCGTCCCAGCTTCTGCCAACCTAACAGTTCGAAAGCACGTAAAAATGCAAGTAGAAAAATAGGGACCACTATGGTGGGAAGGTAACAGCGTTCCGTGCGCCTTTGGTGTCTAGTCATGCCGGCCAAATGAGCACAGAGACGTCCTCAGACAAGCGCTGGCTCTTCAGCTTTGAAACGGAGATGAGCAGCGGCCCCTAGAGTTGGAAACGACTAGCACGCATGTGTGGGGGAACCTTTACCTTTTACCTTTAGGAGTAGGTTTAAAACTGAAGATAGTTGTGATCATGTGAAACCATTTCTCTTTTTACAATGCATTGCATACTGAAGTAGGTAAAAAGGAAGAGCATAGATCACATAATCATAGACACCATCTTGACTTTATTCCCTACAAATGTTCCTTCTGAGTTTCTTCTAATTATCAGGACTAATAATACACTATAGTTCTCCTGCTATTGATAGCAGAAAAAGTCAGTTTCTGTTTCCCTGAAAAACAGCGCGGGAAAATTTCAGGGGTTCTTAGGCAACAGTGTACTAACTTCCTGTCCATCTACAGAATCTTCAACTGCATCAACTGCCTTATAGGAACAGAGTAAGTCCTTGCATGCTTGAACAATATAATTAAGACCAAAGCCTATAGCCACAATATTAAAAAAATGTTGTGTGTGCACTTGTTTTTAACAGTGCCTTATGATTTTTTGAAGAATGCTTCAGTGATTATGGGGCTATATTCTCAGACAGATTACAAAAACAATCACCATCTGTCTACTGGCAACCCAAAATACATAATTTGGTCATAATTCTTTCACTGAATTACTAGTACTGGAAAGCTGATATAATTGCCAATTCCTACATCTGCATCATCTTATGAATAGCATTACAAGCAATATTCAGCTTTTTCATTACTTCACCGAATTTATATCTGAAGAAATAATGCCCATCAGTCATTAAAGCAGAATATGCTCAGGATTTATCTTTAAATAAATGTAATTTATTTAACCAGGTTTCAGCTATGGAAAATAATCTAAAATATGAAATAAAATCCATAGAAGAATGGTCAGGATTTGCTTATGTTTGTGTTTCCAAAGAATTGGAAAACATAGTCTTGCTTTCATTACTTTTTTCATAGCAAATAATCTTCTATTAAGGTTGGAATAACATGTTAACTAGACCAATAATAGCTGTTGTTAACCTTCTCTGTAAAAAAGAACAAATGGATGAACCAGAATCCTAGGTAAGTAATAAAATAGGTAAAGGTAAAGGTTCCCCCGCACATGTGTGCTAGTCGTTTCCAACTCTAGGGGCTGGTGCTCATCTCCGTTTCAAAGCCAAAGAGCCAGCGTTTCTTCGAGGACGTCTCCATGGTCATGTGGCTGGCATGACTAAATGCCAAAGGCACATGGAACCCTGTTACCTTCCCACCATGGTGGTCCCTATTTTTCTGCTTGCATTTTTACGTGCTTTCGAACTGTTAGGTTGGCAGAAGCTGGGACGAGTAACAGGTGCTCACTCTGCTACACGGAACTCAGGATTTGACCTGCCAAACTGCCGATCTTCTGATCGAGAAGCTCAGTGTCTTAACCCACTGAGCTACTGCATCCCTAGTAATAAAATAGATCAAAGCAAATACCATGACTCAAAATGGAAGCAATATTTTTTTTAAAAAAATATTCCTAATATTTATGGAGCTATTGTTGTAAAAAGTATAAGCCCAAAGTTACTTAAGTTTATATTGTCACATATTAAATACAGTAACATATCTACTACATTCATAATACTGCACTTGCAATATAATAATAGCTTATAATACATAGGCAAAGGAAGCAAGTTGACTGATGCAATTATTGCACTTCCATTTAAAGCTACATAGATCTGAGTTTATAAAACCTACTCAAATATTCTAGGACAGGGGTATCAAACTGCTGGCCCGCAGGTCAGATGTGTCATGGCGAAACCACACCCACCCCATTGCTGGCAATGGAAAAAAAGTTGCAATATGTTGCGACACATCATGTGACGTTGCAAGTTTCACACCCCTGTTCTAGGAAGATAGTGCTGCATTGGAAGAGGTCATAATATTATTGTGTAGATGTTGGAACTCACGAAGTTATTATATTTTGTCTCCTAATGCTCAAAGAGAATACAACATTATTGATTAATCTAATCATCTTCCACACTTTCATTTGAATTTGTGGAAAACATCTATAAGTTTCAAGTAGTATTTCCTGACACATTTCAATATTAGATATTTACATTGGATAAAACCAATGTTTTTAACAGCAAACATTGACTAAAACACGAAATATATACATAAACATGTACAAACACAAAAACATAATTTCAGCTAGTCTAATCACATATGGAATAGTACAACTAGCAAGACTGAATTTACTTATACAAAATACAAGGTGAAACAAGATAAAAACCTTACGTATTAGAGAATTCTTTGTTTCAGCCAGCTGCTGCCAGCCAGTCTGTCTGTCTTTCAATGTCTCAGAAAGTTGAGTATGAAAATCTAAATGAAACAAAATAAACACAATTTAGCACTCTCTTCATTAGATTTCATTGTCAAGAACATATTTTTAGTATACCCAGCAGTATTTCTCTCGAGTCACCCCCCAGCCAAACATTTGATGTGATTACAATTAAGTTGGGATACCACTTCTTTCCAAGACAAAGTCATCATCAGTAAATAAAGGGGACATGTAAATACTGATTTCTGTTGCCCACAGGTAAAAATTAGCCTGTGCATCTGATCTGCACATCAGGTAGATTAACAGCAGTCTCCAATTTACTGTCATTGTCATAAGTCATTTCTCCAGGAGAATTTTGCCAAATTCATTTCCAGGGACGTTTAACAAGCTAATCTCCATATAGGGGTGTTTTGTTTTTTGGTGTGTTTTTTTTTTTGCATTCACTTTTGTTACTTTTTCCTTTTTACAGGAAAACGCTAATTCATTCCTCCAAATGTTAAGCACAGATGCATTGTTCATACACACATTAAATAAAACACACCATCATGGAAACCAAGAGTTTGTGTGTATGTGTGTGTGTGTGCGTGTGTGTGTGTATACACATACATACATACATGCATGGTCCGTTTTGTTGTAGAATTTATTATTTTGTTTTATTTTCATGATTTTTTTTCCTTAATTGCTAACATTAATATTATTTGATTTATTTTTTACTCTTTGGCACATCACTGTAATTTCCAATTAGAATTTTAAAACAATATTTTCAAAATTTTGTCACTTTCATTTTCATCCCAATCCATCTATTCATGTTTTAAGCATTTTATTCATTGTACTGAAGGCTTGTTGTTTAACCTCTTCATTACTTTTTTATTATTTCCAACTTACTTTTAATTTGTCATCTCTTTTAATCTTAACTGTTCATTGTTCTCCTCTTCATTTTTATTTTGTTTCCCTTTTATGCTTTTTCTTCTTTATTTTGTGTTTCTTTGTAATTTTTCCTTACTTTTTTACTTTAGCTTCATTGTTTTCTTGTTTTTTTTTCCTTTTTTAAAAAGGTTGCTAAATAGTTTGTGACTAAATGATTGTAAATGGAGACCAAAGCAGCTTATTAGGATATCACCTCTCATTTTAAATTGATTACAACCTTGTAGGGTAGGCTGGGCTGAGAGACAGTGGTTGTTTGAGTCATCCATTGGGTTTCATGTGCAGATTAAGCCTTGAATCCAGGAACCTCAGGAGTCTGTTCAATGCTCTAACCACTAATACATATTAGTTTAGCTGATTTACCCTCTTGAATGAAGAATCCTAATGGCTGAGTTCTTATCACTGGAAATGAAAAGGCTTAACTAAAAATAAAATAATAGCTTGGTTTTTGTATGTGCAGAACATCAATATACTGACTAAAAAAAGATACAAATACTGTATATCCCAAAATGTTCTAATCATGGTCTGTCAGTTTCTAGGACTTATTCAAAGTTGAAATGGCCAAGGCAGGGAATATAAAGTAGATTTGGGAAACAAAAGCATAAAAAAGGACGAAGAGGAAGAAAAGTAGGTGGGAACAAAAAAAATCAAAAGAAATAGAGGTAGTCCTCAATTTACGACCACAATTGAAGTGATATTTATGTTGCTAAGTGGGACTTTGTAAGTGGGGGATTACCTGAATTTATTCTTCCTTCCCCTCCCTTTTCTCTTCTGGACAAACCCTGTCTCTCAAATGCTTAAACAGAATTAGAGTTCAAATCAGAAGATGCAATTGTTGAATTAATTGAAATAAAGCAACAGAGCTTTTTTATATTGATTCACATGTAACATTTTATTTTTTGTTATGTCTATAGAAGATAGATAGATAGATAGATAGATAGATAGATAGATAGATAGATAGATAGATAGATAGATAGATAGATAGATAGATGATAGGTATTTTTAATGTGTGCACAATGGCACACATTAAAAATGAAATTTAGTTGCTTGCTCCCAAAGTGTACACATACATGACACACATTTAAACATACTTTATCCAACATATGTATAGACCTACACCCTTACAGATAAGTAACATATAAATATTATTCACTGTCCATCTTGAATACAAAATGGAAGGAGGAAGCTTTAGAGTTCATATCTGCAAGTTATGCTACCATTAGGGATGCCTTATAAGGCTCTGCATTAGCTGATATCAAAACCAAGAGTGATTGTCATTTTCAAGTGCTCAGGTCCAGCAATAAACTGTTGAGAGGTTGGTTTGTTTATTTTCTTTGTCTGATGAAGCTTGTTCTTGCTTTTAAAGGCTCAGAGAATATGCTGCAGGTTTTCAAGAAGTCATGAATAATATTTAGGAATAAGTAGTCAAGAACTATTAAGAAGTACTGAGAAATAGGTGATTTTGCATTTATGCTGAAAATCCAACATTAAAAACAGTTGATTTTATCATAAGCAAAAGCCAGGAATTCATAAAGTTTTTAAACTCATTAATAACTATTACCAAATTTATTTTAAAAAGTTAAAATTTATTTTAAATACAAGTGAATGAGGTGCCATTCAGCATTATGATAGTAGATTCTGACTGGATAGAACGTTCCAATCTGGTCTGGAAAGAGCTATTACCACTACGGAGTATAATTAGGAAGAGTAGGTTTGAGCTGATGGATACAGCTAGAGTTTTCTGTTTCTGCTTCTGCAAAGCATGAATACAGTGTATATTTAATATTCATCAATCATGTAAATTAATACTAACCTATTTCATCAATTACAGTTTATTTTAACATACTTTCTTTCTTTAAATAGTATTATTTATTCTGGTATTTATTTAAAACTTTATCTTGATCTCATTTGTGAATCATTACTAGGCAGAATAATTTATAACACTTTTCTTTTTTTAAAAAAAAACATGCTTTTTAAAAATGTAAAAGAATTTCAACTAACTATTTCTATGGTACTAAACATGCATTTAGTTGAAATACAAAAGCCGAATGAAATTAATGGTACAAATCAGCTCTGCATAAATTATTTGTGCCAAAATTGAGCTCGCGGTTCTTTAAATTGATTCTTCCCCTATTCCATTTTCTGTTTTATTATCAATGTAGTTGGGAATTACTTTCAAATTTCTCTTGGTGATAATTTGGAGTTTACTTTGATGTTTAAGTGGTAGAAAGGGTTATAGATTTATTGTTTTCTGGGGCACATCTTTCTTTCACTCTGAAGGCACTCTGGCTGTCCACATTTCACTATCCAAAAAGATTCAGTGAAGAAATGGCCTTACAATTTCTTGGAATCTCACATGGAAAGTCAAGGAGGCTATTGGAGACAGAGTTGAACAATGAAAGTCAAAATATTCACACAGATATTACAGAAGAATCCAGAAGTCACTACTTTGAAAGTGGAGGGAGTGACTTGGTAATCAAAGTTCCAGCCTTCTTCAGTATGTGTCACATATATTAAAAGGTAAAGGTTCCCCCGCACATGCGTGCTAGTCGTTTCCAACTCTAGGGGGCGGTGCTCATCTCCGTTTCAAAGCCAAAGAGCCAGTGCTTGTCCGAGGACGTCTCCATGATCCTGTGGCCAGCATGACTAGATGCCAAAGGCACACAGAACGCTGTTACCTTCCCACCGTAGTGGTCCCTATTTTTCTACTTGTATTTTTACGTGCTTTCAAACTGCTAGGTTGGCAGAAGCTGGGATGAGTAACAGGTGCTCACTCTGTTACATATATTACATGTATATAAAAAGAGGTGAGGCTTCAGTTGTGCACTCACATTCACTATCTTTGAAACTAATGACTGTCACTGCAGAGGCCCTGAACCTTTGTCATTTAGTACTTTTTACTTTAAAAAAAATGCAAGAACACCATACCTTTCCCATGAGTATAATCACACTGAATTGATTGAATTGACTGGGTGCTATCTAACAAAATGAAATTCAATGGTGAAAAAAGTAAGGTTCTACATTTAGGCAAGAAAAACCAAAAGTACAGGTATAGTATAGGGGGTACCTTGCTCAACAGTAGTAACTGTGAGAGGGATCTTGGAGTCCTAGTGGACAATCTCTTAAATATGAGCCAGCAGTGTGCTGCAGCTGCCAAAAAAGCCAACACAGTGCTAGGCTGCATTAACAGAGGGATAGAATCAAGATCATGTGAAGTATTAATACCACTTTACAATGCCTTGGTAAGGCCACACTTGGAATACTGCATCCAGTTTTGGTCACCACAATGTAAAAAAGATGTCGAGACTCTGGAAAGAGTACAGAGAAAAACAACAAAGATGATTAGAGGTCTGGAGGCTAAAACATATAAGGAATGATTGCTGGAATTGGGTATGTGTAGTTTAATGAAGAGAAGGACTAGGGGTGACATGATAGCAGTGTTCCAATATCTCAGGGGCTGCCACAAAGAACAGGGAGTCAAGCTATTCTCCAAAGTGCCCGAAGGCAGGACAAGAAGCAACAGATGGAAACTAATCAAGGAGAGAAGCAGCCTAGAACTAAGGAGAAACTTCCTAACAGTTGGAACAATTAACCAGTGGAACAACCTGTCTCCAGAAGCTGTGAATACTCCAACACTGGAAGTTTTTAAGAAGAGACTAGATAGTCATTTGTCTGAAATGGTATAGGGTTTCCTGCCTGAGCAGGGGGCTGGACTAGATGATCTCCAAGGTCCCTTCCAACTTTACCATTAAGATTATGATTATGAATTGGAATGTGTAGGGGAAAAAAATCAGACTAATTTTTCTGTACAGCTTTTGTTTAAATAATCTGGATAGTGTAATGTTGTAAAACAAAACTGGTAACTTTGGGATGATTAAAAAGAATCAAAGACTGACTAATACTAGTCAAAATACCTAATAGGATGCAAGCTATATTTACTAAACTTATTCCAACAGAAAAGAATATATGTAGCTCAGCACTGAATGGTGCAGTCCTTAGTGCTTCCTGAGATGGCTATTATTAGTATAGATTATTAAATATAGCTTCTTGCATTGTACTAAATAAAATGAACTATCCATCTATAGTTAGCTCACTCTAACACAAGTAGACTTTCTATCTTTATTGAACATTGGGCAAAAGTAGTTGTTATTTCACATTTGATATTAGTCCATCTCACTTGTCCTATCTTTATTTTCTCCCTTTCTCCATTCATACAAACTAATATTTACAAAAGCCCCAAATATATCTTTCAGTTGAATCAATTCATACAATCTTTAGAAAAAAGGGAATTTCAAAAACAAAACAAAACAAGAAAGTAATATAATGTCCAAAGAGAGAGAAACCTGAATGGCTCATTTTTCACATTTGCCTTCCATCACTGTCAAAGGAAAAGTTGATTTTATCTATCTGGTGCTGTAGATGAATATATGTCTTACTGATGTAGTAGTGATGGCTATTACAGCGTTATAGAACTTGTCTCTAAGCTTTTATGTTGGCACAGAATCCTTATTCAATACTGATCTAAATCATGTAGAATTTATGGACCCAATCTACCTAACATTAAACATTTTTTTTCTGAGAAGAATGTTAATTCATAAATGAATATGTCACAAAATGTGAGAAGTACACAATTGTAACAATAAGTCCAATCAACTTTAAAATAAAACAATCCATGATTAAAAATATTATGGTTTTCCTTCCCTTCTCTCTTTATATATTTAGAGATTTCTTTTCTAGGCTTTCAAACCTCCATTGACCAAATCGGTGGATGACTGCTTAGTGTTAATGATTGATAATTTCTATACCAGAAGAGAAAGAGTAGAATTCTCCCTCACTTTGACTAATTGCTCAGATACCGAAAACATGATAAAGACATCAAAGACTTTGGAGGTCTTCTAGTTCATTCTACTGCCCAGAAGACTAATCTATAGACCATCCCAGAGAAATGGGTATCCAAACCCTGCAGTTATATTTGTCTCAATAACTTTCTAAATCTCAGTGGTAAATAATCCAGGAAGTTTTTAATCTGAAGATTGGTGAAATAATACATTTAAATAGGCAGCTACAGACGTTTCTCAATAATTCAGGTCTGAAGTGATTCTATTAAAAAATAAGTCTCAGGGTATAGTCAGGAAGTTGTTAGTGGATATAAACAACATATGGCATACTTGCACATGTACACACAGAGAGACACACACATTTGCTTGAAAGCTTTAAGTTAGAAAGCTGTATGAAACTAAAAGTACAAATGAATTTTTAGAAGCTATCTAGCTAACATCCTTTTTCTGAGCATTCTCTGAGTACATCTTCAGGAGACAAGTAATGAACAGTATGAAAATGGAAATGCCACTTATATGCTATAGAAAAATAACACCGTCAAAATATTTTTAAACAGCAAGAACGTTGAATCTAAGTAATTGGCTGCTTCTGTTCAATGGAGAATTTAAATTTATCATTTTATTTCTCCCTCCTCAGTTCATAATAAGCATAAATAACATTTTATCACTGATGCTGATTTCTTGGGGTTTATCAACATTTGGGTTATGAAAAATATCAAATTAAAAGTATTGAAATTTTCAGTTGTAAAGCTTATGATTGGGGAATATTAAATAAACATATTAAATATCTTGATCCCATAATGTGAAGCAAATAATCAAAAGACTGCCTGATTTGCCTGAAGAGAAAATGCTGTTCTGAAGTTTGTCCTAAGACAGGGAATTGGTAAAATTCACGGCTAGTCTAGCCATCAGTATGGCTTGTTAGTGTATTAAGAATCCTGGATTTTCTTCCCACAATCATAAATATCTCAATCATTTTTTTCTCCCATTCTGTCACTGCTGTCTCAGCATGAATGGCATAATTTTAAATTAATATCCTCCTCTCTCTCTCTCTCTCTCTCTCTCTCTCTCTCTCTCTCTCTCTCTCTCTCTCTCTCTCTCTCTCTCTGTGTGTGTGTGTGTGTGTGTGTGTGTGTGTGTGTGTAAAACATTTATTCTGTAATGTAGATTACTGAGTTTTCATTGCTTCTGGATAATAATAATAACAACAACAACAACAATGTTGGAAGGGAGCTTGGAGGTCATCTAGTCCAACCCCCTGCTCTGGCAGGAAACCCTATACCATTTCAGACAAATGGCTTTCCAGTCTCTTCTTAAAAACTACCAATGTTGGAGCATTCACCACTTTTGGAGGCAGGTTGTTCCACTGGTTAATTGTTATAACTGTCAGGAAGTTTCTCCTTAATTCTAGGTTGCTTCTCTCCTTGACTAGTTTCCATCTGTTGCTTCTTGTCCTGCCTTCAGATGCTTTGGAGAATAGGTTGACTCCCTCTTCTTTGTGGCAGCCCCTGAGATATTGGAACACTATCATGTCACCCCTCGCCCTTCTCTTCATTAAACTACACATACCCAATTCCAGTAATTGTTCCTTATATGTTTTCGCCTCCAGGCCCCTAATCATCTTTGTTGCTCTTCTCTGTACCCTTTCTAGAGCAGGGGTGTCAAACTCAATTTCATTGAGGGCTGCATCAGCACTGCGGTTGCCCTCAGGGGGGCCTGGGTGGGCGTGGCCAGGGTGGGTGTGGCCTGCTGGGTGGGCGTGGCCAGCTCTACATCGTTGGCATCAAGGGTGCCTATGGGGGCCTGGGCAGGAGTGGGACAGATCTGAGGGTCTCTGGCAGAAGGAGGGTCTCTGGGCCAGGGCCAAGGCAGTGGGGGCCGTTCCCTCACTGTTTCCAGGATGGCTTCGTGGGCCACATGAAACCACTTTGCGGGCCGGATCTGGCCCCCGGGCCTTGTGTTTGACATGTCTGTTCTAGAGTCTCAACATCTTTTTTTACATTGTGGTGACCAAAACTGGATGCAGTATTCCAAGTGTGGCCTTACCCAGGCATTGTAAAGTGGTACTAATACTTCATGTGATCTTGATTTTATCCCTCTGTTAATTCAGCCTAACACTGTGTTGGCTTTTTTGGCAGCTGCAGCACACTGCTGGTTCATATCTAAGTGATTGGATTATACTATTGTAAATATAAATCATTGGATTCTATATTATATTTTCATTTATGTGAAAGCAAAGAAAGTGAGAGAGAAAATTTTAAGTCCTTTGGTAATTTTATATCCTGTAGGCAAAGCTATTCTTCAAAAGTATGGCACTTGCCCATGATTTATCAGAATAAAACAAAAAGAAAAACATAAACATAATTGATTGTGGTTTTTTTTTACAATTTTACATACAGTATATACTAATGAAAAGAAACAAAGGTTGATAGACAAGATGGTAGCACTCAATGTAGAACATGCAAATGTAATAAAGACTTAATAAAACCAATTATTGAACTGAAAACAGCAGGAGGTATAAATGTGTTACAATTATACCTGCAATTTTTCACTTTTACATCTAGGGGGATTAGTATTAGCTTTGTAATCTATAATGTATATTTATTTTAGTTAATTTGTGGTCAGAGACCAAAAGTAGTAAAAATTAGCAATGCAAACTAATAAATAAGGTGTGGAAACAATACATATCAAAAAAATTGGAAATGATGACAAAAATTTAAAATTATGAATCTTCTAGGCATGACATAAAGAACCAAACCATTCAAGCCTGAACACAAGTCAGATTGAGATCCTTCTGACCTATAAGGTGCTATTATAAAGCCTTACTGGAGGAAGACCAAAGAAAACTATTAAACCATTTTCTTAAAACTGACTGTGACCAGATTTGCAATTGTGGCAAATATCTGTAGCTCGGTAATACGATAAGGGTGAAGTTTCATTCTCCGAGTTTGTGGGTTGGTTTCTGAACATTACCAGCTTAGGTAACATCTTGAGTGGAGTTTATTGTGACTAGATTGTTCCTTTTGCTTAACAAGGCATATTTCAGGTTCCTTCATTTTGGGAAGTGAAGAGGCAGGTTTCCACAAGCAATAGTTCTCTGTAACTCACTCAGTTAGTTCCCACTAGTTGATGTAATGGAATGTGTGGGTTCCCTTGGGGAATGAGGGAAAGATGCTGCCTAGGAAATATTATGAGACAAGAGAAGCAGGAGCCCCCAATGACTTAACGTTTAAATAAAGAAATCTTAGGAAGGACTGGCCTTAATTGATCAAGCAGTTAAAACTGGCAGAAGGAAGTAGGTGCCTTCAGACTTGAAAAATTCTGTTAATGCAACCTTACAATAAAGTACAATCATCTAATCTAATCCTGATTCCTTTCAGGTTTATACAGGACAGCTAACAGTCTTTTAAAAAGTGGTTAAAATGTCACTTTCTTCACAGGTCTTCGGTGATTGACGTATGATTTACTTCCTATTTTGACTAACTTTGATGTTTTTCCAGAGTTGTGTTGATGCTTGCACTGTTAATGTTTTTTTTTTATATATTTGTGAACTATCCAGAATGTGTAATCATGGGAGTATAAAATACTGGAATACTGGAAGAAAATAAACGCACAAACTTGCCATCATTCAGCAGCAATCTGCTTTGCCTGAACACGATTCAGGTTATTGCGATCCTGCATCGGACTTACTGCAGTTATACTATTGTGTTAGATTCAGCTATCCTGAATTAAAAATCAAATTTGGAGACTGAGAAAAGGTTGCTTAGTTAAAACTAAGATTGTTGGGTTTTTTTGGGGGGGGCTGATATGTGCCTTTTGACATCTATATTTTAAGATGGTCAATTACATTATTCTGATCAATAATGCGGATGGCCCCTAGCCTTCCGTCCTTCCGCCGTGACCTGAAGACCTGGTTATTCCAACAAGCGGGTCTGGACTGACTACATTTTTTAATTAGTCTTTTTACTGGGTTAAATTCTCTTGTATTTTGCATTTATTGTTTAATTCTCTTTTAATTTTTTTTTACTCTATGTTTTTTAATTTGTATTGTTGTGAGCCACCCAGAGTCCTCAGGGAGAAGGGCGGCATATAAATTTAATAAAATAAAATCAAATCAAATAATAGATCACAAGCTGCTTCACCTTATGAAAACACAAATGAATTTTAAATATATAAGAAAAAAATAAAGTGTGTAATAAAATAATCTTGCTAAATTATAGAATGTTTTGCACAAATATGAAGGCTGGTTGTTGAATGTAGTAGGAGTGGTATATGATGGAAATAAAGCATATGTGAAAATAAAAGATATGCTTAGCAAACAGTTTAAGACTGAAAGGAATAGGACAAGGATGTGTAACAAACCTTGGTTATTTAATGAAGAGATCATATTTGTTTTTTGTTTTTTTTTAGTTACAATGTTTTATGTATGTGATTTAGTATAAAAGTTTGTGGCATGGGTTTTATGCTGATATCATAAAGTAAAATAAGTTATGAGATTGTTTCTGATAACATTGAAAGTAGATTGGTCAGGAACATCAATATTCATATATTTTTGTATGCAGATGATGCTCTGTTGCTGTCAGAGAACCAAATTATGAATGTTAAATAGATTGTATAATGTAAGGAGGAGTATGGATCTGAAAATCAACGTATCAAAGTCTAGAGTAGTTGGGTTTGACAGAAAATGAAGTAAGTGAATGCAACTTACAAATTAATTGGAAAGAATCTAAAGCAAATAAATCATTATTTTTACCTTGACATAATGTTTAATTAATATGCAGAAGCGGAGACATTTTAAGTCAAAGATACATTGGAAAAAAGCATTGAGTAGCTTGTGATCTATTTAGAGGAATGAATATTTGTTGATGGAGGTGAAAATGACTATACAAAACAGGTTGTTTCTGTCCAATTTGATATGTGGACATAAGAGTTGGATACATCAGCAGAAGTATAAATGTATATTATGATATTTTTTTCTTTGTGAGGCAGAGAATGTACAGAAAAAACATGGAAAAAAGGGTCAGAAAGGAATGAATTGGTGGTGCTGAAAAAAAACTGGTTTGGTCATGTAGAGAAAGTAAATGAAGACTGACTCACAAAAGAAATATGCAATATAATGAAGGAGTGAATGGGTCAAAAGAAAGGGGAAGACCAGGGAAGTCATGATGAGATGAAATTGTTGATGTCATCAAAAAGAGAGAGAATCGAGAAGTTTAAAGAACAAAAAGCAGTATAGGATGTAGCAGCTTGTAGGAATAAAAGGAGGCATAGTAGTTAGAATACAGTATTGCAGGCTAACTCTACTGTCTGTCATAAGTTCTATCCTGACCTGCTCAAGGTTGACTCAGACTTCTACCCTTCCAAGGTCAGTAAAATGAGAACCCAGATTGTTGGGGGCAATATGCTGACTCTGAAAACCATTCAGCAAGCTCTCTAAAGCACTATGAAGTGATATATAAGTCTAAAAGCTATTGCTATAAGGAAAATACATAATGATGACATTGATGTAAACTAGCACTAGCTACATATCTTTTTCTTATGCCATATTTTAAGTTTTATTTGCTTCTATATATCTCTATTTTCTGTGTCTCATATACCATGGAACAGTTTGAGGTAAAACTGAATAGATGATTTTATGCACGTAACCATATATATTATTTTGATGTCCTTAAAGGAATAATGGATTAAAAATGTTAATACTGATGCTACTCTCAAATGTATTAATTGCAGGCCTATGCAAAATCATTGAGAAAATATTTTTTTCTTGCAGCCATAAAGCAGCCAGGGATGTTTGAAGATGGGATGTAGATGCTTCAACACTCTCCTCAAGGTGGAGCCTTCAAGGATACATAGACACATGGAGAAGACTTCAAGAGGACCTTGAGGCACTTCTGATAGAAGAAGTGTTTAACGAAACAAATTGCATATTCTAAGTATTTAGAAATATTAGTTGCACTAAATTATACTAAATGACATTTGCAAAATATTCAAATGTTTCATCATCCAACAGCTCCTTCTCAAAGAATGCATTTTTTTCTATGTCCTCTGTCCTTATCTATTCATGAACAAAAGAGAAGCGCTATATCCTAAATTAAATTGCAAGTTATAAATTGTTTTCTCACCTGCCAACTTTAAAATTGTTGACAATAATTGTAATATTCCAGTCTAACTCAAAATTGATCCTAATTGTAGTAGAGTGCTCTTGATAAATTTAAATACCAGTTATAACAATGCTCAAAATATATCAGTGTTTCATTAATACCGCAAACATAATATGTTGAATCATGGGGAATCTAGATGCAAATTCCTCTCTTTTGTAACGATAACTAAACCCCAAATTCTCATTTATGTACAGTT